>NC_079152.1:71310628-71636183 GCF_947563725.1 Argiope bruennichi
TTTTTAAATATCTCTTTAATGATAACAATTTAATAAATGTGCAAATATTTCCTGCATTTTGGTATATTTTTAAAAATATGTTTTGCCTAATTCCCGACTATAGATTACATTGTTGTCCTGAAATTTCAACCGTTTTCATTATTTCATTAAATATTTAATAGCGTGATTTCTTTCCATTGTTGAAAGCTAGAGAAAAAGAATTCTGCCTTATATTTGTGAAGTTTACAAGACGAATAAGAAAGTGGTTATAATTATCACGAAGATTGCAAGAAACATCAGATATTTCTGTTTTTAATAACGTTATGATGTCATGGAATTGGTCTCTGTTAGAAAGGTTCATGAACACTAATTAACATAACATGTGTAAGATAATTAAACTAACACAAATTTTACATTAATTTCACGGTACCATAAATAGAGGTTATATTTGAACTATTTAACTGTTTAGTTCATTTATACTATAACATTCCTTAAGTTTCATAATATTCGTAAGCTAAAGGTGAAGAAAATCTGTTTGAATTTCTTTTAATTTTCCTTAACTTTTAATTTTAAGATTAACTATAACTCTTATTGTAATACTAGGTATTTATAACTTTCTAAGATTTATTGAGCTATAGGTACTAAGTATATAAACCCATAAACTAAATTAACTTAAATTACTCAAAATTTGTTGGGAACATATCAAGTAAGACAATGTTGTCTTCTTTCAGCCACTAAAATTTTTTCAACACACTGGAGTGTGAATTTATTACTGCAGAATTTAAGGGATTCGTAGATAAGTAACCATAACAAAAAAAATGAGAAAGCCAAGAGAAAATGACAATTTTTAAGCTAAAAATGTTAGTAAAAATTGAATTTTAATATCTAATATTTTTAATAAATAAATGTTTAGAAAATTGTAATTCTTAAGATATTAATTTTCGAGAAATAATTAGTCTTAATAAATATAAAGTATACAACATTTCGAATAGAACAATTAAAAGAATTATTAATAATGTAGGTGTAAAAACTGAAAATTTTCTGAATTAAAAACATTCTTTTTAACATTATTTGGGTTTGAATTAAAATAAATCGAAATAAATTCGAATTATTGATGACATATTTATGTTATTAAGAAATTCAAAAAAACGGTAAAAAAATCAAAATTAAGATAATTAAAAATCAATTAAAAGGTAGAGTTAGTCAAATTCTACAATAGTTAGTTTGAAAAAAAATTAATAATTGATTTTTTGTTGTTGTTATTCCAATAATTTTATTGAACTTTTGAAGAAGTTATGCGTTGATTTAGTCTTTTAATGGAAATCAATACAAATAAATCTCATGTAACCAAAAAAGCAAGGTAAATTCAATAAACAATGTTTAATAATTGTATTTTAAAACTCCATCGAAAACTAATGTAAAACGTACATTTTAATATTGCAATTAGAATTAGATTACTGAAAAAAAAAACATTTTAAAAAAACAGCAAGAGTAGTCCCCATGAAATATTATCACATACTACTTGCCACCCTCTGCATAAAATTTAGATTCTAAACAAGGCCGAGAATCCTATAAGTGCATAGATTTTGATTTTTATTGTCTCGCAAATGAGAGTTTTGTTCTTCTTAGTAGAGTAAAGAAGAAGAAAGTATACAGTTTTGTCGCTTTTTTTCAACCAATTGAAATCAACATTTAACACAGAACCATAACTAAAATAACAAGATCACATATTAAAATTGATTTATCTAAGTCATTGCACTTTTTTGTTATAACGTTTATATGTATGAAAATGCACAGACTGACAAACTGCTAATCCTATAAACAGACATACAACTACTTGACAGATTCGGTTAAAAATTAGATTCATATCTAAATTTAAAAGGATGAATCTGTGCATCAAATTTGTTTCATCTGCTTTTTTTTTTTTTTTTTCATTTTGTAGTTATTTCTTTCTTGTATTACGAATTTCGTTCAAAAGTTGACAGAAAACTGCAAATGTGATGTAAAAAACCTTGCACTAAATTTTATTCATATAGCTCAGAGTATATTTTAGTTATTTTGATAGATATAACAGACAGACATAATTCCAAAAATGTATTTTTCGAGCACAACGTGAATATTTTTTGAAATGTTAGAATTCGCTAAAATCTCGAGTTCGAATTTTTTGACAAGTACAGTATTTTCTTTTAGTATACAAGACAGTAAAAATAATAATTAAAAAAATGCCCATCTTTATAAACAGTAATTGTGTGACGCACAATAATTCAAATTTGTATTGATGCGGGTGATTGATCCTATTGATTGAGCATGAATTGATCCTATTGAAATAGTTAGGAGCTAGCATATAAGATGAATGGTGGAATTTATGATTATTACTTATTAAAATTTATCAACCAATAAGCTGTCATTGTAAAATAACTAAAATTGTTTCAAAGCAGATATAAATTTTGTTAAACCGTACATTTATATGAATGAAGGTTCATATACCCTTTCTTCTACCACTCTTTTTTCTACATTAGGTACTGCAATATTTGCAACTATGAAATCCTTATTATTAAAACTGATTGTTTCTTTGCTTTCTCATTAGGGTTTGACGGTTTTATAAAACCGGTTTTTTAAAGTAAATTTATTACATTTGAAAACCGGTTTTTAAATTAAGAAAACCGGTTTTCCAAAATGCCTGGATATTTCTCTTTAAAAAATGAATTTTATCTGTTGGGATCGATTTGTCTGGTAAGCTGAAGGCTTAGGGTGACGAGATGCCACTTTATTAACAAGTGAAGGTATATTTGAATTTCTGTTAAATAAACTAAAAAATTTAAACATCGAAATAAATTTTGAAATTATTATATGCTTTAGAAGAAAGAATTCAAGAAAGTAGACAATTAGTATTAGCAACTTTTTTGCTGTATTTGCAAAATCAATAAAACATATCTAGTTTAGCGAAGAATTCTGATGTACTTTCTTTAGCTTCAAAAACCAAAATTATTGAGTTTTCTGGAGATACTGTCTAGAATATTTCCGAATTCTTATGTGGAAACCAATTCTGATGAATTGCAAATCAAAGAAACTACTCATCAGAGTAATGCTTTTTTGAAAGAAGCCATGGAAAAATCAATTCAAAAGTTCCTTGAAGATCCTGAAGAAAAAGCTAAAACTCCAAAGACACTGAAAGCTGAATTTTCATTATTTGAGTCAACGAATAAAGGAACAAAAAACTTAGATTTGTTATTTGATGCCATGAAAACTATAAAACCAAGCTCAGTAGCTAGTGTACGAGTATTTTCAATTTCAGGCAATATTGTGTCCAAAATAAGAACAAGACTTAGCCACCATTCAGTGGATATTTTATGTTTTTTAAAATCTTATTTTCTTAGGAGATATTAAAATTAATGAAAATAATATAAATATTATTTAAAATATCTTTTAAGCTTTCGTTATTTTGTATAAATAATATATATATGTAATCCTTAATTTTTTTATATATATTTTGACTTTGATATTGATTTTGTTTTTTGTTATTTTATATAAATTAAATTAAATATTTTTCCTTATTCTATTTTTTTTTTTTGTCAAAAATTTAAAAACGGTTAAAACCGGTGTTTTGGAAATATTGAATCAAAAAGTCGGTTTTTGTATAAACCCTATTTCTCATATCATTCACATATTCCACCATCCACAAATAATGAAAAGCGTGAGAAGAGGGAAAAGTATTCGTATAATATGTATCTAATCTGAATTTGATTTATGACTTCACACTCTGTAAGGGTTGACCGAATGCTAATTGATATTCTTTTTTAGTTCCTTCTTACACAATTAAAGAGTAGCAGCCCCACATCAAAAGTGCAATTAGCCCACGACTTAATTGTGATCTCTGGGCTATTATTTCTCCTGAAAAGGAGATAAAATGATAGTAATTACTTTTGCCTAGCGATGTCAAACCGTTCGCAACGATTACGATTAATTAATCGTTAGAAGGTGGAAGATAATTGAGTGATATCACATTGTAAATGTTTTCATGTTATTGTGTAAGACATCAGAAGGTAATTTTTTAAAGATCGATATCAATTTGTTATAAGTTGGTGAGAATGAATTTTAGATGCGGAAAATGACATTTTTAAGAGCTAAAATTAATTTATGCTAACAACAAAGTATTTGAAGGTGAGTTATTTTCTCTTAATTGCGATCTTTATTTTTTTTTTTCATATGTTCCAAGTTTGAAATAAAAATTGTTTGTAATTAGTTTTGGATATTAATTTCTATTAAAGTGAGTATGTAGAACAAATTATTGTTTAAAAAAATTTTAGAATTTTGATATTCACAGAATGTAGTTTTCTTCTAAAATATTTTTTCCTTATAAGAATTTCTAAATATCTTATAGCATGAATACATTTGCACAATCTTTTGCAAACCAAAAGAAATTCTTTTTTTATAATGATTTATAATCATTTCACTACAAATAAATATGCATTTGAATTCTACTTGTAGACCTTTTAAATAGTGTTATCATAAGTTGTGACAACATATTACAAAAAAAGAAAGACTTTAAAAAAAAAAGGCTAAGTGTCTACAAATTAAAAATTAAATAATATTCATTCTCTCCAATATTTCAATTGATTTATATTCATATCATATTTTTAAGACATTTTGTAAACATTACCAATATAAATTTGTTATAGAAAGCTTCTATTTTCTTTTTCAAAACGTTTGCATCTTCTTAAAGTCATATGTGTTGTCATACAATGTCTGAATTTCTTAATAAATGGCACTCGTTATGATTATTGAATATTTATAAATTTACTGCCATAAGCTAGATTTTTCAAATAATTCAACATAACCAGATATAATAGTATCTCGTCCCTCATCTCCCCCTTCCCCTTTGTTTATTATGGAAAACTTTACCACGTTCTCAACTTTTAAAAGTAAAGTTTTGAATGACAAATAAAAAATTAATTTTATAAAGTACTAAAACGAAATTTGTTGAACTCCTTCAAGTAAAAGTGGTTATTTTAGTGCTGAAAGCACTGCGAAAACAGTCCTTACAATATTACTACTGTATTACGCAACTTTACAGGAGTTATGAACTATAGTTTAAGAAATCGATAATTATCAATGTTTAAATGCGATATGTGAAAAGATGAATTTCTTGTTTTCAATGTAGAGCTGAACCATTTTCAACATTTAAACAAAAATGAACATTCAAAAATAAATGTAATGATCAGCATTTATGTGAAAATCGACATTCTTAACACATTAATCTTCATAGAATTTTATATAAATTGCTTGAAAAATAATTGAATTGAATTTTCATGTTTATTCTGTGAGAATATGCAAACATAATTAGTATTTTATTATTTTGGCACTTTTATTTTTAATGAATTTAGCGATTTTTTGTGACAGTCACGGTGCTATTGAATAACTTTACAGCAAGTGACCATATATTATATTTCTTTTAAATAGTATTTTCAGTTCAAATCGCAGAAATACGCAGAAAAGTCACGAAGGGCACTTTGTATAATGAAATACACAGAGAGTATGACAGATAGTGATAGCTCAAAGATCAGTCTATTTTGCCGGTCACTTGCGACCTCTATGTCACTACTGAAATAAACTGATGTTGGTCACCGGTGACCACGATGGCGACCATTGTGTTAAATCACTTTATAAATAGTTTGAATTTTTCATTAAAAAGTTAACAAACCTTTAATTTTAAGTATCTGTAACATGCAAAATAAAAAAATGGAATCGCAATTTTAATGCTAATTATTTTAATGTTGTATGAAATCACAATGTTTCTTTGTTCTTTCGAATACTTTTTTCCTTTTGACTTTTAAGAAATTAATGTTTTTATAAGTACTAAACTTTCTGACAAAAATAATGGAAAATTCGAATTCGATAGCAATGCATAGTTTTTTATTTCCTTTTCCCCACCCAACAGACACACAAAACCCATTTGACATATAAGTACTTCCTTTATTGTGATTCATTCTTAACAGGATATTTTTTTAATAAAATCCTACATGTAACAAGCTGATAAAAATATAAAAGTATGCACACGGCAGAACTAGTAAAGAGCTCTCACGATATAAAAGAAAACACATTCTGTAAAAGATACTTTTCATTTAGCCATCATTTATCGTAATCAGGAAGGCCATTTGGTATTGTATACAATCACTGAAGGATTGCACTGAACGATGAAAAATTTGATTCAATCACAGCAGTGTTATTCATTAAATAATGATGCAAATCTTGATAATTATTCCATCAATTATGTCCTTTTCTGTCACCAGGACAGTTACTCAGAATCGCCGAACGCGGGTTGAAAAAATATACCTCCTTTCTTTAGTTCCGCTTGTCACAAAGACATACGAATGGTCAAAACAAGTATGAGGCAGGAGAAAAAAAACTACCACAAACAATTAAACGGAACAAAAATAAGGACGTAAGAGTTATTACGATGCCAATTAGGCATCAAGAAAAGCAGAGGGGATGTCCGGAGACATGCAAGGGTCTGCTGATGCACTGCAACACATCACGGCATCGTGGTATTTTAATCCATCCTTGGTCTTCTGGCCGTTGTTGCTCTCCGTTGTCAGTGGTAAAGAATAGTCATTTTGTGAGTGTGTGCACTTGCCTCTTTTGACGATTCTCCATCCCTCCCTTTCTTTCAGGTGGTTGGAATAAATCTTGATGATCTTTTGACAAATGGAGAAAAGGAATTTCCTGATTTATTTTATTGTGCATTTTAGCACGTGGAAAAAGGTAGTTGAAACAAAAAACTTTCGATGCTAACTTAATCTTTTCATCAGAAACTGTCTCTTTACCAAAGACTGTTTGATTTTAGAATCTACAAGTAATTTTCTTTAAAGAAGTCTTTCTTGCTGTATTATGAAAAATTTTAAGGTTTTAATGTCAATTAAATGTAAAATAAATGAACAAAAATGTGTAAAAATCCATAGATAAAACATCATCACTTAAAATTGACATAAATAATTGTTAACTGACAAATCCTGTTCCCATCAAGCAAATAATTAAAAACTAAACTTTGATTCAAAATTTGTATTTTTCTCAAAAACGTTTTGTGTAATTAAGGAAAAGTTAGTATAAAAAGGTAATAATTTATTTATTGTGGTTAAATTCCCACTCGAAATGGGATTGATGGAGGCTTAGAAATATTTGAAGCACAAATAAGAGTAGCGGTGCTTCAAATTAAAGATTTTTAACCTGTACCTGTATAACACTGTGGACAGAAATAATATTGCAATCGAGCACCTATCCAGTTCTCTGTTTTAAATCAATATAGATTAAAAATATGCTTAGTATCACACACAAAATTATCATTAAAGAATTATCAGTATTATATTTTCCATAATTCAGAAATTAATAATTTGCTTGAAAAAGACTCTCCATTTCTTTGTTTTATGTCGGTTTGTGTTAATGGAAATTCAACCAACCAAGGAGCATAAAAAATTATATTCCACCTTAGCTGAAATCATAAGAATGTCAGTGTAAGCTAATATCCCTATGATTTCAGCTAAATAGTTTTCAGCTAATGTTTTGCGGGCTGAAAAACAGCCCATAAAATATTAGCGTGTCCCACAGGTAAATCGGAGATCACCAATCAGCTCCTTCATTTTAAGGCCTTCTGGATCATCAAATATTATGAAGAAGTACAGGTGGTTATCAAAATAACGAAATCGCCACAAATAAATGTAAGAATCTTTATAAATAAGGCCACCTTTAGCATGTAATACAGCTTGGATTCAAAAGGGAATCGAAACATACATGTGCTGAATAGTATTTAGAAGGACATTCTACCATTTTTTATGGAGAATATTGTGAAAATTTCGGAGAGATACCGGTGGAGGATATCGATTTCGGGTTGGACTAAAATAGACCATAACATGGCATAACTTAAAGCATTAAGAATATTGCCTTATTTCATTTCCACCACAAAATGTCATTTGATCAGACTAAAAATATCACGAATAACAAATGAAGATTTTCAACATCAAACTAGTGGCACATTGGAATGCTAACCAAGGACATTTGAAGAAGAAATGTCTTTTTTCTATAGATTTAAATTCATGCTTTAATTTTTATATATAACAGATTGAAACATTTTTCAAATTATTTCCTAAATTAAGGTGGTAGCCAGTAACTTTCATCAAATGTGATTCTGATTGACTTAATTTGCATCATGATTGATATTATAAAATATTAATAAATATATCGGTGATGTGTTTGTTTTTCTTATGGAAGTCAAATGTATGTTGCTGTGTTCAAATATATATCTCAACTAACATAACAGAATTGAGTGAAAGCGTACTTTGACGATGTTTATCCTCGTAGTTTCATAGATGAATTAACTGCAAAAACCTCTCTCAGTTTGATGGTCATACTAGCTTTTTTGGCATAATAGATTTTCAAAATAATCTACCAAAAGCGAAAAAGGGTAAAGAAAACTCCTATCTAAAGTATTTATCCATTTTAATTTATGTCGGCTCATTATAGCATGAAAATTGAATTATCATCTGATGTCACAACTAAGAAGGCTCTTATTTGTTGCATCAAGCATTTCGAAGCCATTACTTAATTCTTCATTTAAGCAAAATCTTCTCCCTTTTTTTTTTTCATCTAAAACTGAATACCAAATATTTTAGATAGCCCAGTTTTATCAAGACCTGTGATTTCTCACGTGACCTGATTATTCGTCTGCAAGACTTTCATCGCCGTCAACGCAGGACAGACAGGTGCTTTGCAATCTTTTCCGTGGCAGCACATCAAACCGGAACGATCTGCCTTATTATCCCCCCCCCTCCCCACCATTTTAATCTTCAGTGTCGGAGGGGGAGGGACCACTACAGACAGATCGCGTGCTGTTGGAGACAGTTCCACAGGTAAGGTGGTGGGGTAGATTATTTCGCAGAGTGGGGGGTAGAGGCAGGGATGTGGAAGAACAAAATGGGCCTTCGAACGGTAGCGTGGGAAAAAAGGAAGAGAAGTTAGTTTCCGTCTTAAGAGACAAGATTTTTTCCAGAAGGCCAAGGTCTCATGAGGTCACGCCATGATGTTGGAGGGATGCGTATTGGATTCTGGTCATAAGAGGGGGGTCGTGTGTGTTTATTTACGCGGATATGTTAAAAAACTGAATGGCATCATGCATATAATCGAGTATGAAATTGACGGGTTTTGACAGACTTGACGTTTATTGACGTTGCGGTGCCTCAATGCCTTCCGGTCCCGAATACATGAGTTTTCCTTAAATAAAGGTTACCAACCTTCCGTCTTCTTACATCAGTTTTAACTAGGTCAGTCGAAAACCCATATAATTGATATTGAAGCCCAATAAATTTCTTATTTTATTAATAGTTAAATAGTCTTACTTAAATTCAACATGAATTTTTCATGAATTATATAAATTTTTTGAAGAAATATTATTTATATACTACTATTGTTTTAATGGTAATATATTTTTTTAACATTTTAATATTGAATGAATGAAATATTTTTACTGAAACAATTGGAATAAACTGGGATCACAAAAGTATTAAACAGCGTTCTTGATTTGTGATAATCACTCTCTTTGAATTATCTTTTTAAAATTTCAAATTATTATTAGTTGTATTACAATTAATAATCCATTGATTAGCTGCTCTTCATGTCAATGATAATAATAACTCTCTTTTTAAAAGTGCAGATTATTATTAAGTGAGATGTGATTGTAATATTATTGTGATTAGCTGTTCTTCATGGCAATGCCCATAACCAACACCATTGCCCAAGCAGGTTGAGCATGACATAGTTTAGGAACATAAATAATCTGAAGGAACATATGGGCTGTATCCTCTCTAACTGTAATCTTAACTGGAAAATGTCTAAATTTCGCTAAATGTTTAGTTTATTAAAAATTTTTAAAAAATTGCTATGAGTTGTATATTCTCCCGCTGCAAAATATATACATGTCACATTTGGTAATTCTAAATCAAACGGTCTAACTTATAAAGCGCCAGCATACTTACGCACATTCATCTTTATTATAAGTAGAAATAATATAATTCAGTAGAAATTCTTGTATAAATCACAAATTGCAGTAGAATATCAGCTTAACTAAACCTCGGCATGCACAACAGGAGGAAAAATCTAATTAAATCAATTCAAACAGTACTGAAGGAATGTCTTTATTTGTTTCAGATAGTTAAAGTTAATGTGATATACAAAACACATTTTATACCTAGTTTTTTAAGCATCAAATTGTACTATTATTTTTATTTTTATTAAATTTGATTCCCGGTTCATTTTCAGACTTCTAAATACCTGGTTTTTCATACTTTCATATTCCTTTTTTTAATACTTGTAAGTTGGGGATTATGAAATATTGTATAAATTAATAGAATCAATTCATGCTTTCGAGACGTACTCCGATTACTTCGTATCAAAACAATTTTACATCCATAGCAAATCTAGCAACAAGAAAAAGTATGTGACATTGTAGCACAGCGTAAGAAATGTGTCGTTGAATATCAGATAGGCACTTACGGATTTGCTATGTGATTGCCATGTCACGCTAACTGATTCCGTTGATTTTAGAAAATCTGCATAGCTGCGCATGTGATTATTAGATCATATTATTGGAGATTAAGTGATATTAAAGTACGCTTTTAAAAAAGGTATTCAAAACTAATTTATTTCAGATTACTAAAATTTCAGACATAGAACTTATTAATTCTCTTTTAGTAAAAACTAAGGAAAATGTAATTAAATGACGAGTAAAAGAAAGTATGAATCGAGTAAAAGAAAACAAAATCGAAAGAATCCATAGTTTCGACCACAGGATCCTTTTCCCACATTAAGACTGCGAAAATAACCACAAACGAGAAGCGGAATTTCTTTTGAGGCGCACAAACAAAACAAAAAGCCCGCCAATCACGATGATTAATTGCTCATTTTTGCAAGTATAATTGACGGAAGATAAATAGATTCTTATAACAGAAAACATCAAATTATTAGCCTCAATGTCATGATTTTTGATGATTAAAGACAAAGTAATAAAGCTGACAAACTTGTGGCTTTTCATCTGATACAAGGTATAAAGTTGGATCCAAAATATAATATGGTAGAATAGTCAAGTGAAAAAAAAAGTTCGTTCAAGAAATATAAAAAGTAACATTCTAATTATAAATATTAACTACTCACTTAATACGTGATAGAATTCATCTATATTATCTTAAATGGTTGAGGATACTTAATTACTTCTATGCTTTTTATCAATGACCTATATAGTCTAAACTATTCCCATAAAATGGCATACGATCATTTAAAATTCTTAACTGATTTGTTTATTAATTGTTTTAAATGCTTATTCAGTTTGACCAAAATTCAAATTTATTTTAATAAAAATGTTCTCTCCTGTTAAGTTAGGAAAACAAATTACAAAAATAATAATAAAAAAAACTGATGAACGGCTAAGGATAAAGGATTTCGAGACCCAAATGGTGTGTGGCCTTGATGTTCATTAAATTTGTCGGGATCAAAGTCTTAAATCTGGTATTTAAATTTAGACAGTGAGTTATCAGCAATAGTGTCTCTATGTCCTCTGATTACTGTTTCAAATTACAAGGATCATCCTAAAATTGTCGCCCATATATTCAAAATGTCACGATAATATGACAAAACTAAAATCGTTACAATTTGATTGAATAATGAAGCTCTGAATTTCATCATCATCAGCCAATCAGCATTCGAGGAAATAGAGTCCATTAATTCAAATTTTTTTCTTAAGATTGCCATTGAAATTATATAAAATAGATATGTTCAAAATTTCATAACTCTGCCCATTTGAATCGCGTGAACATGATTCATTTTTGCATAAAATGACCATATGCTGCATATAATGTATCTCAGGAATATTTTATTCCATAAAATTAAAAGAACCAGCATAAAAATTTATGCTTTATAATTTTTTTTTAGTAATACGTTAATTTACGACTTTACGTCACTTAAAGAACATTTCTCCAGTTGGTGTATGTATCTATCTTTAACTGTGTAAAAATTAGCAATAAGACCGGAATGAAAGATCTGTATACTTTATATTGTTGGAATTATTAAATGGAAATATTAAACAGGAGTTAAATCATTTTTTGCGACCTTTCCTTTTTATGAACTCTTGAATTTACAAAATTGTTGCTTTTAATTTAATTTCTTTATTATTATTTAGTAATCCACATGACTTTAGAAAAAATGATGCTGGAGAAGGGGTTCAATTGCCATCAAAGCTAGATCATATTGACATAAATACTATCCCTCCAACCCTCCTTATGGTATTAGCAAAGTTTTGCTTCAGAATGAATACGTATATCAGAAATAAAATCAGTATATAACAGAACAGAAAAAATGCACTGAAATTCAGACCTTCATTCCGAAACATTATAGCATGATCATTTTTAAATATTTATTTTTCTATCTTATTACTTATCGTATAAGAAATATACGAATATATTATTATTTTCAAAAAAATTCGAACTCAAGATACATACATTTCAGTCATATCTGATCTCTAGAAATACAGTTTTAGAATTATGTCCGTCTGTCTGTGATAGCGATAATACTAAAACACTTAGAACCAGACGGATGAATTTTATAACTGGTCTTTGCATTAAGTTTGCAGTTTTCTATCAAATTTTGAAAGAAATCCCTTCAAAGGAAATCTGTTTATCCGAACTGCAAACGATAACTGCAAAAGAATAAAGATCAAAAGGAAAGAAGCAAAGTGGATCAAATTTGGAACTCAGATTTAAAATCTGAAGTGTAGATATATATCAAATTTCAAATCAAGTTTTTCAGAAATTGTCAATCTATTAGTCTGTTCTTTTGCATCATATAAACGTGGACATTCAGAAAACTTAGGTAAACGAAGTTTAGCTCACGGTTTTATCATTTTAAGCGTTGATCTTTATCAAATTTTGAAGCACATTTAACATAGAATCGAGCTTCTGTTGCTTTGTATTTTCTCAAGCATGTAAACGCAGTGGCTTAAATTTATGGAATTTTTTTTTATTAATTTTGCACTCGGTTGTCTCGTTGAAGACGGTACATCATTTTGACTTTTTATTTATTTATGTTTTAATTTTGATTGTTAAATATAACAAGAGGTTGGTAAGAACATATTGATTAATTTTTCGGCGAAATTCAACTTAAAACAATTGTATGTGTATATTTATTTTTCGGAGCCAATAAACAAATCCTTGCATTAGGTAAATAATTATGAATCGAATTATTTTTCCATTTGCAAAGGATTATTAATAATTCTATCCCAAAGATTGGTTCGAATCGTCTGGGAAAAAGATATCTAAAATACATATTGGTTTTCTGGTTTCTATCTTAACCGCATCTCAGTGTTTATTCAGTATATATCGTACGCTATTAGGCATTTTTCATAACTGTTGTTCACCAATGACATCTAAGAACATTTATTAGAGTGCATATGAGGTTTCCGCCAGTGTATTAACAGTATCCCAACGATTAATCGCCAAAAAAATCTTCAAACATTGGCTTATTAAGAAGAATTAATTGGCTCTTTCGTAATTGCTATTCGCCTGTTTCACAAGGTTAATAATATATTAGTACATGTTTTAGAGAATATACAAGAAAATTTCAAAAAGAACCAACGATTAATCGCCAAAAAATCTTCAAAGATTGGCTTATTAAGAAGGATTAATTGGCTCTTTCGTAATTGCTATTCGCCTGTTTCACAAGGTTAATAATATATTAGTACATGTTTTAGAGAATATACAAGAAAATTTCAAAAAGAACCAACGATTAATCGCCAAAAACTCTTCAAAGATTGGCTTATTAAGAAGGATTAATTGGCTCTTTCGTAATTGCTATTCGCCTGTTTCACAAGGTTAATAATATATTAGTACATGTTTTAGAGAATATACAAGAAAATTTCAAAAAGAACCAACGATTAATCGCCAAAAAATCTTCAAAGATTGGCTTATTAAGAAGGATTAATTGGCTCTTTCGTAATTGCTATTCGCCTGTTTCACAAGGTTAATAATATATTAGTACATGTTTTAGAGAATATACAAGAAAATTTCAAAAAGAACCAACGATTAATCGCCAAAAAATCTTCAAAGATTGGCTTATTAAGAAGGATTAATTGGCTCTTTCGTAATTGCTATTCGCCTGTTTCACAAGGTTAATAATATATTAGTACATGTTTTAGAGAATATACAAGAAAATTTCAAAAAGAACCAACGATTAATCGCCAAAAAATCTTCAAAGATTGGCTTATTAAGAAGGATTAATTGGCTCTTTCGTAATTGCTATTCGCCTGTTTCACAAGGTTAATAATATATTAGTACATGTTTTAGAGAATATACAAGAAAATTTCAAAAAGAACCAACGATTAATCGCCAAAAAATCTTCAAAGATTGGCTTATTAAGAAGGATTAATTGGCTCTTTCGTAATTGCTATTCGCCTGTTTCACAAGGTTAATAATATATTAGTACATGTTTTAGAGAATATACAAGAAAATTTCAAAAAGAACCAACGATTAATCGCCAAAAAATCTTCAAAGATTGGCTTATTAAGAAGGATTAATTGGCTCTTTCGTAATTGCTATTCGCCTGTTTCACAAGGTTAATAATATATTAGTACATGTTTTAGAGAATATACAAGAAAATTTCAAAAAGAACCAACGATTAATCGCCAAAAAATCTTCAAAGATTGGCTTATTAAGAAGGATTAATTGGCTCTTTCGTAATTGCTATTCGCCTGTTTCACAAGGTTAATAATATATTAGTACATGTTTTAGAGAATATACAAGAAAATTTCAAAAAAAAACACTCCCGTTGTTTTTTTTTGTTTTTTTTTTTTTAATTTTACTTTTAATTATAGGAATGATAACGTGCACACGAAGTATATATTTAAACCGTTGCGATTTACATATATTCAAATCCATTGACAAAATAATGAAAAATATAGAAAATTGTATTCAGAATTATAATAGTAAATATTCAAACATTTTATTATTTATTTTTGAAAATTTCTTAATCCTTTCTAAGGCCGTGGGAAGTATGCTTCCCACCAAATTTATCAATCTTTGTATGAAATGATGTAGGTTGGCATAAGTTCTGATAAATTCTTTTAGAAAGACAGAAACTTAGATGCTTCAGTTCTTTATCTTATACAAAATGATGTGTCTTGATTTGTTACTTAATCATTAATTAATTAAATTAATTAATGAATGAAATTAAATTTATCTAATAAGCTAAATGAATCCCTTTTCTTATTCTAATATCAAGCCTAAAAATGTTTTAACATGATATGACTAGAAAAAAAATGGCCCTTTAAAAGGTTAAATTTAGAGAAAAAAAAATTGAGCGGAAATAAAACTGATACCACTAAAAAGTTAATTTTCTTTATTTTAACTATTTTCACTGAGATTGCTTATCTCAAGCACCATTCAAGGCACTACATCATTTTGTCGTTTTATTTATTTATTTTATCATTTTTATTCTTAAAATTACCTATAGAGTGGTAACTAAAAATAAATATAGTATATTTTTCAAAACAATAAATAAATCCTTGTATTTGGTAAATAAATTTGTATCGAATTACTTTTCTGTATTCAAAGAGTTAAACAGATATAAAAGCAGTTTTCTGTGAAACACACTTTGAAATTATTTTCGATTAATATTTAATTAAAATTTTGAAGAATTCTTTCTTAATAAGTATCTAATAGCCCAAAGATAACTAATTATTATCAAACCTTAGTATCTCTAAATCCAACGGACTGCCGTGTCAATAATATGTGAGATTTTTTTTATGCATGTCATATAACGCAATTTACTGATAATATTCAATCTTATAATCATGTTAAAAAATATCGATCAATCAGTAAAGTTAAGAAAATAAACACATTTTTGTGATTTTTTTAGATTTTATTATTTATAAATCCTAAATATTCCACTGAAATTTTGTCTTTGCAGTTTTATATAAACAAGTGGGTTTTTAAGTCGAATTTTAATCAAACATTTTTTGACATTTAAACAGGATACCTTAAATAGATCTCATCAGGTATTCGAAATTATAATAATAATCATTTAACACCTTTAAAATCATTTTAACACCTTAATGCCTGCACGTCTACACAGGCCTGCAATCTTTTTGAAGAATTAATTTTTAAAAACTTTATGTAAATTCACGAAATAATTCAACATATGCGAATATAAAAATACTAATAGGCGGTAGCATCACACACCTGCTGCAGGAGCTGACACTAACAATAATTCCGGCTACTACACACACTTTGTGTGAGTGTTAATTACGGAAGCTTATAGGTATATTCATTTATTAAAATAAATAAATTTCTGGAAAGATCCAAAATGTTTTGTCATTATTTCGTTACTAAATATCTGAAGAAATAATATGTATTATGTAATATTTTTCATATGATTATTACGAGAATGGGGCAATATGTAATTTTACATGCAATACATGTTATGTCTTACCACCCATAAAAATAATGTATTCAACATCGGTATAACTTTATATAAACTAATAAAATTTAGCTAGTTTTTACCTTCTTGCATATAAATTATACTAAAATGTATTGTAATTTCCAAAAAGATTTGAACGAAAGATTTAAATCAATCTCTTTATTTTTAATTTACCTTTAGATTAAAGACTGTGTTTGGAATGATCTAAGCTTGTCCCAAAAGCGCAACAAACTAGGAAAATGGAATCTATTGAATAATATTTTAACTTCAAATTGGTAAGTTTGAACTAAATTTTTTATTTCTGCTAAAATCTTAAATTTCTAGCAATGTTTGTTCAACCATGTGTATATGAACGCAATAACACAAAAAGCAAATGAATTAGCCAGAAGAAATTCGGTCCACGGTTTAATCATGAAAAAAATATTTGTTGCCAAATTTTGAATCAAATGTATCATGGAAATGACTATTTGTAATCTGTCTATGTGTGTACTTGTAACACGATGACCCAAAAAAATTACAAACGAGATTTATGAATCTTATGACAAAATTGTAGATCAATATTACATTTTCGGTCTAATCATGAAGAGCTACTGTCCCCTACTACAAAGATAAACATAAAATGTGCATGATGTACATGTATAAGAAAGGCTAAAGAAGAATAATTCTGCTGCCAGAGTTTGAAAGCTTGAAACGAATAGCTGATTAATTCCTTCGCATACCATGGCAGATCTAAAACACGGCGGCTAGTTAATGAATAGTTAACCAACAAGATCAGACCAACAAGTTAACCAACAAGATCAGACTATTTCTTACAAAGTTATTTTCTTAAGAAGTTTCGGCAAACAAATCACTCTAACACTTCCAATTCAGGGTCATCCATTCTGAAGTTCCCCAAACAGAAACAAAAACACCACCGCCGCCACCTTTCCTCCAAAGAACCGGCCAGTTCCTTCATTTTGATCCCTTTGCACGTGGCCAGCTCGCCAAATTTTATCATTCTGATCAGTTGTGAGAAAGTTCGCCCCGACTGGCAGAGCCGCCGCCGGCCATTGTGCCAAAGGGTAACTTTTTCCAAACGATTGCGTGAGGTGTAACAATGATGCTCGGGCGATGTCACATTCGGCAAGGCCCCAACAACCACCTTATCGGTGGGAAGCGACGGAATGAAGGCATCGAATAAAAACTTGGGAAGAAACGTAAGGACAGAGATAAAAGAGAATTTGACAGTCATGATTTGGATTCGTATTGCTACTTATGGAGTAATGGACAGGATAAGAACGTTTTATGGAATGCTCTGGTTGCAGTTTGATGCATTAATTTGAATACTTATCTTCATTTGGGTGTGTTATCTGAAGTTGTAACAAGGCTTCACCTGTGTTGTTACAGCAGAAATCTCTGTTCTTTTGATGTTTGAAACCAAAAATTCTGTATTCCTTTCGGTCCTGGGCCCACTCGACATATTTTATATCGCTAATTTAGCCCAACATATGCTAATTTCGCTCTAATAAGCAAATAAAAGTTCGTTCTGGGTAACGATAGATTCAAATTCCAACTAAACAAATTGAATGAAATGTTTTGAAATCTTAATGTGAAAAATTAGTATATATATATATATATATATATATATATATATATATATATATATATATATATATATATATATATATATATATATATATATATATATATCGGAAAGTCCGTTAATAAATACCAGTACCCCGACGCAAAACTTTCGCGTATTCAGCATCTCTATTTTCAATCTTTCTCAAAACAGACAATGCGCTGTGTTGGAAATTGTGAATTCTGTGTCAGAAATCAATAAAAGATTCTATCGACTGATGGTTTATCCATTATTGTGAACTTTGTATCATTTGGGAACCAGCGGAAGTGGTCTGCCCAAAACTCTCTGGTATACTCTCTGTTTTCCTCTTCCCCACTCTAGCATAAAATAGCGGATCTTAGTTAAAGCCTGAATTCTTTGCATGATACAAACGTCTTTGAGGAATGGTATTAACGTGATACAAATCTTTGATGTGAAACTAGGTTTCTTTTATTGAATCTATTGCGTAATCCCTGACATACAGTTAATAATCCGACCATTCGAATTTGTGTGTTTCAGATGCTTTTTTTTCCGCAACTGCTTTATTCCAAATACAGAATTACAATTCCAGTCACAAAATCACACACCAAATTTCATATCATTTTATATCATTGTTATCGCGTTTAGATGTTTGTAAAAGTACAAACCAACAGACGATTAACTTCTTGGCGGATTTGTCTCCAAATTTGATGCATAACTACACTTTAGACTATAAATTTCTGTAATTCTCTTTGTTTTGTAGTTATCGGATAGCCAGATAGATAGATAGACTTTTTCTGAATGGATTTCATTTAATATTTGACCGAAATCTACAAAGTTCTATGACGAATTTTATCTGTCTAGCTGAAAAAGTGTTTAAGTTATTGCTTTCATAGACAAACATAATGCAAAAAATGCATTTTTCGGATTCAGATCTGAAACGCGGAAATTCGTCAAAATCTCCAATTCAAACGTTTTGACGATTACAAAATTTTCTCTACATTTCGTATACGAGAAAATAAAAATGTATGCTAATAACAGAAATAATGTATAGAATTTTCAAGCACAGTACGCCAATGGCCTTGAAACGGTTTTCTTTTAATCACCACAGCCAAGCACATCAATACCAGTTAATACTAAAGGGTGTTCCAAAATTAACGCAAGATTTGAATTTGCCACCGTTCCTGCAGTAAAGTGTTGGTAAACCTATTAAAAAACCATTTGACAGCTGATAGCTTAGAGTTAGTAAAAATGGAACAACGTGTTAACGCAAGATTTGAATTAAAAACATAGTATTTTTTTCTTTAAATTGTTATATATTTATTCAATCGTATACACAGAATAAGATTATATATGGAATAACACATAAGGCAAATGGTCTCCACGCCTTTGCTGGCACATACGCACTCTTTTGCCGTAGTTGCTGGCATACACATTCTTTTGCCATGATTATTTTGCATAAATATGACTGAATTTTGTTGATGCAGCGTTGAATTTACTCCATCAACGCGCGCGTGCTTGTGGGCTTGTTAGCATAGACCTTTGACTTCAAATAACCCCATAAAAATAAATCCAATGGTGTTAAATCACACAATCTAGGGGGCCAATTCTCAAATTTTCGAACTATGTCCACCACTCTTCCATTACTTTTGAAATATTGTTCAACTATGAAAACACGTTGTTCTTTCGTGTAACTCTCCATTTTTACTGACGCTTAACAATCAGCTGTCAAATGGTTTTTTTACAAGGTTGCCAACACTTTAGTGCACAAATGGTGGCAAATTCAAATCTTGCGCTAATTTTGGGACATCATTTAGAAAGGGTCCCTTCATTTTTCGTTTAATTTTGAGTCACTTCGTTTTTCGTTTAATTTTCATTTGAAACGAAGAGTGCGTTTTAATGTGATCTGAATATGCTTTGTTAAAAGTCGGAAACGAAATATAAAGAAGATTAGAATCCACGATTCTAAAATAAAACTATTATTTAATAATATTTAATGCTTCCTTTGAGTGACTTTATTTCATTTTTTAAATGTATGACCAAAATTAAAAAGCAATGGTAATATTATAAAAAAGCAAAGGGTTTTTATATAAACACAATAACTAAAACAAACAATAAAAAATGTTGTTGTAAAATATACTGAAGTTATTTTTAAAAAATTAGTAAAATTATAAGAAAATTGTATGGCGGTAAAATTAATATCATCGAAAAGCTTACTTCTGTATTTAAAAGTAGTATAAAAATGGTTTTTGTGCTATAATGTGCCCTGAGGATATTAAAAAAATGTTAATATTGTGATTAATATTTAATTAAATATGCAATAAAACTTTGGACTACTCTTTCTTAGTGAGCACTTACTATCTACGAAATAAGAACTTCCAAATTCGGTTACTTTAGGACTAACGGTTTGCCTTGTAGAAAGTTTTAGTTTGTTTATTTTGTTGCCGAATGATGTAATTTATAAGGTGCAATGCAAACCTACATATAAACATTATTATAATCTTGTTCATTTATATTTTATACGTAGTGGATTAGTATTAGTTAACAGAAATAGCATATCGACAATAGATATACTATATGTGATTAAAATAAAAAGTAGACTTTTTTTAGAGACCTCAAAAAGAATTTAGCGATCATAAGAATTCTAAATCTCGGTAGTCTGTACTTAAAAACATGGGGAAATGAATAATGCATAAGAAGTTTCAAAAATAAAACAGAGGAAAAAGTAGGTGAATAAACCCTAATATAAACATTATTTCATCACTCGTCGTATAATAATCCAATCTCAGTCGTGATGCATTTTAATGACAAACTTTCAGTAGAGGAGAAATGCAATAGAGGCTAATTATTGTCACAAATGTCGAAATGTTGATTTAATTAGCGCATATAAAGTAGAGTAAGAAATGTCATCTTTTTAGCCAGGTGCTCTTTATAACATTCATTTTCCAATATCCTGAATGCATGCCATCTTTATCTGACGTTCTTGTACTTTTTTTTCTTGGTTATATACATATACATAATGTAATGATATCTCTTAAGGTGTATGTACACACTTGAAACTTCGAAAATCGTTCAAAATATCGAATATTTTTTTATTGCTTAATAATGTTCTCTGATCCTTAGCTTTCAAACGATACCAAGATGTTGTCAATATTCGAAATATTTCTAGAGTTATAATTATTTTTCTTGAGGTGCTTTCATTAAAAACTCTAGTTACGGTGTTTTTAAAACTCATTTTATGAAGAATGATATTTTTTCACTATGTTGCTTCATTCAAACAATCATAACTCAACAAGAAATGAACCAAATAGAATTATTTATATATCAAAATAATCTGTATGAAATAGCGGATGTTTTGTGCCTTAATCAAAGTTATATTTATAAAAATAATTTTTAATAGCTATTTAAAAGTTAAAATGACAGAAAAAATCTCACTTTTTCTATTCATCGTTGATGAAAAAATTGTTAAAAAAAACTATATATTTTTATAACTTGATTGAGGCAGACAACATGAAGATTAATATTAGACATAATTTCCAACTAGAATTGTGTGTCTGTACAAATTAGAATTTAAAATATCATGTTTCAAAAAATATGCTAATTAGCTCATTAAATATTATTTAATTAATTAATAATTATATAATATGGACTAATATGGTAATATGGTTTTTTCTCACTGAAATGAGTTTAAACATATATTAATGACCTACTGTGAAAAAACTGGATTTTTAAAGTTATAATTAAGAAAAAAATCTTCTAGTGTGTACGTACACCTTAATTTAATTTAAATTCTAATAAATTTCCTAATTTTTATCTTAATTTAGCCCATATTAACTTCATTCTAAAATGGTCTCTTATTTCCTGATCCAATTCCATTTTTTTTTAATTTAATTATTGCTATACACGCTTTATGAAACTGCAAGTCTCAGCCTTTTCTCACTCCGAGTGAAGAGATAAAAATCTTTAATGCTTACCACATTCCTTTAAGGATACATAAATTAAGGATAAAAATACATACAGAGGTGTCAAAGAAATTCCCATCAAAATCTCATTGTAAAAACCATTGAAAGGAAAAATTCGGTCTCTTTTGCTGTTCTGCTCTTGTATCGCAATGTAGACTGACGCATCGCTAACCATTTTGTACAAATGATGCCTCCCGGATGAAATAAATCGAAGTTTATAGAATTTTAAAATTTTTTTCTATTTTGCCATTATATATATATATATATATATATATATATATATATATATATATATATATATATATATATATATATATATATATATATATATATATATATATGAAAATAACATCCGGATATCTGAACGAGCAATATATATCCATAGTTTCAAATTAATTATGTTGAGCATTGATTAGCTCATAAATTCCCAACCTCATATGAAAAGACATTTGCAGACTATTTGCCAGAGTTTGAATTCATCTGGAGCTCGAGTATTTTAGGTTCTAATCTCTTCTGTAGTTTACAATTTGTCTTAATATAAAAGCGTGCCTACATCTGATTGTAGTTAGTACTCGTTCAATTCGCCTCAAAGCTTGTAACATAGAATGGAAGGAATACCATAGAATGTAAATATTTTTTTCTTATGATGTTTTTCTTTTTTTCCATCGCAGTCATAATAATATTAGCCTATTTATTTCTAATAAGTCAGTCACATAGATTATTAATTTATCAAAATGCAATCATTTCTCTTCTGCACAGTGAATGCTCAATTAAGATTACTCAAAATCTAAATAATTGGAAAAATTTGAAATTTCATATTTGTTAGAACTAAAAATCATCCTAGCCACCTCCACCTAGCTTCATTTGCTGTTGATTTAAATTTCAAAACTTTCTGTTCCTACCCAAAATTTTTCATTTGCTCCGATTACTTTTAACTCCAAACTAAAATCTTAATAATTCTTAGGGTAGTAATCAATTTCTTTAATTCTCATCTAAACGTCTAAGATATAATAGAAGAAAATGAATAAAACCAAAACGTTTCTGTCCTATTCCAGTATGTCGAAAACAAATACCCGTGCAATGTTTCAAAACATTCTTTGCACAACAACACAAAGTTGCCATCCTTAAAAAAAAATCATTTTAGTTACGGTCAAACCTGACATGGTTGCTTGGTCAATAGAAATAATCAGTTTTTAAAAAGGGAAACTTACCAGTTTATTTTTACTAGAACTTTTCAATCAATAATTAGAAAATTATAGTTCCAAAATGCCATGAACCGTAAAAGGAATGCAATAGAAAGACATCCGGAAGAACTTATTTCTTACGTAAAATACCCTAGGTAGATTGTTTTATTCTCAAGCGCAGGAATTTCAGTATATATGTGTTTCCGAAACTTATTGAGAAATTTAAGGAAAACGATCCCAGAATCGTGATGCCCAGCATCCATTTCCTCTTCTAAAGATTTTGAAAGCAATCATCAACTAGAAATTTCGACTTTTAATGTAAGTTAGGAAATGTTGCTAAGATTGGTAAAAATGTTATTTTTATTCACTTGGAAGTATTTCAATTGAATAATAACAATGACGAAATTACAAAAATAAAAATATAGGAATTCACTGTAAGTGCATAAAAATGTTTGAGGAAAAATTTCATTAGTGCGTATATTGTATTCATCTGCGTCAAGAGCAATACACTCTCTGGTTAATTCCCAAAATATATAATTTATTCACGTGTGATGCAAATCAAGATCGCCGCTCTGGTTTAATTGTGGAATCCATTATGAATCTAAAACGAGGGAAAATGACGTTATGTAAAAACAAAATGTGAAACGAATATACATATTTTAGATTATATAATTTTATCGTAAGTGATTGATTGGTCTATCTGAATGGTTGTAGACATGATCTGCAAGACATGTTCGTGGAGATAAGAACATTTTTTTATATCCGTTTTCAAAAATAAATTATTTTATTTTTATATTACTTTTTAAATCATTTATCATTAGATAAGGATTCAAAACTAGTCGATTGGAGATTACTAAAATTCAACAACCATCCATACAAAGATGGATGCTAGCTACACAAAACATTGCTATTTTTTTTAAAGCAAAACTTCAGAAAATGTGATTAATTGACTGGAAATGTCACATTTGAATTTTAAAAAACAAACTCTTCAAAGAAGAGTGAAAAAGATTCCTAATTTTTAACTTACATATGGAGGAATTTTATAATTATCTTATCAAGCGAACGTTTTGAGCAAAACCAACAGCTTTCCGTCTCTTCAACATTCATCAATGAGACATACAATCTGTGACATCTTTAATTTGATGATATCTTTGTATTTTATTATTTTATCTTGTTATGTCATTATCTGTTCTTGTTTTTTTTTTCTCAATCGTAATAAACTCCTCTTTCCCATATTAGTGCAGTGGCGCAGTATGGTAAGTGGCGTCCGTTGCAAAATATAATTGTTACTCCCCCACTCATCAGCAGTAGCTAAATAAAGATAAATAATATTACTAATTGTCCACGCTTTCATCATATTTAACTTTAATAAGTGGTATGAACGCACTAAAGTTTTGCCTTCATGGCGATCACTTCGAGTAGCCCTCAGAGAATCTACATCTCTCCTCCAGGAAATCTACATGTTCGTATCGGAGATAAGAAACGTTAGTGGTTTAATGGAGCAACATGTGTATTGTCCCTGAGAAACTTAAATAACATCACAATCGTAATCATATTTTATAAGATTATAATTGCAATCAAAGCTATCCGACTTCCTTTATAAATTCTAAAGTACGAAATTTAAACTGGTAATGGTGCAGGTTAAGAGGGGGAAAAAAACACATTACTGCTGCTCCCGTTGCTACCATTTCAAAAACGGTATAGTTCTTTTTTTTACTTTTTCGGTCAGTTATCAATTGTTATATCACAGTGAAGAAGTAGAAATCTGACAAACTGACTGACATAACTGACAAATTATCTTGGTAATCTACAGATAATTAAGCCAATTCAATAAATTATAGATAATTACTTATTCTATTATTTCATTAATCTGCAAATTAACTAGATGATTGCATATTATCGACTAGGTCCTCACTTAAGCAAAAATGAATTCTTTGCTAGAACAACAGGAATTTTATAGTATGTTTTCATTAATATTATTACAGACATTTTCCAAAATCCGTTTCTGGACTGTACGGTAAAAAGCCCAACAAAGTCAATAAAAATAACGATATTATAATACGCGGAAAACGGAATACAAAATAACAAAACACAGCTATAGAATGCACCAAAAAAGCATCTAAAATAACACAGCTGCACACAAGCAGCAAATTTGAAGTAAACAATCGTAACTGCATAAAACGCTCAGAGAGAACCCGCGGGATAGCTCAACTGTTCGCGCCTGTCGGCTTGTTTACTACTCTCAACTGAACTCACTACTGATTCATTTTTCCGCTCTGGTGATTTCTTATATTTCTATGTCAGGATACAGAAGGTACTAAAATAAACAACATAACTCAGTCTTAATGGAAGTATCGGCATGATTCTTGCAGTTTCTGGAATCTCCTATTTTGTCGATAAATAGTTGCCAAGGTCAGGGGTCATTCAACATCCCTCAGAGCTATCTTCAAACTAAGAGATTTACCACTCTGAGAAGTAACATTACAAATAGGTAGTAATATTTAGCGAAAAAACACAGTAACACTTACTAATATTTGAAAACATTCTAATAGGCTTTAAAACAAATGCTGGTTACTCACTTCTTTGTTTTTACTGTTAAAATTTACACAAATCCTTTTCTTTTCACACGGTTTGGCTCGTTTTTGTAATGTGTATTAAATTGTTTGATATCTTCTCCGTTCACCAAAACTAATGAGAAAGGGGAGAAGATGTAAAAGAAAATTAGAACAATAACTTTTGAAATTCAACCATTTGGTATACGCTAATACTCATATATCTGTATTATGTACGGAATATTCTCATTTTGTGTATAATTTCGCAGTCGAACGAAACAAATGCAGATTGATTGCTTATTCTGTATATTAATATATATTCTGTATAGCATGTTATCATTAAATTTTTAAAGAATATATTTTTGCATGGGGAAAAAAAATCAACATTTTCTCTTATACCAAAACATTTGAACTTCTCTATATCTTTCATTAACTCTCTCTCCTCTCTAAAAGAATGATTTCCAAAACAAATGCCATTGTTTTTAAATACTGCTCGTCAACGAAGGATAGGATACTTAAGCTGTAGAAATTTTGCAATAACTTAAGCCATATTCACTGATTATTTCAAAATTTCAAAAATGATTATCATCTCCATATAAACTGCTTGATTAAGGCGTATTTTTCAACGAAATTGTTACATCATATGTTGCAGCAGAAGGAAAATAGCATGGCAACCTGTATCCAGCGAAATTATCGTTTTATATTCAGTGCAAGAGTGTTCTAAATGATACTAGGATATGATAAGAAAAGTATTCTGGGGATAAAATGTACGACGAAAAAAATGATTCGTTATATGTGGAGAATTATAAAATAAATCAACATATTAAATATAGTATTATCACAAGCAGTCAGAAATGCAGTAATATGTTTTAATATCTCAAATATGCATTTTATTAAAATTCACAACTTTAAATAAAACGTTTGTAAAATTATATATGATTATAGGAAACAGTTATTTGAATGCTGCTGATTTGATCATTATCATACGAAGAATCTACTATTCCTATCTAAAATATTTACTTTGTTGATATCATATCGTCACTTTTTTCTCTCATTATAATTCTATTTCATCTAAAATAATTTGTATGAAAAGCAATTATTTAAAAAAAAAAACACTACTTAATCCTTAATTCCTGACTGTCTTTAAATAAGAACTTTCTCTTTCTTATCATTAATTAATCGATGTAATTTAGCAATTTGAATGTGGCAAATACATTAAGAAATTTTCTTAAAGATTGATTGTGGGTTGTTGTTTTTTTAAAGATTGATTGCATTTTTTTTTTCTGCAGGATTGATGATAAAATACTAATTGGAAAATCGATAAGAAAATAAAAAAAATGTTGAATAATTTATGTTATTTTAAAAATGAATATCCGATTTTATACTATATTGATTCATTTCTAAATAAATATTTTTTGTTAGAAAATAGTTTTGCCCTATCTAAAGAAATTTTTGCAAATTCTTTATGTATAATCGGATTTATCGATACAGTTGAGCAAAAATCGCAAGAACGAAAGAGGCGCATCATTACAACTAGGGATTGCAATACCGGTATACCGGGATACCGAATACCGGTATTTTGAGCCATTTGTACAATTTTGTAATACCGGTATTCACAAGTTTAAATACCGGTTTTTCGGTATTTAATAGAAATTTTTAAAATTGTCTCTATTATATGTTCAGGGATCGCCAACATAGCAAAATAGTATACGTTTTTGTTTTTATGTCCCCCTAACGAGCGAAATAAATTAGCTAATTAATGGCTTAAATATAACTTAGCAAAACATGGATTATCCCTGAAAGAAGATATTGTATCCATAACGAATGATGGAGCAACAGTTATGAATAAAGTTGGAAAGCTGATTGGTGCAAATCAGCAATTGTGCTATGCTCATGGAATTCAGTAAGGAGTAATAGAAGTATTATACTAAAAAAATAAAGAACAGAAGAATCCAAATACTGTGGATATAGAAACTTCAGATTCAAACTTTGAAAAGAGTAAGAGTATGAGTGATACTGACAATGAAGATAATGACAATGTAATTGGTGAAAAAGATATTGCTAATGAGGATGAAATATTAACACATCAAGAATTGCTTCCTAAAATTTAAAAAGTTCGAAAAATTGTTAAGGTATATTTAAACGTTCCCCTATAAAAAATGACATATTACTAAAATATATACTAACTGAAAATAAAACAGAATATATGTTAATATTAGATTCTAAAACACGTTGGAACAGTTTACTCCTAATGATGGAACGATTTTTGAAACTGAGAAATCCAATCCAAATAGCAATAATCGACTTAAACCTATAAATTAATTTTTCAGATAGTGAATTCGACTTAATGTCCAGAACTGTATCAGTTCTACTTCCAATAAAACTGACTATTGAGGCATTATGTTGGAGAGATTCTAATTTATTAACAGCTAATGCAACAATAAATTTCATGTTGCAGTCACTAAAAGAACAGCACACATCACTATCTGAAGAATTATATATTACATTGAAAAATCGCATAGAAGAAAGGCATACCGAAATAGAAAATGTCTTATGGTATTTACATAATAATAATGATTTTAAAAATGAAAATGAAAAAGTAGAAAAGAAAATAACCAATTCAATTCTGATTTAGTTTATGGTAAATTTTCTTAATTTTTTTTTACCCACAAACCTATCCACATTCAGAAGAATTCGGTTCAGTTATCGAAGATTATGATGGTACTAATGTCGATAGTGAAAAGGAATTGTCTCTTGAATAAAAATTAGAATTAGCGATAAATAAAAAAAATGTCAAGGAACTAAAATACAATACAGAGATCAGCTATATCCAAAACCATCCGACGAAAAATCCATTGAATATGAGGGATTTAGAGGTAAATACTTGGAAAAAGTACATCGCGTATTGCTAACAGTACCACCAACTAGCGTAGACGCCGAAAGAGCGTTTTGAACAGCTGGTAATTTTTGCACAAAATTACTTTTCAGGCTAAATGATAGTACAATTGATGCATTATGTTTTTAAAGATCACTTTTCAAAAATTAGTAATAGTACCACAGATTGAGTAGTGATATTTACACTTTTTTGTGATTTAAATAAATAAGATGTTCCCTTACTTTTTTTGTGACTCTTTATATACTGTTATAATTTATAAATTACAAACTATTTTTTTATGATATTTACACTCTAATAAAACTGGCAAATGAAACAAGGAAACACCTGTGTTTTCTTTCTTTTTCTAAAATTTCTAATACCGTTAAAACCGGTATCCCGGTATTAAGATCTAAAAAATACCGAATACCGGTATTGAAATTTTGGTCCGGTATTGCAACCCCTAATTACAACAGTTTTTAATTTGATTAAACATAAATTACTTTATTGACGCTTCCTGGCTTGATAAAAAAAATGATATTACAGATTAAAAGAGAAAAATAAATGAAATAGGTTTTTTTTTTTTTTTTCTGTTGCTTCGTACAAAAGAATACAAAAAAAAAAAATATTGTAATCTTCAAAAATTTGGATTTGAGATTTCGACGAATCTCCACGTTTTAGAACACCTTGAATCCTAAAAACATATGTGTAGAATTATGTCAGTTTATCTGTGAACACGATAATTGAGAAACGCTTTGAGCTGGAAGGAAGAAATTTAGTATATAGATTTTACACCAATTTATAAATTTCTATCAAATTTTGAATGAAATTCCTTCAAAGGAAATCTGTCTGTTCTGTTGTCGAATACAAATTACGTGATAAATAAAAAGCGAAAAAAGATCAATAGAATTTAATTCACAGATTTACCATCAAAAGTGCATATCTTTATCTAATTTTGAATAAATCTATTAAAGAATTGACCGTCTGTCGGTTGGTACTTTCATATGCAAGTAAATACATTTATTCAAAAACGCAATGATTTAAAAAAATATAATTTTGCCCACTGTTTCAGCATTTAAAGTATATATATATATATATATATATATATATATATATATTATGAAGTAATTTCTGATTATATTTCTTAAAGCATTGACCATTTGTTAATCTGTCGTATACATATAAACATGATAACTCAATGACTTAAATAAATGAAATTTAGTATGTCATCCTGTGATTACATTTGTAGTTCTGTTTCAAATTCTGGTTTCGATTGGTCAGAAAAGAGGTGTTTAAGGTACATAATCGATTTTCAGGTTCTTTTATATCAATCAGCATCCCAGCAATTAATCGCAAAGATCTTCTACTAAGGCTTTTTCGTAAATACAGTTCACTAGTGACATGCAATTAAAAATACATAAATACCGGTTTTCTTTTGTAGAGACCGAAGCACGTGGCTCTCATGTATCAGACACTGAAAATAAAATTCTACGCATTCTTGGAATTCACGGGTTTTCCCAAGGTTTACAATTTTCAGGGATACCACTTCTATATATTTTTATTCAAATGCTATTAAAATAAGAAGGAAAATGATAGTCGAAAAGTTTTTTAATACAAATATTATTTGCACAAAGATATTTTTAATACAAATTTTAGTACAGAATTCAGAACCAAACGTAAATATCGTCTGATAGATCTGGTCTATAAAATACAATATTAGTTCTTAGTTTTTTTTTTTTTTTTTTTTTTTTAACATTCAGAATAAAAATTATTCTAGAATCCAAATATCGTCTGATAGATCTGATCTATAAAATACAATATTAGCTCTTAGTTTTCTTTCTTTTTTTTACATTCAGAATTAAAATTATTCTAGAATCCAAATATCGATTGATAGATCTGGTCTATAAAATACAATATTAGCTGTTAGTGTTTTTTTTATTATTTTTTTATTTTTAGAATTAAAATTATTCTAGAATCCTGATAAAGAACACGAAATATCAGAGTGCAAAATTTTCCCTCGTACATTTTTCTCTAATCTTAACGACTATGTTCACCGCTTTTGGTTACTCAATTGCCGTAAGCTTCTATTAACACAAAGTATTATGAACGCTGAAAAAAGCATTTGTGTGTAAAATCTTTTGTTAGATTTCTTTCAGAAAAAAAAAAAAAGAAAGAAAGGTTATTCTTACTTCGTTATCTACCGCGTTCTTTTATGCTTTATAATAAATTTATCATTTATCTATTTAAAAGAGTGATTTATATGAATGTAATGGTATATATTTTTATTTTGTTACCTTTTTTTTCCATTATTTTCTTTCTTTCTTTCTTTCTTTTTTTTTTTTTTTTGCTTTGTCAATTTATTATATTTTTATGGCAGATAAATTTAAATTTTTTTATGATTTTGAAATGTTTTGTATCTGCTTCATAAAAAGAATCACAAATGTACTTCAAAACCGTAACTTATTCTCAAAAATAAAAGGTTTTACGTGATATCTACAGTAGCTTTTAGAAATCAAAGATATTGTTTGTGATGAATTTTTTTCTAGATAGTTTCCTTTGGGTTTTTTTTATCTGTATAAACTCGTTTATATTTGATTCTTTGTTGCTCTTTTAATAATCTTAAATGTTTCAGTTGCTTACTAATATTTTTTTATAGTTGCATTTGTTAGTGATTAGATCTCAATTTCAGGCAGATCGGTTACAGATTTCAAAAGAAATTCCTTCAAAAATCCGTCGACTACATTGGCTTAAATTCATCACGGTCAATATTTTAAAAAATATTAAAAATTAAAAGAGAACCTGATATAAGTAAAAGAAGACTAACAAAATGGAATCATCCTTACGGTGGGTATTATAATCGGGAAATTTATCAAATTCTTCCTTATTGTGTTAACGAAGTTTCAAAATTACTTTGATCGCCCAAAATATATGTCGTGTAACATCGAAAATGCACGTTAACATAACTAAACTGGCAATGAGTTTATAAAATTTTCGGTCAAAATTAAAATAATTAAGTGGTTAAATCAAAAATTGTAATTTCATTAATATCAGGGCAGAAGTAAAAAGCAAAAACAATTACAGAGAATGCCTTAACATCTATAAAAAATTTTCGATTTTTTTGAGGGGGGGTATAAAGTGTTCGCATTTTTTATTTAAATGTTTCGTTAATTCTTTTTTATGTCATTAAAAAAATGAAAATTCAGAACATTAGTTGCAAAACCAAAGAAAAAAATTCCATAAAATCCATTTTTCCTTTCAAACGAAAAAGAGCAAAGATAATTTCAGTTTAACAGGAAGTATTGATGACCAGACAGCATTGTACAATGAATCTACAGAGGCCTTAGGGTGATAGGTGGCCTATCTTGCCTGCCGGCTTCAATTTCTGTGGGCTTTCACCTTGTTACATGCAAGGCCTTCCAGAGAGTTCAGCTCAACATGCATGATATCACACGCATTGCTACGCATCCGTGTTGCTATGCAACTACCGTCGCAATATCGTGACAATGGATCCAACAATAATTGCCACTGCGTTCGGTGCTTTAGAACTTGAAACATCCCTCCCCCCTCTCATATTACATTCCACAGCGTACGAGTCATACCCCCCCCAACAGGGCTCGTATGCATCCCCCTTCCTTTAATTCTACTTGTAGACTATAAGAGAGATGATATTGGCATTGCAATTCAATTATACGATGACTAAAACATTGGATATGTTGTGCAGTCGTTGTCTAGTTGAAACTGCCTCATTTCATTTTCGTGGTATGTGCTTTATGTGACAGACCTCGGGTATATCACTTAATGCGCCAGAAATTTGGCTGGGTTATCGATAACATTCGTGTCCAACGCGCCAAGTGAGTCTGAAGGTATAGTTTAAAGAAGGGAAAAAAAATAGTTTTATATGGAAGCAGCCATTTTAGTTTTTCGGGTGGTTTAATTTAATTATTTTATAATCTAAATCGCATAAAATTTGTTTGTTTAGTTCCTTATCATCATATGTATTTAAATATAAGCATGCTTTTGATTATTTTTTTGGCGCAGTGTTTTTGATATGAGCATGAAATGATTCTCATTAAAAATAATTATTTTGAATACCTGAAATCTTCTTAAAGATTTCAATGAATTCACTTGTGTTCACTAAAATCTATTAGAAAGTTTCGCTAAATGCAAAAAAATACAACTTTCTTTAAATTTTATTGGGTTTATTATTTAAATATTTATCATAACATATAACCAATAAGTTTATGTCACATTACATATTATATCAGGAATTTATATAAATAATAATTAGTAGTTTATAGATGAGAAATATTTATCTTTCCAATAGCTTTTTTTTTTTTCATATCTGTTATAGTAGATATATTTGATAGCTTGTTCATATTTTTTTCTCTCAATATTCCTTCAAGATAATATCGATAATTTTGTTTAATTTTCTGTTTTATTTTTACACCAGAGTGCTAATTTTCATCGACTTGACACCTTTTTTTGAAGCCATTCAATTTCACAACATACTGAGTTTATTAATTCCCGCTCTTCGCAACAGTTTATGCGTTTTGAATTTTTGTCCGCAACAACAACTCATCATTACACCATCATTCCTTATCTCTTAATAACTTTCATTAACTCGTAAAATTATAATCTAATAAAAGTTCCCAATGACATGTTATTACTAGTTTTACTATTATAACTAATTCTAGCTTCATTATTTCACCAAAATGGTAGATGTAATGTGTTAATTGCTTCTTTAATTTTGCAATGAATGGCAGTTTATCAATATAAAAGAAAAATGTCTTATTTAGATCATCAATTCACGTCGGAAATCGTTTTATCTCAATTTTGCATCGTTCGAAAGTTTTCGTTTATTCATTTGTTTTCTGCAAGATTTCCATTCCTTCAGAACTTAAAATAATCATGGAATGAGCAGTTTGAATCTTGCTTTTAGGCAACTTAAAAATGAATCAATTTAATTAAAATAATTTTGAAACGCATTTCCATTTGTGAGATGAAAAGCACAATTTTCTTTTCATTATTTTCTACTTTTTAGTCTAAAATTTTGTAGTTCATTATCATAAATATAATGAAATTTTGGTATCAATTTTTTTTTCTTAAATTCATACTCAAGTGGCGTCAGTCAGACGAAATCAAAGCTTATTTAAGTTAAGTATTTAACTAATAATTAATTTTCTGAAAGTTTCAAAGTAAAATATTGTCATCGAGAACACATAAATACATAAAATTTCGAAATTCTAGCACTGTAGAAAATGAGGGTAATATCGAATTATAATATTCATCATTATAAGCATGAAAATAAATAAAAATGCATGATAACATGTTCAGCGCGTTCAAATCACATTCACATGACATCTGCACGAATAAAGTGCACCTCGCCAATATAATTTTGAAAGCCATCTTGTAAGAAGAAAATAAATGTGATGTCACAACACAGCGTAAAGCAATAAAGAGCTCCATGTTGTATCACATGTCATGTGACTATGTCGTCATGAGATTATGAGTCACTACGCTTTCGGATATAATGTGTATTTTTTACAGAAAATAACGATTGAATTTTGTTTTTTATTCTTAACAGGTTTGTTTTTTATTTTCTTAAACTTTTTTGATAAAATTAAAAATATTATAATGACAACAGAAGTCACACAGATATAAATATAGATTCAAAATATTTAGAGCAAAAACATAACATCGATTCGAAGTTTTCTTTCTGGCAATTCTAGCCTATAATTTTTTTTTTATTATTATTATAAAATGAACTGAAGTCTAAAATTTGCAAATCTGACTAATTAAAATTTTTAGGCTTATGTTAGATTAAAAGATTTATATAATAAAAAAATCTGACTCATTAAAAAAGATAAAATGCATGAAAGAGTTCCGCACTTGGTGCCATCTTATATTCACAATTTGTAAAATCCATGTAGGAAACCAGCGGTGTGGTCTTCCCAAAACTTTCTTGCATACTTTCCGATAAAAGTGTTACCCTAAAGAAAGCCTTGCATGGCATTGATGTACAATAGTTACAAAATATTAACCTTTGGCATGAGTATAGCATTTTCACTGAATCTATTGTATCATCCTTGGCGAGTTATTTGGCGATTAATCCCTGGTATTCGGTTAATAGTATCCGAAAATCGAATTTGTGTTTTAGACACGCTTTTCCAAACCGATAAAAACAAAAATTTGACACAGAACGACATTTGTAGTCACAAAATTCCATACCAAATTTGATATATTTAAGTCATTGGGCCTTTGAGTATCACTTTTACATGTTTCTGTAAGCACAGACCTTTCAATCCCAAATCAATCCTTTCTTGGATTTGGCTCAAAATTTGAAAAGTGTCTAGACTATAGATATTAATTCCGTGTATTGAATTTTATCTATCTAGCTGTTTTCGTTTTGTAGTTATCATATTAAATTATATTCGAACAACCGGCCGGACAGACTTTCTCTGAGAGGATTTTGCACAAAATGTGACAGAAATCTACAGATTTATAATTAAAAAAAAATGTATACCAAATTTTATCAGCCTAGATCAAAACTTTTTTGAGTTATCTTTGTCACCAACAGACAGGCAGACATTTTCCAAAAATATGTTTTTCGAACTGAGGAAAGTCTAAAATGTGGAGATTCGTCAAAATCTCGAGTCCGAATTTTTCGACGATTCTGTTCTTTATATTATGTATAAGAGAAAGTAAAAAAAAAAAAAAAAAAAATCGAATTGTTTTTGTGAGAGATTAACGACAAGGCAAAGAGTGCTTTTATTCATAATATTTGTGTTTAATTAAACTTTTCGTAACTTATTTATAAAGTAAAAAATATTAAAGTGATTAACCTAAATTGTAGAGAGTATTAAATGTGGTAATCTTTTTTTTTTTTTTTTTTGCCCACTATATTATTACGAAATGAATAGCAATCCAATCGAAGATCACTCAACCATTTTATTTAGTTCTCAAAAATATACGACTATAAAGTAAGATTTTTAATTTAGTAGAAATTTATAACAAGTTTTTCATGACGTTTATTAAAATGAGCCTATTGTTTGAATTCTGTGTCTACAATTTTTAAAGGGATTTGTTGATACTCGGATTTGACCGAAAATATCCCATTATTTAAACAAAAAAAGATTTCTGAAAACAATGTAAAAATCCCTGCTATATTGTCCATTCCTGTTACAAACAATGTAATGGATTTTTTTTTCTTTATATAAACGAGCCGTTTATGGTCCAATGCATTATATATTACTATGCTAAAACAAAAATTTACAAACATGCTATACAAATTTTGAGTTTGCCCTCATTTATCACTTAAAATGCAGAACTTCTCTCACATTTAAAACAAAATTTTCTTTTAATTCAAATTCACTTTTCAATTCGATTTAGGATGATGTAAAAGCTGATATAAAACTTCCAAATCCTATTCGATAAAATCAATAAACAAGAATGGCCTAAATCGATATTTATATCTTTAAGTACTTTTCTAAAAAAATGTTTCGTTAAAAAAATTGTTTGCATCTGTTAATATCAATAGAATTATATTATAATAAGGAAAACGAATTTATAGAAAAAAATTCTCTGAAAATTTAATTGTTATTGGTAATATATCCTTTCAAATAAAATATTCAGATGATCATGACGGATTAGTTAAGATATTTTAAAGACTGTCCAAATTGCACGTTTATTTTGATGTATGAAGTTTTGATTATATGCCTTCGATTCTCCAAATAATGACGTTAGAATGTAGCAAGTTATCTCTACCAGTTAAAATAATTGCACCTGTCAAATATTAAACATGGAAAGCTGTATTATGGATACATAATACAAGTTTATATCCACACAATGTTTTTGTTTTAAAAAGATAGAAGTTCATTGTCATGCCTTCTACCCAATTCTCGTAAACTAAATTTACCCTCATTATTTTCTTTCTTGCTTTTTTTAGTTTCTTGTATATTCGTTATTTGAGATAACTTGCTCATATAGAGAAAGTATAGTTACTGTCAAAAAATTCGAACTAGAGATTTTTACGAATCTCCGCGTTTTAGACATCCATGTATTCGAAAAACACATTTTTAGAAAATATCCATCTGTCTGTGATAAAGATATCTCGACAAAGCTTTTACACGGTTAACATTCAGTATATGGTATTTATACCAAAATTATAGAATTCTATGAAATTTTGTGTAAAATCTGATCAGAGGAAGTCCGTCTGTCCGGTTGTTCGAATGTAAGTTAACACGATAATTGCAAAACGAAGAGAACTAAATAGATAAAATTCGATACTCAGATTTAACATCTATAGTATAGACACTTGACCAGGGTAAAGACCCCTGAGCACCCGAGGGCAGAAGTCTGACTTCTAGCTCATATGAAGATGAAACTCACACATTCGCTTGCACAACCCCTTTTTACAGGGGGGAACATTCACACACCTCACAGATAGAACACAGATGAAGAACAACCATGCGCGAACCGGGATTCGAACCCGGGCCGCCCATATCACGGGGAAGATGTGTACCCCTATGCCAGGACGCCGGCTGAGGCAATTACAAAAATTGTCTTTTCAGAATCTGAGGTCTAAAATGCGGAGATTCATCAAAATATCGAGGTCACCATTTTCTTGATTCATCCTTGTCCATTTTGATGAATTCAAAATTTTTTTAAAAAATTTCATATACTAAACATAAAACAGTTGTTTTTTCTGACACTTAGCATATACAGGGTGTTCATTAATTATTGTCGGGTTTTCCGTACCTCATAACTTTCGAATAAAAAATATTACGCAAAAACCGATTACGTATTCGTAAATTGCAACTCAAAGAATTTTATTAAAGATATTAAAGTGTAAAGCTTGCACAATTTGCACTTTGTAGGTATTCAGCTGAAGTCGATTCTTTAAGTTGTACTTTACGAATACATAATTCTTTGAGTTGTAATTTACGTATTCATAATTCTTTGAGTTGTAATTTACGAATACATAATCGCCTTCAACTGAATGCCTACAAAGTGCAAATTGGGCAAGCTTTACACTTTAATATCATTAATAAAATTCTTTGAGTTGTAATTTACGAATACGTAATCGGTTTTTGCGTAATATTTTTTATTCGAAAGTTATGAGGTACGGAAAACCCGACAATAATTAATGAACACCCTGTATTTCCTATTAATATATATCTTAAACACTTAAATGACTCATATGTGATAACAAATAATCCGGTGAAAACAAATCAGTTGTACAATAGTTGGTATATCCGGATATCCCAATTTCAAATCAAGATTGCACTATATCTAGATTATCTTTATTTGAATGTGACTTTGTAAAAGCTCTAGAAAAATGAAAATAACGAACTTGTCGTTTAAACAGTAAGAATTTACAAACTTTGTCACAATTTCCTTTTAAAACTTATCTTTTCACATATTTTGCATATGAAGCACTTATATCTAAATTCGATTAATAATCATTTATAAAAAGATTTAAATAAAATTTAAGATTCAAAATTTGAATCATTATATGGTCTGGAGATTACAAATTAGATGCAAACTCCAAAAAAAGAACATATACATCTTATTTAAACTGCTAAAACAAATTCTTGAAATAAAATTTTGATGCTCAATAATTAGAAAAGAATGAATTTGTATGTTCCCAGTCGACAAAGGATTAAGACCCTGGATGTTATTTTGAAAGACGGCAAAGCACCTATTGTCCTCAAATCTAAAATACTTAGAAGCAAGTTCAATTTTGTTGTACCGTCAGATTATTATGAAACGAATTTATTTCAGCATAAACCACTAGTTTCTTTTTTCAACTATTCAAAATGAAACAAGAAATCAGATCACACTCCCCACTTCCTTTACTCCACCAATTTATCGTAACTACAACACGACATCTCAATTGTAACCGTAGCTATTGAACAGTTGCACCCGTTAAAACCTTATCATATCTTTGGACGTGGAAACAAGTCGTTACGCTGACGCTAATGAGGAATTCAGCCTCAACACTACCAGTACTGGAAGTCCCTGGCTCTAACAGAAAGGTAGCTTAATGCATCCACTTCACTCCTCATCTATGCAGTACTTACTTCCTTGTATTCCCAACCCCATATTAACTCCCGTATTACTCTTTGTCCTCTCGGAATGGCAACGGGGAAATGCCCGTCTTCCTTTACAAAACAGATCAGACAGAAAATGGAATTGAGCCGGAAAAAAAGAATTTGGAAGGAAACACCAAAGAAGGGTTGAATTTAATGGCGTGAGGATCACGAATTATTCTCGCGCAGGATTCGAATGTAAACGACACACAAAAATGCTTCACGCAGAATCGTGACTGTACCGAAAGCTGACCTCAGCCAACAACAATGCCACTTCGCACTCATCATCATCTTCATTTCACTTCTTGATCCACCCTTGTCCATTTTATTTTCAACAGACCACATTTATATTTATTTGTCTTGTTTGTTCGCCAGAGATGTAATGCACCAAAATATGTGGAAAAATTAAAAAAAAAAAAATGAAAAAGGAATTGCAATGGTGGGAGATGAGTACAACTTTCCGGAAGAAGAGTTTCAGCTACCGAAAATTACCGGATGCGGCAATTTGCATAATCTGCTCTTTTTTTTTTTCTTTTTTTTTTTTAATCCCTTCCCAGACCTTATTAGAAAAATATCTTCTTTGTCCGAACAGTGAAGGTATCCGGACATTTCGCTGATGTGAACAATCATCGTCTGTTGTTTTTCACTCGGTGATTGTTCACATAGCATGAAATGAATCTGTATGAAAATGTAATAAAACATCCTTTTTTGTGAGTGTCCATTTAATGGAAGACAGTCACTTTTTCAACAAAAAAACAAGAGGCGAACAAAACAGTTCTGGGATCTTTTTGGTGGGAAATCCAATAAGTGATGTACCATCGTGTATTTTCGTCATAAAGAGTCACGATCTCTAAGTTTCTTTTCCATTGTTAAGACCAAAGATTCGGTAGTATTTATGAAGTAAAATTATGGAATATTCCATTAATAAAATATCTCATTATTTCAGTTCTAAACGATATTCGGGTTTCAAGTTTACTAATAGTTAAGTTTTCAGAAATTAGTCTCGAGTTAAATAGAAGCATCTATAAAGCCTTTTTTGTGTGTGTGTGTTTATAACTACTTTTCTCTGCAGTTGATAATAGGGACAATTATGTACTTCTGCTAAAAACATATTGACACTTAACCTTCAACCAGGTTTTGTTTTTGATTATCACACCCAAATTTATCTCCTGAAATATTATAAAAAATAAAACTGGAGCTTTAATGGTTGTTGTTGTCAGTAAAATATATACTGAAAATATTATTCAGTCAATCTACGACATATATTTGGCAACTCGAGTGCCGAAAATAAAAATAAGTTTTTCACTTGTGACTTCCTTTCTGTTGTGCTGTTTGTGTACGTTTAAGAATACAATATTTTATTTTACAAGACTCTCGGATATTATGGATCGTCGCTATATGCCCCAAAACAAAGTTCTTTCTTTCAACTGCTTTGTTCTGCAGTGTTGAATTAAAATCTGCTATTTGAAAAGTAAGTTATTTAAAATTATATTTATCACTGTTTTTGACCATTTGACTTCAAAATATTTGCTGTTTGCAGAATATTGTGTGCGCTGACAAATTATAACATTAGATACAAAGTCTTGTAAAGCCCCGAGAACGATAAGCAATTTTGATTTCAGATTGTAAAAAATAATTTGGATTGATTAAAAATATTTGAATTAAATTATATTTTACATCTTATATCTGATACATAAAGTTTATTTATAGAGAGAAAGAGATGTAAAAATTTAATTAACTTGTTTCAAGTTAATGTGTATTTTGATATAAAATTCTTTTTTATAATATTTTCTGCAATTTTTTTTCGCTAATATTTTTCAAAATGACTCTAAAAAGTGTTGTAACCAAAAGCGAATAGAAAACTTAACTAATAACTGATCAAAGAATGAACGCAAAGGATATATATATATAAACACCTCTTCTTGCATAGAAAGAAATAAGATACAAGTTACCAAATTGCTATACCATAACGAATTGTGAAAATGCGATGTTTAATAGAAATAATAGTTGTTTCAAAAATTTTCATATAATTTCTTAACTAATCTGCATTTATATTCCTCAATAATCAAAGTTTTTTTTTTTTTTTTTGTATTCAGATTGATTTTTTTTTTTTTTTGAATCTGTATTACAAATGAATTGTTTGGAAAAAATAATTTGTGAAAAATCTTTATCATAATTAATTAATTAATCTGTGTTTAATATTAAGAAATTTTATGAAATTTTGTTTTTCTTTACTAAAGCTTTATGTTGCCGATTGGCGAAAAAAAAAATATATTTATTAGCAGTAAACCATAATTAAAACAAAATTATTTTTTTAAAGTATTTTTCTCTTGCTTTGCATAAGAAATGAAAGTCAAATATTTTAAAATTGATCTTTTTAAATCGAACTTTCAAGTGATAATTCTTTTTGTATTTTAGATTAAATGTTTTCATCAATTTAGTGCTTAATCCCTTGACTTAGGAAATTTTTTTAATTGCATGATACATCCTATCTGAAACATTTATGTAAATATTATATGGATTAAAATAATCCATATTATGTAATATGGATTAAAATAACAGTGAAGGATGCTTGAGTTATTGAAACGTTTCCAAATGATTTTTGTGTCTTCAATTATTCTGTAGTTTTGTTTATTTACAGTTTCAAACACTAAAAATTCAGCAATGCGATTTATGTGCCATACACATCACTGTTATAAAAGGAATTGGCTAGATAAGAATTGCACACAAATATATTTATAATAATGAATCAGAAATTTTTTAAATGGTGATTAGCGCCTTACATAACCGGGTCCAATTCAGTCAGTGCTAAACAATTCATTAATTTACATTTTTAGATTCCAGATTCTTTCACTAAATATGGATTATCAAATATATGGATTATCACTATATATGCATTGTCACTTTCTTGCATTATTTTTGGGATATTTCTTTTAATAAATTCAATGAAAACTGGTTTTAAACTTTTTATCAATAAACTAAAAATATAAAATATTTTTATTATTATTTATCTCTTAAGTCTTTAATTTGAAAATTCCTTATTGTAAATATAAGAAAATGACGAATCAATTTTTTTTCAAAAATTCACTATCAAGCGATACTATCCATACGGAATCAAAATTGAATTAATAGCATGAGTGGTAATAATAGGATAAATGTGATGAATTTTGAAACTTTAATGCATCAAGAAATTAGTGAAAAATCGATTAAAAAATTCTATTTTTTTTAAATATGAAATAAATCAAGTTGTACAAAAACGTATAATTTTTTTTATTCAATTATTTCAATAAAAAGCATAAATGCATAATGCATTTAGTTAGAGCATAAATGCATCTAATGATCAGAGAAATTAAATTTCAAACTTGAAATTTTACTATCACCTATATATATATATATATATATAAAAATTATCTTTGAGTTAAATTCCTCTGCTTTGCTTCAAAGATTTTAATTTAAAAAATTTAGATTACTCATATTATTATCATTTCTCAGCACTGTGTTACTTAAGATACTGGATTATTGAAATATGTGTATTTAATTTCGTTACAATAGCGTCTGTTTTCAGGCCAACGTACAGGGTTGTTTGATGGTCGACTTTACAATTTTCAGAAGAATTGTACACTGATAATGACGTACTTTCTCCAATCTTCCACACCATACAAGCTGTAAGGTATATCACAAGCGCAAATTCCAAAAATTAAAGTGGAATTGAATAATTTTTTTTAAATGCTACATTAGCAGAAAGATATTTGATTCTTAATGCATCAACATTCCAAATCCATATACACGTGGACATTCTAGAAAATCGGGTCTCGAATGTGTGACATTCTGATCATGAGGCTCAGATTCTGTTACAAAGCTATTGTGATCATTAAAAATGCTTGAATATCAATTAAAGAAATATGCTTCAGGGTAACAGTGCTAAGAATGTTTGTTGATTTGATGCTTAGAAGAAAAAAGTGAAGTACTCTTATAATAATAATAATCTTTCTTCTGTTGAATTATATAACATATCTTTACTTATAATGGAGATGAATATGGTGTGTTTGGTATTCTAAGTGACAGGACATTAGACAGAGTAACCAAATTTGACATATACTTAAAAAGGCGGGAATGTGTTTCTCGAAGATAAATTTTTGAAATTTTACTTTGAAATTTGATTAATAATAAAGTGAAACTTTGACATTTCCCCGATATCTCCAGAAAATATAGTTACACAAAACTAATTTTTGCACCATTTTAAAATTTAAAAGACACTATTTTCCATGGTACCAATTTAATTGTAGTGCGATTTTTTTTAAAATCTTGGCAATTTTGAAAAAAAAATATTTTTTTGGATAATTTTCAACAATACATTCCCTTTTTGAATTGAAACTCAAACCGTTTTCATTGTTTCGTCAAATATTTAATCGCATGTTTTTCTTCCATTGTTGAAAATTAAGGGAGAAAAATTTATTTAATGCTTAAATGGTTTACATAAAGATGATGCTTCGTGCCCCGGAATTTAGAAGACTACCTGTTTATTTTTAAATTTCCCGTAAAAAAAATTTTCGCTGTTGAAATGTGAAGAAGTAAGAAAAAAAAAAAAAAAAAACTCGAGGCAGCATATGAAATAAAAGTGTTTTTAATTTATCATTTCACATTTAACAACTTGTTGTAAAGACGCAGCAGTATCATTTGTTTCCTACGACTCTAATGGATAAATAATTTAAAAACACCCGTCGCCGCTAACACCTGCTTTAATTCTTTTTTTTTTTCCAAGATTTCGAAACGGTTGCAGTATTGCTGGAGTTATAATTCTTACTTAAAAGAAAAAAAAGTGTCGTCACCTGTCTAAGCGATTAAAAACAGAACATCTGATACCTAAATGCCATCTGCATGCTTTGTCAAATTGCTTTTTCATTTTTTAATATGAATTAAAAACTCTTTACAGCATGTCTTCACCTGTCAAAAAATTCGTATCCTTGCTAAACCTATTACAATATAAAAGATTACAATATAAAGACTATTACAAAAGAAAAGAATTAAAGATTTATTTTTACATGGCTCTTTGGACTATTAAAATTTACTTCGGTAGAATGGAAAGATAAAAATAATAATAACAAAGATTTTTGTTTCTTTTTTTCGTATTCTATAATAATAAATCATTGTTATATACTTAATAATTATTGATTTAAATGTTTTCAATCATTAAATTTTATTAAAATCAATTGTTAAAAAAAACTTATCTCCTTATATCTTACTTTAAAGTTTATTCCTTCTAGTTAAAAATACAACTGAAAATTTACTCAAAAATATTTGAAATACATTTTAAATAAAGCACTAATAATAAAATTAAATATTTAGAGAATCATTTAAGTTAATTATTACAAAAGAAATTCATTACTTTTCCGATTATAAATGAATTGAACCATGCATATTGGCAGATTTTATCAAAAACGGGATTTCCGATTGGTTTCTCAATATGGCAATTTATGTGGTCAGTGCGCGCCATCTGTTGTTGAAATTCGAAACAATCAGTAATAATGATAATTTCAGTGAATAACAGATGACAATTTCAAAGAACTCGAGTATGTGTTATATGAATTTATTAAAATGAAATAGTTTTGTAAAGAAAACATGGATTTCATATTTTTTTACTCTATTCTTCACATTTGTCATCTTCGGGATTTAAAGAGATTAAATATATATACATTTCGTTTCCAAAGTGTTCTCAAAAATTCGTTTTTACCTTTATTCAAACAAAAGTTTACGTAAATTCCAGATACAAATAATAAAATATGGTATGAATAAGTAAATAACTGTATGAAAAATTAAATTTAATAGCTTGTATATTTGATAAAAAGTTTATAAATAATAAATTTTGAGTCATTAATTTATAATGTATTTATTTAGTAACGTTTGTGTTGCTTAATTTATTTTATTGCCATTTTTTATTATTATTCGTTGTAATGTATTTTTTTGGTACTGCCAATGATTTTGAGTACAAAAATTTTTGTTAAATTTTCTAATGAAAGATTTAACAGATGTAATCGATTTTTTTAAAAACTTATTACCGTTGTCGTCACGGGTATTAAATTAAAATTCAATTTAATCCTCAATTCAGTCATTTCTGAAAATATTAAGATAGTGTATGATCAAAATTAATACGCAAATGGTTATAATCTAAAAATTTGGCACATCAGGAAATAGATGAAAAATCGATTTCATCTATAAGCTTGAAACAGTTAAAATTAAATGTGGAATAAAAGTTTTTTTTTTTTTTTTAACTTTTAGTAACGCAATATACTAGTAAATCTCTGCGATTATGCAATCCATCTCTTCAATTTTTGACTTCCTCCTCTGAATTTTCATCCTCTCAGTATTGTAATCTTCGAAAAATTTGAATTCGAGATTTTCATGAAACACCACATTTCGAACCTCGCTGATCTTGAAAAACATATTTTTCGCATTATGTTTGTCTATCTCAAAAATGTTTTGAGCTGGACTGCTGAAATTTGGTGTGTGGAATTACAACCAAATATGTAGATTTCTGTCAAATTTTGAACGAAATCCATTCTCAGGAAGTCTATTTATCTGGCTGTTCGAGCACAAGTGAATTCATTAACTACAAAGAACTATGTAAATGAAATTTGGTACACAAATTTAGCATCTAAAACATAGGCAATTTTCAAATATTGAACCAAATTAGTCAAACAGTTGACTATCTTTCGGTCTGTATTCTTCCATGCATGTAAACGTAATGACCTAAATCAATGAAATTCGGTATGTTATCATGTGACTACAACTACAACTTTTTTCCGTCGAATTTTGGTTTCAATCGGCAGATAAAAACAAACCAAAAACATATATTATCACGATAGATTCAGTAAAAATACTTAATTCAAGCCAAAGATCTATATTTCGTAACTATTGTTCACTAATGCCATGCAAGGTATTTGCAACTTTACCTAAGGTCCACAATTATGCAGATGAAAGGATATCAAAGCCTTCAATTGCAGAGTATACGAGAAAGTTTCAAGGATACTTTTTAGTTGTCTCATACTCTTCTGTTTTATTGCACTTTTAATCAATATGTGCAAAATTTAATGCCTATATGTATATAATATGTGTGTGCATTTTATAATGACGTTTGTAGTGATATTTTAAATTAATTTAAATCCCAATGAATTTCCTAATTTTTTTCTTAATTTAGCCTATATTAACTTCATTCTAAAATGGTCTCTTATTTCCTGATCCAATTCTCACTTTTTACTTACACTCGCTCTACATTTTGTCAAGCTCCTAGTAAAAGCGTAAAAATCCCTAATTCTTACAATATTCTTTTGAAGATACCTAAGATTTCCTTTCCTAAATCGACACGCGGCAAAGAAACCCCTTTCAAAAACTCTTTGTAAAATTACTGAAAGAAACAATATTGGTTTTTTTTTTTGGTCTTGTATCGCGATACAGACTGACGCATTTTTTATGATCGTTTGTTTGTACAAATAATGCCTCCCGGGATGAAATAATCGAAGTTAAAATTTTCAAAGGTGTCTTCTTTCCGGCCATGCATCTTCAAAATTATATTTACACACACACACACACACACACACACACAAAAAAAAAAAATGTGAGTTTCTTTTTCTCTCCTAAAAAAGGAAAAGGCTTTCTCGTTTATAAACTTGTCTTTTGAATGTAGCATTTCACTTCATCACTAAACCAAATATGTCGCATTGAAAATTATGGTTGACTGCTATTGATAAAAGACAAAGTCTTAAATGAACAAGATATAATGTCTATTTAATCCACCCCATTCTTTTATACAAGAAAAATATGACTAAAAAATGAATTTTATTGTAAAAATTTTCAAATCATTAATAAAAACTATACATAAAAATAGTTTTTAAAAATTGCCAATATTAAAGAATTAAAAAAATTACATGACAACAAAATTAATAGAATTGAAAAAAATTTTTGAAATACAGAGTGATGTAAAAATAATTTTATATAATGTTCTGTTATAATTATTGAAAAAAAAAAAGGTTGATATAATCACATTTCCAATGAAACTTTAAAGATATACATTACCATAATTTAAAGTTTGTACTTTTTGTAAATTTGTACTAAATTTATACTTTTTGTAAATTTGTACTAAATTTATACTTTTTGTAAATTTGTACTAAATTTATACTTTTTGTAAATATGTACTTAATTTTATATTTTTTGTAAATTTGCACTGAATTTATACTTTTTGTAAATTTGTACTAAATTTGGGAGTTCTGCATTCAACAGAATGTTCTATAAAATGCCTCCGACAGACACACGGATATTTGTTTTTAATAATAAAAAGTAAAAGAAAAGTAAGTAAAAGTAAAGCTTGAAATAAAAGAAAAAGAATAAATTTAATACAGCATGTCTTTAATAGAAAAATTTATTATAATCTGAACTTATGATTGTTTCAATATATTGTGAAGAAGTTTACTGATATAAGTGATTTTATTAAAAACTTTATAAATGTCAGTGTTAGTACTTTTGCTCGAAGAATATCAAAGCGGTATTTCAATTCTTTCCAAGAATTGTCGAAAGTTACAGCTGTCACATTACACGCAGGTCTGCGATTCTAATTTTGAAGTACCATGTCTTCAACTGGAGTTGCAAAAACTTTGCCCTTTATGTAACCCCAAAATTGACACTGAATCTTTTGAATTCATGGAATCAAAAAAAAACAAAAAAAACATTGAATTTTCTTCATTGGTTGATTTCATTTTGATTGCAATCGAATGTGAAATCACTAATTTTTTTTTATTAATTGCGTTATCTGTTGGAATAAAAAAATTAAGAACGTCGCTATTCCAAAGTAAGAATTTTATAATATTATAGTCTATAGTTCTTTTGTAATAAATTTTTACTTTCACTTAAACGTAGTAATCGTCAAAAAAAAAAATCGATTTCGAAATTTTGATAAATCTCCTTTTTAGACCTTCCTAAATTCGAAAAACACATCTTTGGAAAAATGTCTGTCTATCTATCTGTCTGTCTGTCTGTGAGGAAAATAATTAAAAAAATGCTTTGAGCTAGACGGATGAAATTTGGTGTACGGTCCTTACTCCAAATTTGCCGGTGTCAATTCTATCAAATTTTGTATAAAATCTGTTCAGAAAAGTCCGTCTATCCGAATATAAGTTAACACGATAACTACAAAACGGAGAAAGCTAGATAGATAAGCTTTGGTACATAGATTTAAAATCTATAATGTAGACACAAATTTTCAGCCAAGCCCAGCTACGGGTTGACTGTCTGTCAGTCTGCATTTTCAGAAACATGTAAACGCGATTGTACAAACACGCATTGATTTAAATACATTAAATTTGGTGTGGTTTTGTGACTACAAGAGCAGCTTTGTGTCAAATACTTGCTTCAACCGGTGAGGAAAGACATGTCTAAAACTCAAACTCTTTTTTCGGATACTATTAACGCATGCCAGGGATTAATCGCCAAATAACTCGCCAAGGATGGCACGATAGATTCAGTAAAAATGCTAAATTCATGCCAAAGGTGAGTATTTTGTATCTATTGTACGCCAATGCCATGTAAGGCGTTCTCTAGCATAAGGTTATTAGAGAATATGGAGAAAATTTGGGACAGACCTCTCTCACTGGTTATAATAAGAGAAATAAATTATGATCTTCTTCCATAATTACTACATCAAAAAAAGAGCTTTTTAGGAAAGTTCATTATACCCAGCAATTGCTAGGTGCAAAATGTACAGAATTCAGATGTCTAATTGAATTTTCAAGAAATATGAAACCAAAAATTTGTTACCCTCAAGAAAAGAAAAAAAATCGATGCCAAATTTATCAAATAATCTCAATGGTAAGAAAATAGAAATGAAAAATTAAGTGACGATGAAAAGAAAGATGTCTTGTTTATCATAATCATTTGCATTCGTTCTTCCGAGCCAAGGTGAGGTATTTTCTTTTTAAATCTCATAACCAGTTGTAACAGTTTTCGCTTTGATATAATTATTTAACATACTTTTTCTAGCTATCTTTAATTCGAGTTTGAGTGAAATTTTAATTATTATATTCATTTTTCATCTTATCGATTCAATAGGCGGAATAATTAAAATATCAAAAAATTCTCGACAAATGGAATGCACAGGTAGATTCATTTTCATCTGCCTCTATTGTTCCATCTACCTTATTTAAGTTATTGTTTTCGAATTCCTTTGAATCGGTAGACAAAAACAATGAAATATTACATTTTCGAGCAACCGTAGATAATGATTTTATTGCTATTACACATTTCAGCATTTATTGCTAAACAAATGATATTAAAGAAACAAATAATGTAAAAATAATATACAGAATTGTTGTAAAGTTTATATCATTGAAAAACTTTGAAGATTTTAAACAAATGCCAAAGGTTCGTATCGGTTTCCAAGAGCCAAACTTTCAGTCGAAGAAGAGTAGAAATTTTTTAATTAAAATATTAGTCTGAATATTTCACTAAATTTGATAAATAGGACCGGGAATCTATATAAAAATATGCAAGTCCCAATTTTTTTCTATAGTGCATTTATTGATAGAAGCAAAATATAATTCAATCCCTCATTTGAAGCATTTTTTTGAATGGAGGTCTCTAACGTTAAATGCCAGCTATTGGATACCTATTAATATGAACACCCATTATATTACAAAATGGCGGAAGTAAAATTTTTTAAATTCACTTTTGGGATACATTCCATGTTTCTTAGTGATGTACGACTGGTTTTTATAATATATAAATAAACAGTTTTATTTTTATCGAAGCAATATTCAAATTTTGTAAACAATTGTGATGAAAATAATCATTAATAGCATGTAAATAATGGCTATAACCAAATGCGTCCTTCAATTGCATGGGTTGGATGGAATATATAAAAGTAGGGATTTCAAAATCGCACAGTTTGGATGGGCAAAAACTATATATTTCAAAATTTGTTGAAAAGAGCACAGAAATTTCATATTTATGCATTTTTTTTTTTTTTTTCGAAAATAAAAATCAGAAATTTTATCTTTTTCAATAGATTATAGAGATTATGCAAAAAAAAAAAGCACAATTTATGAAATATATTTTTCTTGTTCTAAAGTTTGACCCTTTGAATGTACATTTATTTGAAACTGTTTTTCTATTTGAATCGCATTTAATTTTTGGAACATATGAAGTCAGTAGTTTTTAAGTAAAAATTCATTTATTTCTTATTATTCAGAATATATATTGCTAAATGATATTGAGATAACTTTAGCCAATTAGAATAATAACAACAACAACAAAAAAAAAAAAAAAAAAAAAAAAAAAAAATTGGAAACATAAATTTTTTTCAAATACAGAACGTTCTGATGCGTCAAATCTACCCAAAAGGTTAAAACATTTAACTTTTTTTCAACATTACATTATTTCAAATAAATCTTTGCTTTATTGACGACAAACGGAGTTGAAATTAATTAGAACTACATTTTATGATATAATTATTATTTTCCTACAAAAATATTAGAAACGCCCACCAAATTTATATGTAAAATTGCTCAACTCCAACAAAGAATTAACTGAGATCTATCCATTCCACACGACACATTGACAACACCTGTTTACAAAACACACTGCTCAGCCAGGTGACAATGTTTTTCATTAACTTCTGCCCCAGCCCCTACCGTCACATTCTTCCCTTTCCATCAAAGCACAGAAACCCGCATCTTCTGACTGACCTTGTACACCCCCACCCAACAAGTGTTTATTAAGATGACGTTCCGGGTATACAGGTAGCGACCTTCACCTAGACATTTTGGACCAATGAATCTTCTGCTCTCATTACATAATCCACTCTTTATCAGAGAGCCCAGCATGCAAAAAGTCGATTTGCATGCTGGACTCGCTTATTGCCCGCCGAATACCGTTTGGATCACCGAGATAAAGATTCCGTGGAGAATAGCGGCGTGCCAAGGGACCCATCGAGGTAGATTGGCGACGTTTCAGCCAAGCTTTGATTGAAAATACTCCCGGACTATTATTTAGTAGGTGTCTGTCGAAACTGATATCGACAGATGGCGTAGCGAGGTTATTTTTCTGTAAATTGAAAATGAATTGAATCTTAAGTGTTTGTATTAACACTTCTCCTAGAATTAAATTCCAAAGAAAAATAAGCATGATTTATTAACGACAATCGGTTTTGACAGCCAATTGCTTCAATTAAATCTCTTACACACGAATGAAGTATTTTTAAATGTCATATTGCGTTAAATATAAAAGTTGCGTTATTTCAATAATTTACACTTATTCTGATTATTTTGTATGTGAACTTTTATATGGAATCACATTCCATGCCATTATAATGCCATTAAAACCTTAACGTTGTAGTGTATGATGGAACTGCACGTTCTCTTTCATTATATTGTAACTTCATTGTCTGGTTTTTCATGTAAACTGATTTGATTTAAAACAGAATCTTTCTTCTTTAGCTTTCAGAAATGGATGAAAATCAGGCTGTTAAATGTTTGATGTAACAATGAAAATAATTTTAATTTCATTCAACAGTGGAAGTATTGTTGAAAAGTGTGTACAAAAATTTTAAAATATTAAAATATAGAAAAAATATATTGCAAAACAAATTGTTTTCAAAAAGACTTTTTTAACATTTTAAAACAGTGTAAAAATTATTTTCAGCGGGAAAATTCCGAAATCTCGTTACATTTTAAATCAAAATTTCAAAATAACTGCTCCAAGGTGTACAACCCAATACTCCAAAATTTCCTTTAACGGAATTTTATAAATCTAAATCACATGCACACACTGCCCATTATTAACAGTAGAAATAAATGGAAAGTTCTTGTTTATATAAGTTGTTGCAGTGAAATTAATGAACGCGGGCAAATTCAACAAAAGCATTCGTTACGACCGAATGTCATTTAATGCTATCGAATCGAGTGACATCACTCATGTAATTGTTCAGCTCATATTAACCCTTTAAAGGGCCATTTTTTTTCTAGTCATATTATGTTAAAATATTTTTAGGCTTGAAATTAGAATTAAAAAAAAAGGGATTCATTTAGCTTATTAGATAAATTTAATTTGATTAATTAATTAATTTAGTTAATTAATAATTAAGTAACAAATCAAGACACATCATTTTGTGCGAGATAAAGAACTGAAGCATCTAAGTTTCTGTCTTTTTAAAAAAATTTGTCAGAACTTATGCCAACCTACATAAATTCATACAAAGATTGATAAATTTGGTGGGAAGCATACTTCCCACGGCCCTAGAAAGGGTTAACTAACGCCTAAGTGCATGCTATCAAACGTCATATTGTAACGTGTTCTTACCCCTTCCCCCTGCAAATTGCGTTATAGATTCCAAAATTTAACGAGCAGATAATATTATCATATTAATATAAACGGACTCTATTAAAAAACAGAAACTTTTATAATGATTTCATAAATTAAGAGCCTTCCTCAATAAGATCTTTCATTAAAATTTAAAAATGACAAAAATGCTGTACGGTGAGGTTCCCCCCCCCGGTTCGTTACATTCGTTTCGTAAATTACTAAAAGAGTTGTCTTCATGATAACATTTTATTAATATTTAGAAAATTATCGTATTGAATGATATTTTTAATTTATTTTCCAGTTATTACTATTCCAATTTATTCCGTTTCGAAAAAATCTTCAAAAAAATAAAGTAATTAATATATTGAATATTGAAAGCTCTGAGAATCCCTTTCTAAGAACATTGAAAACTGAATTGCATTTTTCATTTGAATTATTTTTTTAATTTACTGCCCAAAAAATAATATTAAGAGTTGTTACAAGATATTGTTGTCAGTTTTACTGAATAGATTACTTTAACTTTATTTAAAAAGACATCTTGAAGAGGAGGAGGTTAAAAAATTAATTTACTTTTGTGATTTTGTCTAAAACATGAAAATTTACCGACTCCAAAAGAACTTTTAATTAAATTAAACTTTTTTTTTTACCATGGATTCGATACAATTTCATTTAAATATTAAAATATCATGCCACTTTTTGAAGTATATACTATTTAATAGGTATAAATACCCTCATTTTTTTTAAAAAAATAAGTTCATTTTTTTTAAAAGTTCCCCGTATTAAATTTATTTTATGTATGTTGCTTTTAAATGGTAATTTATATTGAAAATATTAAAGCCTTCAAATTTCAGACAATTTTTCTTGAGAAAATATAAATGCATAGTTTTTTTTTATTATTATTTCATGCTTTACTTATAAATATTACTTTTCTCATAACTTTGTTTCAATTTTATGCCTTTTTTTTACTTCCTCAACATAGCTCAAACAAATCAGATAATACGATTGTTTGATCTAATCTCAGTGTAAATATTTGCGCAGCCCCAAGGCAGCAAAATTTACTAAATGCAGTAATTAAATGAACACAACATCTGCCCCACATTACTTCAAGACAAATGAGTCTTCGATTCTGGGGAACCGCCTTCAGTGTGCTCAACACTGATGTCCAGTCATGTGAAATGAGCCCACATGAGTGCGCATCAGGGTATGCTCCCGATCAGCTGGATAGATTGGGTCCATTCAGATCCTCTTCCGTCACTCACATTCGCACGTCACAATCTCATCAAACCAGCAGAGGGGTCTCCTCAAAAGTCGCTCGCAGATATTTTCCTCCTCCACCTCCGCATAAAATTGAGGATCTTGGACACGACTTTGAAGTCTGCAAAGCATGAGTGCTCAGATTTTTAAAGTTTCGCACATGAGTGTCGTATGCTTCGAAGTATAATTTTAAAAAAATGTTACTCGTATGTTAACAAACCGCATGTCATTGACGATTGGTAGTTTTAAAAAAAAGTCTATTAGCTGGTAATCGTTGACGATTTATTTGTTGGCGATAATAGCAAACGGTTAATACACAAAAACAAAAAAAATTGAATGGAAATTTTGGATGCCCCCCCCCCTCTTTTTTTTTTTTTTTTGACTTATTGAAAATTTGATTTGACACAGTACTACAATTGTAACCACATACCTGATCACATTTAAGTCATTGCTATTTTAAAATACCACGTTTACATGTGCAAATCGACAGACAATCAATTCCTTTTAGGATTTGGTTCCAAATTTTATAAAGTTCTATAATTTAAATGTTACATATGGTGCCAAATTTTATCAATCTAGCTCTTTACCTCTTCTAGTTATTGTATTCACATGTACTTGGATGCCAGAACTTTGGTGCAAAGACTGCATACTAAATTTCATTCATCTAGCTCAAGTTATTTTTAAGTTATTGTCTTGGCAGGCAGTCATGATTCCAAAAGTATGTTTTTCAGATTCAGGAAGGTCTGAAAAATGGAGATTCGTCAAAATCTCGAATCTGGACTTTTTGAAAATTACTATGCTTTCTTTTTAAATCAACTGGATAGATTCTTCGCATTCAATAAAGTGTTAGAAAAAAAATCTAGGCAATCACAGAAACCACGTAGAAGAAAAAATTGACACTTTTATAAGTATAACGAAAAGGAGAATTCTTATTTCGGTTAAAGTTAATTTTTACTTTAATCTTTAAGTAACTCATTGTTATAACTATTTCGGAATCTTGAAATCAGTTTTTTAATTCATCGGTATGTCGTGTCACGTGAGTGGAATGATAAAAATAATTTATTAACAGTTAATTAAGTCCTGAAAAATAGAAATGTTATCGAGAGCATAAAAGTGTAAAAAGTTTCAAATTTCTATCATCTTAAGAAACTGAATGAAAATTCGATTACATCTTGCATCAAATCTGAAGCAGATCAAATTAAATAAAAATGTTTAAAAAGGATTCAAATCCGAAAATAGGTAAATTATTTAATAATTATTTTAGATGTTATTATTCATAGTATTGATGTACAAAATACAATTTCTAATCGGATTATTTTTAAATATTTAACATTAGGAAAAAATACAAATTATGTACCGAATGAAGCAATTTGGATAACATCACCGGTGGCGCGCATCTGAATGACGAGTCCATATTAGAAATTCATTGCAATTTCTTAAAAGTTGTAGTGTGGTAGCTATGATATTTGAAAGTGAGCCAGTCGGAAAAAATACTAATAGTTGGTTAAAACTGATGTACAGCAATTGTTCTTGAACAATTAATTTTTTAAAGACGCAAATCAATCATAAGCAATGGATATACTAATAAGTTTCAATTGCTACTTTCAATGCAATTAACTAATTTTTTTTAATTGTTTAGTTTATAAATTAGATAGAACACTCCCACAGAAATAGTTCACAAATTTATTTTATTGAATCCTATTTTATCAACTTTCACTAAGCAAGAATTGATAAAAATAACATAAAAATAAACCTTGTAAAATGCAATAGTAAACATATTCAGCAACACGAAATGTGGCCATTACTTAAAGAGAAGATAATCAGTTACATTTTTCAGCAAATCTACTCTTTCAATAAGCATTGTGATTTTAAAATCTTCATTCTAACATATGGCGATATATTCATCTATTGTCTCCGTTGCACATATGCTAAAAATATTCCTTAAATATGCATCAAAGCTGAGTTTACAAAAATATAGAATTCAGCCCACATTTTACTCCATCAGATAGTCACTTTTATCAGCACCTAAAAAGTATAGGAGCACTTAGTAATTTTCATACTTCCTACATTAGCAAAAGAGCTTCAAATTGGCCGAACGATTGCATCTTTTGTAGTACGATTATTGTACCAAATATGCGACACGTGGCGTAGTTTAACTGCTGCATCTACCCATCTGCATACTATCTCCCCACCCCTATGGATACTTGAAAAACGAAAGCATCTGTTGGTACTTTTACAGTACTTGACCCGACGGGTTAACGCACCCACACCCTAAGCACTTTTCGGTAGTCGAAAAAAGGTTTATCAGATGGGTAATTTGCTAGCTTTTTCAACCAATTTTTTTAACCCAGCTTTGCTGAACGATAACGGGTGTAAGATAATAAGAGAGAAAAATCTTGTTCGCTCAGCTGTTTTGTCGGAAGACATAAGGGGCACCTAAAATTTTGGATAAAATATTTTTTTTTGAGAGAGAGAGAACTTTGAAGAATATATTGTAATAAGAGAGTTTTTAGAAAAGCTTTCAACTCTTTCAATACGCATTGCGAATTTAATAAGAGAAAAATAATAGCGTAGAATGGGGTTTGGTAAAATGCTAAATAGTCGTTGCTCAGGCAACTGATGCTAAGTACAAAAATACAGTTTTGTGATATAATGAAGATAAATCTTCGAGTACCTGTGAAAAACAATAAAAATTATTCTACGGGTTTTTAACTTCTACAGTAAATGTAATGATGTTTAGATAATTAGTATAGATGGCTTAAACTAGGTACCATAAATAATTATTTGAAAGTTAACATCAATTGCAGTAGTCTGTCATGATATATAAAAACCAAGACGGTTTTTCCCTTTTATATTATATTGGGTACCTACCCACTTTAATTGTAGCTCAGTGGCTAAATCATTAAAAATAAATCCGGTTTCAATAGGAAAAATAATTTTATTGACGTAAATAATTATATCTTCTATTCTTTTCATCAATAAATCTACTTCTGAAAAAAATTACGAAGTAGAAATTTTTATAGTCCTCGATTCCTATAGCATATAGCAAATGGATTCAAATAAAACAAAATATTTGTCCAGTTGAAATTTATATTCCTCTGGATTAGAAGTCAGCTGCTGAGCTACGATTAGAGTGGACATCCAATATATTATGTAAAAAGATAGAATGCGGATTTTGATGCTAAATAAATATATATATTTATACCGTCTTTTCTGGATTTCTGCAAATATACTTGGCAAAAGATATATCTTTATAGGTGCGTCGTGTAAGTAAAAAAATATTATGTTCCGAGATTCTTCGGGCCGTCTACAATTATTTCGTGTCATTTCTTTTAAGCGAAAATATTTGACAGTAATTTCCGACATAATGTAAGTCTTAAATATTAGAAGTTGCCATGTAGTCCTCATTACATTCCCATTGCCACTAAAATCTATTTTGAAAAACTTTCTAAAAATAGCATCTGACTAGAAAAATTCCGAATCACTGTTGGAGGGGGGGGGAGTGAATAAAGAAAAGAACACATTTAAGGTAGGAATTCATATCCACTCGAAATTATTCTATTACTTCCACATCCTTGGAAGATAATTCAGGACTTGCAGCGGCGATGGTAAATGTCGCAACACAGTAGGGACACCGTCCATTGTGTCGCGGCGTTTTATGATGCCAGAGGAGAATGAAAAGCGAAGAATCCCAGTTTTATGACGTACGCGGGCACTGCAGCAATTTTTTCTTTATCAAATTCGCTGACCGAATGATATCTTCGAAGTTAATTTAATTTAGTATTTCTTCATTCATAAAAATATAAAGAAAAAACAGCCTTCTAAAAATAGCGATACGAAACGAAGAGATGATATTACAATGAATACATCAAGTTCAATAAACTCTTCTGGTTTTTTAAAAAAAAAAAAAATGTTCTTTGAAAGAAGTGGAAGAATGAAGTATACGAATCTTGAAAACATGATCATTTTATATTTTTAAGTGTGGTATAAAGGGAGGGGGGTGGTCAGTTTTAATATGACTGATCCACGAAATCGTAATAACAGTAGGATGTAAATTGTTAGTGACTCAAGTGCAGATAATAAAGGGGATGAAATTTATATGATAATAGAAGTCTTAAATAACATTTTCTTATTTTCGAAGTAATAAATATGCACTTGATGACACAGTGGAGCTTAGTTAATTCAAAGCTGAGAGAATTATGTAAAAATTTGATTTATCCTAATATTCGGGGTGGGGGAGATAGATCTGATGAATGAATATGAATGCAGCATTAGAAAAAAAAAGCAATTTTCACCAGAGGCAGTGGTTTCTCCAAAACTTTCTCGGATACTCTAGTAAGTTTGTCGTGCCATAGAGCGCCTTCCCTGGCATTGGGAACAGTTACGAAATATTAACTTTTGGTATGGATTTAGTATTTTTACTGAATCTATCCTATCATGCTTGGCGAGTTTTTTTGGTGATTACTCCCTGGCATACCTTTAATAATATCCAAAAATAGTATTTTTGGATATTACGTTTTTCTCAACTGATTGGAAGGAAGATTAGACACTAAACTGCACTTGTAGTCACAAAATCCTATATCAATTTGATATATTTAGATCATTGCGTATTTTAATTAATCACGCTTTTATGTTTCTGAAAGTAAAGACCGACAGACAATCAACCAGTCACTGGATTTGGATCAAGATTTGATAGACGTCTACCTTATAGACATTAAATGTGTGTAGCGAATCTTACCTATCTAGCTCTATTCGTTTTGTAAGTATCGTGTAAACTTATATTCAAGCAACTGGGCAGACGTCTACCTTATAGACATTAAATGTGTGTAGCGAATCTTACCTATCTAGCTCTCTTCGTTTTGTAATTATCGTGTTAAACTTATATTCAAGCAACCGGGCAGACGTCTACCTTATAGACATTAAATGTGTGTAGCGAATCTTACCTATCTAGCTCTCTTCGTTTTGTAATTATCGTGTTAAACTTATATTCAAGCAACTGAACAGACGAACTTCCTCTGAAGAGATTTTGTACAAAATTCGATATAAGTCTAAAAATTTAGTGTAAAGACCGTATACCAAATTTTAACCGTCTATCTCAAAGCGATTTGAGTTATCTTTGTCACAGGCACATAGATGAAAATTTTTCAAAAATATGTTTTTCGAACTCTGGAAAGTCTAACACATAAAGATTCACAAAAATCTCGAGTTCGAATTTTTTGACGATTATTGTCCTTTCTCGTGTACTACACCCGCTGGTGTGTTGTGGAGAGGGGGGTGCCAGCTCAGGTGTCGTCCTCGTCATCTGACCGTGGTTCAAAATTACGAGGTCCGTTCCAAAATAGCCCTAGTGTTGCTTCAAACGGGACGTTAATATAACTAAACTAAACTAAACTCGTGTACAACATATACGAGAAAGTCAAAAGTAAGCACGGTAAGGTTTCATCTTAAATTTTAAGTTTTATAATAAATAACACATTATCAAAGTTTACATTTTATTAAATAAAGTAATGATTCTTATTTAAAATTTTTTTAATTATTTTAAAAATAATAAATTTAATCATAATATACATTGCACAGCACGGTAAAATGCAATAATTGTACAATAAAACTTCAAACTAAACAATACAATTCGTGTCTAGAACATTTTAATAAATTTTCTTTATTACTGTTTTGATTGAATTAATGTCGCAGCAGTAAAATTTTCAAATAAATTAAAGTCCTTCAAAAAATATCCCTGCATCACTGACGACACCAACAGAGCTGGAATATCAAACAGGGAAACTGGGTAGGTCCCTGGCGGCCCCTCAACTTTTGGAGAGGGTTGGGTATTCCATACTTATTTTCTGTCATATTTTCAAGATAATTTAATTTTGCAGTTTCATTTGATTTAAAAGGCTGTGTATTCAGAATTTCTCAAATGATAAACAAATGTCTTTAGCGTTCATAACATCATTTTGGGGATTTCTTTTTAAGTTTTCAAATTTGATTGCAGATCAGTGAATCCAATCTCTGTGCACTTTAGTTTATTGACTCCCTAATCAGTAAACAAACTTTCCCCATGCCAAATTTTTATTAGAATATATAAATTATAATTTAAAAAGATATCCAATTTGTTAATTATTTACACAAAATTACTTTTAAGCTTAATTTCTTATATATAACGAGATACTAAAAGGAATTATTTTTGAAGATGACCGACAAATACATATTTTATTACTATTTCAGTTTTTCTACTGTTTGTTATTCCTTCCTAAAAATACGATATATTATTATTAATAATTAATCCTAATTATTCCTAAAAATACTATATATATATTATAAAATGATTTTAGTCTAAATATATAATACGATTTGAAAAAATTGCAGTTTCAGTTAAGTAGATCATGTTTAACGATATTACATATTCATAAAATTCAAATGCAAAATTATTTTATTTGAAGTGAAATCTAGTCTCTTCCAGGACATCCAGTAAATACTTATATTTGCTAATAACCGTTCCTTGCGAAAAGGCTTTGCCATATTAATATGAGGAATTTTATGAGAATTCCACTCTTTAAAACAGTGTAACTGATTTCATTTACGTTTATAATGTTATAAAAAAAAAACAATATCAAACGTGTGTTAGTCTAATTCAGTATGAGCTTTGAACGCATCCATTTAGCTCATCAGTAGTATCAGACAACGTTTGTTGCAAACATTATATAGAATTAAAGAATCCTAGATACAGGACATTTAAATCAAAACTATTTAATAATTATGATGTAAACTGAAGAGAATAACCATTTCTAGAGATTTCAGCAACAAGATCTGCATCATTATCCAGAGGTTTATCATTATCCTGTTATACATACATATACTTATTTCTCACGATTAGAGGGAATATTCTCCGTAAATTCTCAAAGATTATATGGAGCACCAAATATTATATTATTTTGGAGCGCCAAAATGCAGATTTTCATCTTTAAACAGTAGTAACCTTTGCAATGTATTATTGGGTTCACTGTAAACTAATTGCTTTCATTTGGTATTCTTTGCAATCCAATACTAATTATATCAAAAAACCTCCATTTTCTTACCATAATGGGTGTTACTTTATTATACACAAAATACAATATTATATTTATTGGAATAAAAGAATTTTATGTGATCAAAAAAAGAATATACGCCAAACAAAATCTGTAACTTTTCAAAAATTGTCACATCTGCTCTATCAAGTTGTTCGTCTGCTTCAGTAATTTTCAATGCGTTTTTAAAATGTATACCGTATTTTTGGATAGAGGAAGTATTTAAAAACTGTTCATACATGGAAGCAAGTCAATGAAAAAAAATGGCGTTAAAAGTTGGGAGGTAAAAGTAGACCCTCACTGGGGCTAACCTTTACTAGACACTAAGCAAAAACGTATTAAACAACAATAGCAAATCAGAAATAGAAAACGGTTTTTACAATTTTAACTTTAGACTTCGAATTAGCCAAAATAAAATCGAATATTAGGCTATATTTTTAAAGAAAAATTTAAATGATCAAAAAAATGCTAATTGCCGAGTGAATTCGTATTAAAATTGTTCGAATTACCAAATATCACTGCATAGAAAAATCAAGGTACAGAAAAATATAGTTTATATAATAATTTAATAAAATATAATATATTTCAAAATATAGTTTTATAAAAATATAGAAGCAGCTATCAAATTTATCATCTAAAATATAAATATTTTATTAAATATGTCTTTTTTCAATGTTCTTTTTTTTTTGCATAGTTTAATTTAAACTTATATAGTTCAAGCAAATAATTATTTCAATAGTAACTGAAATTACTTGTTATTAGTAGATTTCAGTTTAAAAATGGCGAAAAATTAAAAGTTCGAAAAGATATTTTTTCAAAGTCGCCCTTCCATCATAATGCTATCTTCTTTCGGGTCTGCTGAGTGGCATATATAAATTAGGATAGGCAGAGTACGTGCCCTGCGCATTATTACCTGAGGATGCAAAATTCACTTTAAAAACTTCAGTTGAAAGAAACCTGAATTACAAAGAAAAAATATTGTAAAAAAAAATTGACTTCGAGATTTTTATGAATGTACTGCTTTCAGACTTCCTTGAATCTGAGTAGATAATGAAGTACCAATCTGTCTGTGAATGCCATAACTCAAAATCTCAATGAACCAGATGAATTAAATTGGATATGTAATCACAATACTAGAATTGTGAATTTCTGTTAAATACTGAACAGGATCCCCGTACGAAAAGTCCTATATTTCTGTCTGTACACAGCAAACAAGTAAAAAACTCAAAGAGTAATAACAATTAAACTTATATTTTTATCAACAACAAAAAAAACACGTGTACCGAATTGTAGAAAATTTAAAGTCAAATTAATGAAAGTATGGATAATACGCTGACTGCCTATTCATAGAGATATAAGCGTTATAACTTAAAACCCAAACTAGTTAAATAAATGAAATTATTTGAACAATATTGTCACCAGAATTGTAGATCTGACAAAAATTAAGCTTTAATGATAAAAAAGGGAAACGTCCAACATGTTTTTTTTAATTGGTTTAGCGAGGATAATTAACATTTGTGTCTTAAGACACAAATGTTCTTCTCCCACCCACCACCAACGGTCTTACTCGTCGATTTCTGATTTTAAATACTCACAATAAGGGGCACCAATCTTCATGGCATCCTTAAAGTCAGATGCCCGAGACATTTATCCCCCATGTTCCTGCGTCTCGCTTACGCTACTGGCATATTCGATTTTTTCACTATAAGCTTAACTTTCTTCTTCTTCTACTACTACTACACCTTCACTATGAAACCAAAAATACGCCATACTGTATTAGAATATGAGAAAGCATAAAGTGTCAGTTCTTCGAGCTTTTTATTTTAATTTTAAATCTTAATTTTCTTGAAAAAAAATCTGAACTGTTGATGGAAATTATTTTAGTTTGGACCCACGTTTCCCAAGTCCAGCTCTTCATGTAACGAGCCTTGCGCTTTAGAAAAAACGCTGTACAACGTTCTGATAATTGAACTCGTTATTTTAGCACAGGATTTTCAACCTCGTCTCGAGATACCTTTTGATTGTTGCATTTTTCAATAACTGAGTAGGCGAAAAAAAAACACCATTCAATAAAATCCCCTCCTTCTTTTAGTATGTATTTACTTATTATTATTTCACTAATAGAAAGATTACAGAAACAAAATAATTATTCGAATAATCAATAAAGATGTAATCAAACCATCTAGATACGATGAATAGATTGATTAAATCAAGAGAAGCAATTGAGATTTATCAAATCTAAATTAACCTATTTATTTATTTTGCCTATTTTAAACCCCTTCAGCATTTAATATGATAATGCTTCTAATCTGCTACGCGAGCTATAAACTATGTATTACGATATAAACGACACGCAGCAAGGAAAGGGGAAAAGAAAAAGAAAAAAATGTTTCAATGCTTTACAGGACTGACTGCGTGACCAAGAGCAACCAAATGTGGCACATAATTACTTCTTCGATATTAGGTACTCACTAAAACAGAATTTTACAAAATTTTAATGAAATATTTAGTTGAAAACTAATCAAACTTTAAAAAATTTCCTCGATTGCTTAGCATATTATAGCATAAACTGAATAACTAAATTCAAAATATTTGCTTTTGAGCGATACCAATTTGTTTGCCATGCACTATTTTCCCCTACAGAGAAGGTAAAACAACACACACACAGAATCCGTTTACCGAATGTGTAATAGGTGTTACGAAAATTCCAGCTGAATGCTACATTAATTGAAAGTTGCTTTTCGCCTTCCGTTGTGTATCATAGCTATCGAATGTGTGTATCCACCATATGATTGTTTCATTGATTGATTCATATTCTGTATTCTTTCCACATTTCTTTTTAAAAAAATCCATATTTCTGTTAATCATTGAATTCCCAGAGTAAAAAAATAAGCAAATAAGATTAACCTAATTCTTTAGATGTTTTTTATTATCCAAGTAGAAAACACTTTTGGTTTCAGGAATATGCTGTCTTATTGATACATTTAATAGGTCACAAAAAACTTTAGATACTTGTGGAATGTAATTTTTGTATTGATTTATAGCGCCTTTGAATTATTTAATTTCATCTTATAAGTTTGAGAAGTGATAATTCGATCAAGGGGTTAAAAACAAACATAATTTTTTTCAAGCAGTTAAATAATCTCTACATATTTAATGGAGAAGCCCTCTGTATAATACTGTTATTTTAGGACTGTATAAAGCTATTATGTAAGGATTAATTATTAATTCATCAAAAGAAAGCCAACTTTATACTGTTTCCAATCAAATACAATCGTAATGACATCCTCTCGGAATAAAATAAATCATATGAAAAAAAAGAAAAGAAAAGAACTTTATAATTACGAATAATTTATGATCTAGAACTACATCTAACCTGTAATGAATATTTTTGCAGCCCAATAAATATTGCGAGAAAAAAAATTTTAAGAAATATTCCGTAAATTAATTTTTAAAATTCCTAATTATGTACAACTATTAATAACAAACCACAACATTCATCATGGACCAATTACTAATCGTATTAGATTTAAGCAGCATTACCGCCACCAGTTGCAGATAATATTTAAAGAATAGATTTTTTTTTTTTTTTTGTCGGATTTTTTACCACAGGCTACTGCTCATTCTCAGATTCGGACACATTTCGCGTTTTTGCGCATGCGTCAGGAAGCGATTATTTCATCAAACAAAATGGTGAGAGGAAAATGAAAGGAATAGATACTTACACTCAGCAGTAGGGTGAACACAATTTAATCGCTAAATTAGAAAGCATAATAACCTCTCCTCTTTCTGTGTACCCTCCTTAGATAAGTACAATAATCGAAAAATGCTTGTCTCTGGATTCTGAAATAAACAGTAACCACATGCAAACGGAGATAATAAAAGGTGGTCTTCAGCAATACCTATCAGTTGACTGATTGATACTACTCGAAGAAACTATTAAAATTATCTAAAATCATCAAAAATTGTGTTATTTAAAGCTTCATAACTCGGTTAGTTTAGATAAGCTAGAATTTATTGCTTAAAAGTTTAGTATGCTTAAATTATATTATTAAATATGACTAATATGACCAGGAGGCGATATAAAGATGTACTGCTGAAAGAATTACGAAATCTACATTTATTAGTTGAAGCAACATAAAATATAAACCTATGCCATTTAAAGCATTTTCCTAACTATTAAAGATTTAGAAATTAGTTATTGGACCATGGTTAGAGTGGGTATCTTGTATATTGATCTCAAAATCAGCAGGAAAAAAAAAAAGCAGATTGGTGACTGGAGTTTGAGAATATTTTGAAAAACTAAAACTCTCTGAAGATAATGCTTATAAATATGTATTTTAATACGAATGATTGTACGAAATGATTGTACAGCTTATTGTTGATTGTACAGCTAATTGTTTATTGTACGAAATGATTGTACAGCTTAAAATCCTTATGACAAGTTACTAAAAGCAACAATCACAAATGAATCTAAGGCAACCGAACATCGCCGATACGCGGTCAATCGTATCCATCCACCATCCAACAGATTAACTGCGCACGTGCGCCGTACATTCGATCCGGGAGCTTAATAATAAAAGAAGTAAAACAAAATTAATAAGAGGGGGAGCTTTTTTATAAATGTAATTCTATTCTCGGCTGCCTCAGCAAAAAAAGGGAATCTGCTGTGACAATACCTTTCAGTCGCAGCCGTAACTCCCTCATCCCTCACGGTACACATCGGGCGCAAGTGGCTGTGCCATCTGGACAGCAAATTAAAATGAGTTCACCACTGTTCTTGACATCAACTGCTAGCGTGCACAATGAACTACTGCAGGTTGAACAGTTTTGAAAAAATCACAGGCTTTAGTTTCTTCTAATTGCACAAAAGAAACATGTTATGAGCTTCAATTTCTCTGTTGTTAAGGATAAAACAAAGCCCCTATCCGCGTTAATTAATATATATTATACTGTAATAAAGCCCACAGATCATTAAACAGGAATACATTTAACTAAACACTTTTCCCAATGGATCAATAGATATGTTTTTATTTTAAATATTTTCTATTTTGTTAATATTTTAAATATTATTTTTAACAAACTTTTATCAACTTATTAAAAGACCAAAGTTTTATTTTAAAATGTAAATGTTTTATTTTCTATTTTCAAATGTTTAATTTGTAATTCATTCTTATTAAGAAATCTCGTAATAAGTTTTTCTCAAAGTTGTTATTCGTATGGAATTATAATTGAATCGATTAACGACAATTTTCCGAAAATATTCAGCTAGTGTATGACCATAGACAACACACAAATATACAGCATTTTAAACTGTTGCCATATTAGGAAATGAGTAAAATCAGATTATATACTTTCAGTTTTATGAGTTAAGTGAAATAAAAATTTTTGGAAAGATTAATTTACTTGTAAAAAATAATTGAATAAATTGGCCAACAACTTTCAGGGACATAAAATGCATTAAAAATAAATAACCAGTTCTTAAAGTCGAAAATGAAGTCTTAAATGAACCTAATTAAGCTTTGCAAGTCCCTTAATATTTAGTGCCATTCTCAGTTTTGGAAACAAAATACTTTCTTCATAGATTTTAAACAAATTTACAAAGCCTACTTAAAATAACAAAATATTAAACAGCTGCTCTCTTTATAATAATAACTAGACGCATTTGGCGACCAGGCGGTTCGCCGATCTTGATACTGTTTCAATTTTCAGTTAAATATTTTAAATGACTTGTATTTAATAGCTACTTCATCAAATATTTTTAAGCTTCAAATTTTGATAGCCCTATAATTCAGTCATACTATTAAGAAGGCCTTAAGCCATAATGTACTATGTATCTCTCTAATTTTCTGTCAGCTCCCGTAAAATTTTAAATTCAAACTATAAATGATTGTAATTAATATTAAAACATTTTTTTACTGAAACCAAGAATTTTTTTTTTTTAAATATGAGGATTGAAAATAGAGTCGTTTAGCATTTGAGTCTTATGTACACTATAGAATAATTTTCATAATTTATGCAAAATCTTAAGAATTATTCATCAAAAATTTAAATCATAAAATTCAGATTTTAGTTTTAATTTCAAAAGGATTTAAATGATGCGAATAACAATATTTTGTTTTGTTTTGGTCTATAAATATACTTCAAAAAATTATGGAGTCTAAATTTTATACAATCCTTTGGTCCTAAGGAATCATATTCTACGAAATATTCTTGATACTGCAACCTTCAAAAAAGTAAATGAATGTTGCTGCCTTCTGCTATCAAATAGGATCGATTTATGAAGTTTTGAATTGAATAGTTTAGAACTATCAACATTTTCATAATCTTAGACCAATCAGTCTTGAGAAATCCTTTGCGCTGATTGGGATATCATCTTTGAGATGATCGATGAAGTGGTCTAATATCACCCGTTTTTATTGAATAGAGATATTCAAATATTCATAAATCAATCAGTTTTAAAGACTGATTTAGTTGATTGAAATGCAACAAATTTAATATAAAATATTAGTATCTCAAGAATATTTGTTAAATATGATTCACAGGGCAGAGGATCTAGATAAAAGTTAAACATTCGTAATTTATTAGAGCATTTTTAGACTCAAGTTACATATAATATGATTATTTATTTCATTTAGACAATTTTAATACATATATTTCTGTTATGAAAGGTTTGTAATGGGTCCTGACTTGAAAGGATATATATTAAACAATTTTTACCTTGAATAAAGCTGTTTTATTAAATTAATAATATCGAAATTTTAAAAGATAATGGAAAGTTTTCTTAACATTTACTTTATATAAAATATTCTATTTCATATTTATTTCATTGCATAGAAACACGTGCTGAAAATTACATCTTTATATGTTTAATTTGTAATAACAGTTGATTTATTTATTTTTAATTTGAGCTCTTGTAAATTTGATGGCAACACATTGATGAAATCTAATTTTCCCCCCATTGAAGCATCATGTGCTTGTGCAAATTAAATTTTATTTTTATTTTGTACGATATAAATTGTTGGAAACTATGATTAAATTATTTTTTAAAAATTCATTCAAAATAGAAATTTAATTTTTTGGTTAAAACATTAGTATCATTTAAAAGATAATTTTTTGATCTTTTAAATGATAATAAAAATAATTTTTGTGCGATGATATTTAAGGAAGTTATTGAGAAAAAACGCAAGTTCGCAAATTGTACAGACTTGGTCTGTACAATTTGCGAACTCGCAGAAAAAACACCGAAATTTCGCTTAATAATCGCCGTGGTGCACATTCCCGACCTCCAAGGTATACGTATGCCAAATTTGATAACTGTAGGACAAACGGTCTGACCTGTAGAGCGCCAACACACACACACAGTGAGCTTTATTATAAGTTTAGATAATAAAAACGGTTCCATTTCCAGGAGATTAGGGGGGGGGGGCGATTGAAGTTTAAAGTTGCCGATGTGTGGAAGGGTTGACTGAATCTGCGAATTCGATGATTCTTTCTATGAGCACAATAGCGATTAAGAAAAAATATATTACAATACCATTACCATATGAATACAGTAATGGTAAATTTATTTTTAAACAAAATGTTTTTTTGGAAAATTACAGTCTTTTTGTAATGCAATCTAAATACTTTAATTCAAAATTTGCCAAAGTTGTCAACTTGTGAATCGGTCAGATAATAATAAAGAAAAAATATACCTGTATAGTACACTAATCTTCAAACAAATTTGAAACCAAAAAAAAAACACCTGAGAATGTTTTGAAATTGGAACGTAATTTGATTTAAATAAGTTCGAATATTCAGTAGTCAATTCAGACTTTGTAAATGAAATGAAAGCAATAAATTAAATCATCTTGAATATAAGGAAAAAGTCTTGAGGTTATACACAGTTACTTACTTCGCTTATTTGATAAAACAGCCCCGGTTCAGAAACAGGTTATTGCACCGAAAAAATTATTGAAATCACAGGAAATTAAACTGCAACTTGACACAATGTTACAATTTGAAACTCCCTGTTCAAATTCAACCGAGACTTGCGTTCTATTATGAAATGCTTTATTTTTAAGCACTTCAACTTATATTCTTCCTCATTATCGAAACTGAAAAACTTTTTTAACATTTTTTACAGTAAGAATCATCCTACTCCTTCACAAGGATATTTAAATGTAAGTAAAAAGATTATATCCAAGTATTATATAGTTGTCATCAGCTTCAATCTATTAAAATATCATTTTCAAATTAATGGTCTTTTTCAACTTATAATTTCATAACATAGATGTTTCCCAACGATAGCGATGTTCATACTATTTGAAGACCCCCAGAAAAAACATTCTTACAATAATGCTTAATTCATTGTCATTTTTTTTTTCCTTTATTTTTTTCGTAGACAAATTACATACAAAAAAAAAAATTGTAATTCAAACAATTCGAAATCGAGATTCTGACAAATCTCCACACTTCGGATCCCCTCCCCCAATTTCGAAAAACACATTTTTGGAATTGTGGCGAATTGGTATGGGCAAGGATAGAACCTGGGACATTGTGATTCGCAGCGCAGTAACATGACCACAATGCAAAAGCAATTACTCGTGTAGCGTAGTTGTTAACTGGCTTATAAGCTTTCACCACAGATTCAAGCATCTATCACTCTATGAACATAACTCAAAAACGTTTTGGCATAGACAGGTGAATTCACTTTTGTAAATTTTTATCAAATTTTAAACGCAATCCATTCAGAGGAAGGCTGGCTCGCATCTGGTTATCTCAGTATATGTAGAATGAACTACAAAAGAGCTAGATGGATAAGATTTAGCATACGAGTTTAGCGTTTAAAATGTAGATTCTGATCTGATTTTGGACAAAATTTATCACAGGGTAGATAGACCGTTTGTACTTTCACACGCATGTAAACGCAATGCATCATAAACGCATGACTTAAATCATTCAAATTCAGTATGTGATCTTCTACAACTGTAGACCCAAGGAAAAATTTTGGTTCCAACAGGTCGGAAAAAAAGGCGTCCAAAATATATATTCGTAAGATAGATTTAATAAAAATGCTAGATTCATGCCAAATTCGCAACTATTGTTTGTGAATTGCAAAGCATTCACAGATTTAACCCAAGTTTCACTCTTTTATGCTGGTAATAAGAATATTTTTATTATAAGTTCTAAGGAATCCACTTCTCTTGGTTTTTGTAAATAATTTTCAGGAATTTTTATAAGCAGAAATGTTGACTATTCTCATGTTTAGAAAAGAGAAAGCATTTTGGACCACTTCCTACCAACCTGTTGGATCTAAAATATTAAATACAAACTATATAAACGTGTAGTTTGGGAGCAGATATAGTAAATCTAAACAAGTGTTTTGCATTAAAGAAATATTTTAGCAAATTTGATATAAGTGAAGACATGGAATAAATTCATTGCTTGGCACAACATTAAATGTAGGACTTTTAACAAATCAATTTTTTCTTTCACACTGTCTTTGAATAAAAATTCTTTTTCTGGTCAGTCAAAATAATTAACTCTTGGCCCACTTCATTAGATTTTCTCTATTATGGCATTGTAAGTCAATATTGTAACACTTAAGTCTGTTTATATAATTGTCTATATTCAAAAGGTTGAATTATTAATACTTTTTAAAAAATTACAATTAACATAACTTTTCAGAAGTATGAGAAATATAATGGACTCATTTATTAGTGATTGTCAATACTTTCCAATATTGAAAACATATCTAATAATACTACTACCTACAGCAATTTTGTGTTAAATTTCCTTTCTTATGAGTTTTATGCAGTTCTTTGTTACCTAAATGCATGCACTATTATAAAGGGGGGGGGACTCCCAGATAATTAGCAGCCTGATCTAACTGCTTAACTTAGCCCACCATGCTTAAATAATTGCCTTATTGAAGGTTAAGATATTATAGGGATTACTAATCACTGTTGGTGGCATTGGTTATATTTGATGTTATTTAAAATATTTAGATATATCTTCAGGTACACAGTCAGACATTAAAATCATGTTTTAGTTTTTATTTCAGTTATATTTACTTTATATATGAATCTTTCTAATGGAAACTAATTCCATAAAAACATAGATGAACTGGACTTTACACTTTTAATAACACTATGTTCTGAATTCCATGATATTATATCTTTACTTTTTTATTCATCCTGTAAATTACACAGAATCCTTCTCCTTTTAGCTTTTAACAATGGATGAAATCATGCAGTTAAATATTTGGCTAAAATAACAAAAACGGCTTGAATTTAAGGACAACAAAACAATCTATTGCTTGAATTAGGCAAATAAAAAAATTTGCCAAAATTCATTAAAAAGACAATTTTTCAAATCTTGAAATAGTGCAATAACATTGTCAGAAGTTTTTGAAGGAAAAAACAAAATTCAGATATAAGAAATTTTAATATATAATTAACATTTTAATTAATTGTTCTAAGAACTATTCCCTTTCCAAATTTGGTAACTGCAAGTCAAAAAATGATCTTGCCTCTAAAGTGCCAACATATACACATACATTTAACTTTAGTATTTTCTCAAATAGCATAATTATAGGTGAATAAAACAAAGTTGGACTAATTATCTTGTTAAAAGGATCACTGGAAAAATTAAATTTTACCGGCTATGCTACTTGCAAAACTAACTTCAATTCACCATAGTAATAAATGAGATTGATATAATTTATTTGTTAAATTTTAAAACAATGTAATAGACATTTCTGTGAAAACAGTTTTGGAAGATATGGTCATCAGTTTCCTTATAAAAGTTATAGTGATCTGAACTCCTAAATTTCTTTTACAACTTCAAAACTCCAGTCAGTTGGAAAAAAGATGACATGGCAAACTCTCTTCTGAGCATTTGATATTTTGCAACTCCATTAATTACTAATGTATTGAATAAGTTCAGCCAAACAGCCTGAAATGTTCCTATAGTGATTTTTGTACATTTTACTACTGGAATTTAATAATCTGTAATAAGAGATTCCTATGCCACTCTCTCTTACTGTTTTACATATGTAGATAGATGTAATTTTCCTATATTAGTGATACAAAATGAATAAAATGCCACAATACATATTAAAATCTTTTAGAAGTATTTGTAAACAAAAGAAACATAACATCAAATGTAATGGAATATTTTATTTTCAACTTGCTTAATAGCACAGTTGAGAAAATAAAGGTACAATAAAATACAAACAAAAATATTTAAAGGATGGCAATATTCATCATATTATTATGATGTTGTACTGCTGCATTTATTTTCAACAATATATTTACACTTCCAAATGAGTGATCCAAATTGAATAATTGCTTTGTAATTAAATTACAAAGTTAAGACCCAGAGCAAAAATAGAGGTCATAAAAATTCAGATATGAGGTATTCCATCCTGATGAACTTATTAAAACAAAATACTAGAATTTCTGAAATTCTAGTAGAAATAATTCATTATTTACATCAATAGGAAAAAAAAAAGAGCTTTTAGAAGCTTCAATAAGAAAACCAAGCATTTTTTTATTATCTATTAAACTTTTTTCAAATGTGATATAGTTATGCAATTAGGAACAAATTACTAATTACATACAGTTTTACACTCCTGAAATATGCCCAATATTATCTTTAAAATTCAATACTGTATTTTCCTTTATAATATTTTCAAAAAAAAAAAAAAAAAAAATCAAAATGTAAATTTCAGTCAGTTTCTTATTGCATAACTATGTCTACATGTAAGAGAAAGAAAAAAGAAAGGTAAGAATACCACCTAAATACCACACCCTTTTATTGTGAAAAGAATATTAATTTTTATCATCAGCAGAATTGCTTACATCATTTTCTTTCTGCACAGGGGAATCCATGCGCTTTTCAAATGACTTGGACCGAGATCGCGAACGTGACTGGGAATGAGAACGGGATCGAGATCTACTCTTTTCAGATTTGGAGCGACTACGACTTTTGCGATCATCTCTATCCACACTCATGCTCTTGCTTCTGCTGCGGCTGCGAGACTGCTTGCGACTATGAGAGCGACTGGATCGTTCTTTTACTGGGGATTTTGATCTTGACCTGGAGTTAGAGCGCGACTTCGAGCGAGACCTGGATTTAGACATGGAACGAGACTTGCTTCGGCTGTGGCTACGGCTTCGGCTATGAGACCGAGAGCTCTTAGACCTTGATCTTGACCTAGAATGTGATCTTTTAAAGGAAAAAAAAATTGCATCTGCTTTAATTTGGAATTTTAAAAGTTTTTTTTTTTTAAACCTGCTGACAATATAACTTTTTCTTATTACAACAGTTATTTGAAGTATTTCTTAATTAGTTTATAATCATCATAATAACACAGCATAAAACATATACAAAGACAAATCAATTTAAAAAGAAATTACTGTTTATAAACTTAACCTTATAGAAAACACTTTAAGTTAAGGGTTCATATTATACACCAAAAGATGAGCTAGGTATATTATTAACTTCAGCAGTAGAATTTCTTTTTAATTAAACAATAGAAAGATTAAATATTACATTTAACTGTAATTGATCCTAATTAATATCAAAAGAAAGTTTTAGAAGTATCTTAAGTAATTCAAGATTATGTTCGGAACTGAAGAAAAAAAAAAATTACCGGCGACGTCTAGACTTGTCTTCCACCAGCTTGATTCGGCGACCACTTAAATCAGTATCATCCAATTTATCAATGGCATTTTTCATGTCAGAAAAGCTTGCAAATTCTACAACTCTATGTAAATTAAATAATTACAAAACAGTATTAATAAAAGATTACACCAAGCAAGAGAAATAATGCCATTAAGATTTATAAGGACTCCTTTAAGTAACACAGCAAATATCTTTTCAAAACAAATTATACATAAAAACAATTTGTTTTCTATCCTGTATTAATTTTAAACTATTTATCTTTCATCAAGACACTGCTTATAATTACTGCAAAAATGAAGTTATTATTGTAATTAATTAATCAAACAACCATTTCTATATATTTGCAAATGGTATTACTACCCTGCATTTATATTCTTTTAGGGATAAATGACAAATCTTGGGAAATCCCTTAAAAAGCCAATTAAACTTATTAACAAAGTTCTATTTTTACATAAAGTAAATTTTAATATACGATTATTATTTCATAAGCACTTATAAAACCTTTTCTACCCAAGATTCTCCCTCAGCTTCCACTTAAAAGAAATTTCAAAAAACTTTGAGTTATAACACAAAGAAAAAGATTTATACTCTTGAACTAATTTATAATTTTCTACTATTAAATATAGTAAAATACTAATATCTAAATAAGTACCAAATCATTTAGGCTATAATAACATTTTTGACAATCTCAAAATATACCACTCTGCTGACTAAAAATAAATTTGAATCTAATTAAAAGAAAAAAAAAACAATGAAAATTCAATAACTTCCAGGAAATCAGCTGGATTATCTTTAAATATTGCTCTTAAAATAACATCTGCTTTCCACTCAGTCGAATTCCAGATCAAATATGTTCATACTGAAATGATCAATGGATTATGCATAGTCCAAAGAACCTAGATCTAAAATTTTACTATCATTTTTGAACACAAGTTGTTCTTTGACCTATTTTAATATTTCAAAATTGACATTTAGTCCATTCATACTTTCGTAAAGTAACTGTACTGAACTGGATGTAACCTCTCTAAAATTCTACAACAATTATTGAGCAGTGATATGCCTCAAAAACATTGAATTCCAATACCTTCTAAAGACTATTGGTTGATTTACATCAATATCTTACAGTAAGACCCATTTAGTATTTTTGTAAAATGCAGTTCAAAGCTTCATCACAGCATATTACAAATTTTTTAAAAGATTTTTTTTAAGAGATTGTTGAAAAAAATGGAGCAAATCCATAACAAATAATGCACAACATTTTTGTACAACCTAAACTATATATTCTAAACTATTTCACTAACAGTGAACATATGTGAAAATATTTCCATCATTGAATGTATTAAAGGATGAATGTATTGCAACAAGTTTTAATGCCCTTAAAAGTTCAGCTACAAATTATTGTTCTTGAACTAAAAAGTTCATAATCGGGTTATTTTTTAACTTCAAATTTTAAGTTAAGTTTATTGTCTTCTTACAATGGGACTTAGCAGAATTTTTTTTAACTCATTCAGGAAAGTCGGGATTCATATTTCAATCCATTCAATTCATGTTAAATACAGAATTTGAACAGCTCATTTTTTAAAAATTTCTCTTATCTACTTTGAATACGCTCAGGATTTCTCAAATCATAAACAAACCATTCAATAAACTCATTGGTGGGTGACTAAATATCACCATAATGCTTCAGCAAATCAAATGTTGCTATTCCTATCAAAGAAATTTATTCTATTTTCTCATGCAGCTCATAGCAAAACCCCCACCCCCCATCTTCATTAGCTGCAATCCAGGTCTATGGCTATGATCTTTCATTCTTGCAATGTTCAGAGATTGCAATTTTTATGGGGAGGAAAAAAAAAAAAAAAAAATTAAGAAACTTAAAATGCCCTGTTTTTTAAGATGACTTTTAAATTCCCTGTATTTTCTTGGTGCTGTAGCAACCCTGAGAGAGCACAGAGGCATATTTTAAAAAAAGTTAATGCTTGAAATTAGGAAAACGACATCTTGGAAATTAATGTAATAACACAGAGAAGTCGATTATTTTATTTTAACTAGATCATTTTTTTAAAAATTGTTTAACTCCCAGTTGCACTGCTTTCTTCATCATCTAATTAGATGGCACTTTGTTTCCAGAATGTGCTATGTTACTATATTAATAATGAAAGTTCCATATTACGGACTTGTATCAAATTTGCAATGTTCATGGATTATGTGTTTTCGTAGAAAATTATAGTGTCTTTTCAATGATTTAATTATTACATTGATTACAACTTTGAGAAGTAATAACCCAGTGCCAATATGATGTACGAGTACAACAATTAAAAGATTAATATCCCAAAAATTGCATATAAAGTTAATATTAATTTTTATATTATATATTCCTTATAAAAAGCATAAAATTAATCTATTCTGGAGATATATATACAATTTAATTAATTATTTAAAAATTCATAAATCTTTTCTAATTAAAAGATATATAGAAAATAAATCTTGGGAATTCAACAAAATTCTAATGTAACATTTTTATCACATTACACAATACTACAAGGAAAAGTACTTTCAAAATCAAACCATACATACCCTTCATTTCGTCTCTGCTTATGAGCATCAGCATAAGTTACTTCACCAGCTTGTCTCATATAGTCTTTTAAATCCTGAAATATATCCAAAAATCTACTTAATACAAAAAAAAGTATTTTTGAACAGCAAATACAGAAATATACACATTAACTAAGCATAAAAATATAAATATTTACAATAGCGGAATTCATTTAAACTTCTAAGCAAGCAAGAAAAAACATACTAACTAATATGACATATGTAATGACTAGCATCAAATTTGAAAAGTTTTTGTGTAGGTATTATTTCTTTGGTAAAAAAATGTCAGAATACTTATTTTAAATATGAAAATTTGATGAAAGTCTTGGTCAGAACTCTTCACCTACTTCCAATGAAGCTACTTCACAATACAAGTTCTTGGTATATTTTTCATGAAGTTTCGTTTGGTTTCCACTTGGAAATTATTCCTCTTCTGGATATTCTTGTGTCTTCATTTTGAATTAGAAAAATAAATTGGCCATGTCAGACTTTCAGAAAAATTGCCTTCTTAAAGACACCTTGCTTGATGTATTTCATTCCTTCCTTTGCTCTTTTCCTTCTAATCTATTCTAGAATCCCATATCATATCTTCTTTAGCAAATTCAGAAGCATTCAAAGTATCCTTATTTCTCTTCCATTTGCTTTAATATTCTTTCTGCTAGTATGCATACAGATTCTTGACAGGAACTTCAAACATACAGCCTCAAGATTACTCAGAAAAGTGCTTGCTTGCCATATGTTACAATTCCAGTATTGTATTTTGATTACCATTTCACAATGCCTTCTTATTTGACATCTCATTTAATTCAGTATAAGCCAGTTATTTTTAAGATGATCAGAGAGCAAATATCCACTCCATAATCTCAGGAAAGTTTCTCTCGTATTTTGATTCTTCAGATAATGAAGTTGAGGACAAAAATAATAAAATGCTTAAAGTTATAAACTAAAATCTCTTAAAAAATATTAGCACATTTAATTCTTAAAACAAACCTAAAATCAATGCTTTACCTGGATAAACCAACAGAGACTTCTACAGAAAGTGGGTAGACATTGCGTCCATAGGGGACCATCATCATACAAAGCGCTTGCCCAACCTCTCTGGGAGAGCGATGGCACTCAGAACTTGCAGCAAGCACGGAAAGGGCCTGGACCCTTGCACTCTAGGCTCACCAGAGCATGTTGTGTTTAACCATTGTGATAAACCTCTGACTCGTCCTGTCTCAGAATTTGGCAGCCGAGATCCATCACAATACCATGGTCCAATGGATGGAACGTTAGGACGTGCCACATACGAGGGGCCCATTGTAACGAAGATGGTAGGGTTGGTTGATATGCAGGCCCGACACTCTACCCGCCTGCCTGTGCCTCGACCCTTTAGTGTACATCACAACCCTTTTGCGGACCATGGGCTGGATGGATGGTAACTTATGAATGAAAGAAATGGATCATTTTTAGACAGCTGTGCTGAACATTAGTTCAGAATCACACAACACTATCATTGATACTATTAAAAAAAAAGAAAATTGAAAAATAACAAACTTTTACAGGATGAACTTTGTATATTTAGTTGTTGTAAATTACATTATTAATCTATTTTCTGATACAATTATGCCATTTAATATTTTGATTTTTGTTCAGAGAAATGTTTATCAGCATCATCTAAGATTGATTAAAGAAAATTGGTTCAAAGGATAGTAAAGAGAAATGTTTGCTAGCATCTTCTAAGATTGATTAAAGAGAGGTGTTCAAAAGGATTGTAAAACCTGCTGTTAAGGTTTTTCTGCATACAAATGATTTTCTATGTTGAACAGCATTTATATAACTGGTTAGATAAATTCAATAAAAAGGGATTCTTAAAAAATATAGTGAAAAAAGTCGAAAATTCAATTGGTCAACAATCTTGTTATGAAAACTTATTCTTATACAACCCCATTTCTGAAAGGAGTTACTTTAATTATAAATATGGGAATTTAAATAAAAGGATATAAAAACATGAAAAAACACTGCCATTTAAAAAAAGAAAAGTATCACCCAAAAATTGTTTTAATCAAGCCATATTATTAAATGACATAGTTGTGGGAAAAATGCTAGAGAAATTGAAATGACAGAAATAAATACAGGGTTCCCACAAAAATTTCATACATATCAGAACTTCAGAAGATTTTTCTCCAATTTCTCATATAATTGTAAAATCAATAATAGACTAACTTAAAAATCTCATTCACAATCAATAATTATTTAATTTTTCTTTCAAGTAATTTAATAATTTTGGACAACATTTCTCAAATGTTAAAGACATTTTTTCAAATACATCAACGAGATGCAAACAATGCAGAAAGTGTATATATATGTTTGAAGAAGATTATTAATCATTATGATCATTTGGTTAAAATGACAAAAGCCAATCAATTTTAGAAGTAGCAAATATTTATTTAACTGAGCATTAATTTGCATATTGAAGATTAAAAAATTTAATCCTTTTAAGCATTACTGAATTGTTTTAAGACCTACAATTTCATGAAAAATAAATACAGGGCAAACAAAACTGCAATACCAAGGATGTTTAAAAAAGAACTGTCTCATGATGATTAATCATTGTTCAATTCCATTGATCATAACAAGTGAAAAATCCTGTTGTCTTCTAAAATAATCAGAAAATGTCTTTCAGTCTTGGCACACAATTATTTTTTGCGAAAACAGCAAATTTTATGAGCATTCTAATATCAATCTTAGAACGTTATTTGTAAATGCATTATCTTTACTGTCATGAATTTCTTATGAAGTAGTTATTCTCCAATCAATCTTTGCATGCTATTTGTAAATGCATTTTCATTACCGTCATGAATTCCTGAAGAAGCAGAAGATAGACGAAAACTATATACTTTCACTGCTTAAAATAATAAAATACCTTCACTATTAAAATAAATGAATTTTGAAGCACTATTCTGAAAGAATCAAGTATTTGACTCCACACCAAACTTTATGTATTGCGCTAATTAATAATATGCGATTTATATTTTTTAAAAATTAAAACCTATGTTATTACACAATAGGGAAAATTTCTTATTTATTTCAGTACATGAAAATAAACAAGTAAAAAAGATTTGGTAACTGAAATAATTTCTGGTAATCAACATGTATACTAATTTTCTTGCGACAAACTAGGCATTACTAATGCTTCTCAAGATACCATTGCAAAATGCCCCATATTTTTTAACAGAATTGTAAATTAATATATAGATATATATGACTACTAAAATCAATCAAATTATTCATTTTGCAATTAATATAATTCAACATTTGACAATTTTTGTTGGAAACACTGATTCTATAAAAGCTTCTAAAAAATTTTAAGAATAAATCAAGAAAATAATTTTATTTTTATTATAGTTTTTAATAATAAAAAGGCTGTTTAACAGTTATAAGCATCAACATTTCTTTTTTTCTCCCCACTCAACATCGGAAAACTAATGTGTTCTCTTTACAAATACAGAATATCAGAAAACACATCAAAAAAAAAAAAAAAAAAAAACCCTAAGTCATGTTAAATTTTATATCTAAACAAAATAATTTTAAAAAATCATAGCCCGAAAGTCATTTAAATTCATTATTCTTCAATACAACAAGGAGAGGGGAACTAATTACAATAAACAAATCACACATACACATCCTTTTTTCTTATGGTAGGTAGATAATAGAAAAAACCTTTTTACTTAATAATGGACTGTTAAAAATGTCTTGATAGAATTTCCCTTGTCCTCATAGTGTAAATCTAAGAACGGTTAAAATTACTATGAGAGAAATTTCAATCTCTTATTTCTCATTGTAATTCCTACATGTAAAAAGGAAAGAAAAAGAAGATTTTCCTGTTTCATTGCCAGCTAACTTTAAGACAATATCCAGAGCAGTTTTGATCATTAAAAACATTCACGTTAAATGCAAGAAAAATAACTGTGAGCTCCACAACATTTCTGATAATAATTCTAAAAGAGAAAATATTAAAAGCTTGATGGGGGGGGGGGGGGGGAATGCAAATTTAACATATATATTTAACTAAGATTTTATCAACATCTTTCAAACTTTTTTATGCATGTGGGAACCCTAATGAACAGTATTAAATGAAAAAGATGCAAAGCGTAAAGAGTTTGTTGAATTACTTTAGGTAAAATAATGTCGCATATATTAAATATACATATAAAATTATATATATATTTTGTATATATTAAATATACATAAAAAAAAACATACCTGCCAGCTCACTCGACTACTTAAATTCTCCACAATGAGCCTGTACTCTGTTCTTGTGGGTGGACCGTACCTTCAGTAAATGAAAAATTATTCAAAAGACAAATTCTTTTAAAAAGGGACACAGAAAAAAAATTTTTAAAGTAAAAACCAATAAATATTTACTTGTCACGTCCACCACCTTGACGTCCTCTACGCATTGGGGCTCGATATCCCCTATTTCTATCTCGATACATGTCATTACCTCTGGGAGATCCTCTAGCATGCTCGATAGTAACCCTAAATAACAATTTGACATTATGAAATGAATCATCACAAATATTAAATATAATATTATATTTTTCAAATTCTCATCTAAGCCACATAATCTTATCAAACATTTACACTTGTAGTAGCCAGACTAGGTGGAATGACTGTGACCTAAGATTTTAGGTGGTACTGGAGGTATGGTGCTTAAAGTCATGATAGTGTACATACAATGGAGCAAGACAAGTTCAGCAAAGTAAAAAGTGAATGGAAGTCTGAATACATGAAACCAATGAGTAATGAAGCAGGCTGCAACGTCAAAAGAAGAAAACAATGTCAACTCAAATGAACACAATGCTCAATCAGCATTTGGATTCTCCAGTGTCAATAATTAGTAAAGAGGCATGTTAATAAATAGCAAAGGAACAATTCTTGAGCCACTTGTCACAAATGTTAATGCCAAACATTTGTGACAAGTGGTACCATAATCACAAAAACCTGGTTGATTGATAGAAGGAAGACAGTTACATTGTTAGATAAAATATCTTTGATACTTTTCACCATTACAGAACAGGTACACCTTTGGAAGACACCTGCACAAGCATATGATCTTGACTGTTATCGCGAAATTAGCAGATATGAAGGTGGATGTGTCATGGCATGGACAGCTGTGCCATTTTCTGCTGGCCCAACTGTAACCCTGAAAAGAAGGATCACAGGGGAGAGGTATAAAGATATTGTAGCTAAACAAGTCCATCCTATGTGTATCCTACAAGTCCTATGATGTAAACTTTGATTCCTGGAGAAGATGGAATTTTCCTGCATGCTAATGCTTTTATTCATGCATCTTGTCTTGACCATGGCTTGACAAAATGAAAATCTACCTTGACTCGCATAGTTCCTCCACCTAAATCTAATGGAATCATTATGCTATATTTTAGAGTGTTCAATCCAGAATAGATATCCTACACCTAGAATTTTCACAATATATCGATGAAGAAAAGTATATTATTACGCTAAACACAATGCAGCACTTGAATGATTCAATTTCTAGGAAAATCCAAGTTGTATTGCATGCCAAAAATGACTCTATGCCTTATTAATAGTTTCTTGCATTTATTTGTGAAGTTTCCATTATTTTGACGGGAGGGGGAGGGAACACGACTATATCTACTGTTTAAAAAAAATTGGCAAGTCAAGTATTATCTAAAGTGCTTAATATTTAAAAAAGTATAAGTACATAATGAGTTTCCAAAGTATCTTTATATGAATTTCAAAAGGATGCAAAGAGAGAAACTGCAGCAAAAATTAAGAACTTTTAAGCACCTTTGTACCTGTATGAATATATAAAATGTGTACTTCCTAGTACAGGATTTTTCTGTTTTATAATAATGTGTAGTTTTTATTGATTTTTTAAATGTATATTCTTTAAATTTGAATATTTATTTTTATATTTGCACATCATCTCCCATTATAAAACAAATATCCTTTTGGTTTTGATAGAATGTAATGATCAAATTATCAATACCAAAAAATTAAGCCAAATTTTATAAGGTCAGCATTGAAGATATGTGATCTTTTCAACATTTCTTAAAATTAACAAATTACCAGTTTATTTCAATGGATGCATCTTTTTTTTTAAATGTCAATAGTAATGTAAAAATACAGCATGATAAAAAAAAATTGTATTAAATTTTTATACATGCAACAAATACGATACGACATTGGTGGGATATAAAGAGTAAATTTCCTCCTGCACTAACTCATTATATTTAGCAGTTTAATTTGAAGTCTTGTAAAACTAACCATTCTGGAATGGCTATCATCATAAGATTGGTAAATCTACCATGAAACAATGGCATGTTCTAAATGAGTTTTTTATTCATTTCTATCAATAGAAAAGAATAGCAACATTCGGAAATGGTCAGACTATTAAAACAAAATGCCTTGTCACTTTTTATTACTGAACTTTAGTAAAGGCCTTTTTTTCAATGTGTAACATTCCAAATATTTAATAAAAAACTACTTTTCAATCTATAAGCAAAAATTGTTACTTTAAGAAAAATTACAAGAAAACGTAATTATATATTTTACATAGACATGAAAATGCTTTAAAAAGTTCTAGTTTTCATATATAATGAAAACAAATTCATTAAGTTAAAAAAAGCATTCCCCACACCCTTTTACTATAACTTTAACAGCAGCAAAATAACATGACTCAATGCTACGATGGTGAAATGATTGTTTTGAATTTCCTTATAGTAAAAATCATCCTTATAAATTACGTTCAAAAATACATTCATTCAAGCAAAATTTTTATCACTGAAAAGACTTTTTAAAAAATATTTATGATGTTATAATAATATTTTTGCAGTAATACGCTTTTAAAAACACATTAAAATTTGGTATTTGTTAATTAAACTTCAGATTAAAATTTTGAAAACCCATTCTGAGAAAGCCTTTAATACTCAAAAAATAATTCTCCAAATTTCATACTCTTAAATCAGTTGCTCTGTCTATCATAACAAATCTTTCTATATAAAAAGAGATTTCATTGGGAAAAAATACTGTAAGAGTTATAAAAAGGAAAAAAACAAGAAAAAAATAATTAAAAATTGATAGAAATTAAACCTTGAAAAAAAAAAAGAATTTTTGAAAAACTTTTCATTTTATTTTAAGTACAAATACAGCTTTTTTCCCAGTAAAAACTAAAATTTGGCAAGACTGATCCAACAAAAAATAATTTTCAAATGGGTGAGGAGATTTAAAAAACACCGAGAAAGAAAATGTGATCACTGAAAATTTATGGCTTCAAATTAAAATCTCATCATACTAGATATTATGCGATCAAATAAATTACATACTGCAATGAATTACAATTCAATGTAGTACAGTAAAATCTCTTTAATAGGTTATTCACAGGATTGACCAAACAATATATTAATGAGAATGACAGAATGTGTAACATACTATAAGGAGCATACGCATCAACACTGGTTATCCAGTCATCAATAGTACTTATTACAAATATATGTAATGAATATCCACAAATTATTGAAAAATATGTATTTCAAAAGAATTTTAATAAAAACATAACTCAAAATTATTTAATAGACATTTATTATTGACTAAATAAATACTTCCTTAAAACAAAAATCATATAGTACGAATTTTTTAATCAAATAAATTAACACTATTTGTCAAACATTTTCTATTTTTTAAATTAGACAGTAAGCACTTGTATGTATTAAAGTCATCATTGTTCAGTTTAACATCATAACAAATTCCCATATTCATTTTTGTAATGAGAGACGACTGCAGTGTTTTTATATTTGCATTAAACAAGATCCCCCCCCCCCTTCTCTTCTTCTTCTTCTTTTTACCCATGCTAAAATCTAATGCATTTCGAATAGTTTTTACTGATCACCGACATTGCTGTGAGCAAGGATTTGGGAAGAGTATTTTCAACATTTCCTGGAGTTTTTACTATATATCTGTAACTCCATAGTTTTCATCAAATTTCCGTAGTAACTATAGATATTTCATAGCTGTTGATAAGTATGTAAGAGGCTTCACTGTGTTTTTAAAAGCAGTTTCTGTTAAATATTTTTCTTTGATGCACCAATTCATCCTGCTGTATTCTTATGCCAGGTTTACATTCAGCCAATTATAAGACAGCCAATAGGCAATGCATGCATAGAAAGGCCAAAAAATGCTGTTCAGTCGATAGCAAGTAATTATGCTGATTTATTGTAATTTTTCCTTACTGTGTATGTGTTTGTAGAATTTGGTAAGTTTGTTTGTTTTTTACTGAAAAAATTTATTACTTATCATAGATTAATTCCCCATTTTTTTTACTCTTTGTTCTTTCCGATGCGAGGTTGCAAGTTTTTCCCCCATTTTATTTGCAATTTTTTCCTTATAATTTCCTAAATTTTGGTATGTTGACCTTTTTTATTTTACCATATTTCTTTGTATAATTATCCATCATTTTAATACGATACACAGTGAAAAATTCAGGGACATTAAAACGGTAATTTATAGTTAAGCATGGAATGCACGAATCCATCTTATGAAATTGTGGCTAACCTAAATCGACCCCTTTCTGCACATGCTCTGCCTACTGGCCGAATGTAAACCCAGCATTAGTTTCAATTTGTCAGACCAATCTGCATAGTCTACTTTAACAACATAAAAAAGCTCAAATATATACTTACCATACAAATTCTTCAACTAAAATGCTAAAAATTGAAGTTGGAATGTTTTTCAAAACACAATAAATATAGTTATGTATTTCATATTTTTTGGACAATATTCCAGTGTTTCAATAAACAGCAATGCACATTGTTCAAAAAAGAGCAGGGGGGGGGGACCCTTTAAGTATTTATTATTTTAATGTAAATTCAAACCCTGGATTTCTTCTCTGAATTTTTCCCTTTTGTTAGTTTTCTTCTTGAAGCATCCGGTAAATAAATCTTTACGATCATGCATTCAAATTACTATATTCAATACATGAGAAAGCAAAAGAAAAAGCTTTCTTTGCCCTTCTCAAAAAAATTAAGCACTTTCCATGATGGTACACACCCTGTTCAATTTGTCTGCATCCTTAAAATAATTTTTTGTTACACTCCCTTGTTTTTGAAAATTATACCACTTTAATTTATGAGTTGGAGGTAAAAAAAAAGGTTTTCCACCTTCAAAAATCTAATGAATGTAATAGTTCCTAACCAGGGACGAAATTCTTGCCACAGCTTCAACATTGAGGGCAGTTTCAACATATCCTTCCTACCAACTTTCGTTACTAATTAGTTAAATTTTATCCACTTAAATATGTCTTATTTCAAGATTATTTAAATTGACAGCTCACAATATTATAAAAGAAAATATATATATATTTAAATAAATTTTTCTCTTAATAATTGGCATCACTTACCTTTCTCCCAAAAGTTGTCTGCCATTCAATGCATAAACTGCATCATCAGCGTCACGGTAATCATCAAATTCCTAAATATAAAAAATTAAGGAAGTTAGTTATTACTTTTAAAGTACACAATTAGAAATATAGTAATAAACTAACACATCAACAAGGATTTCATTTCAAAGGCATTACACTACATCAAGTTAATTTATTAACAGACAAAATATTTTCAAGTATTTCAAAAAGTACATGATGAAAAGGGGGGGGGCATTATGGGCATGTATAAGAACATAAAACTATTTTTTTTTGTTCATATTTAAAAATTATGTATTTTGTAGTCTTATACAGTTTATTTTATACCTAAAAAACATTTTAATTGCATTTTATTCAATCTTTATAATTAGTATTCATTCTGGGACAAAATAAGCTTTATTTCTGTATTTCAGAATTTCCTTTACATCAGAAATGAGCCGATATACTAAAAATTATATATAAAACAAAAAAAAATGCAGCAACATATTTTTTATTTAATATTATCATTTGTTATTATATTGTTAAAAATTACTTACCACAAAACCAAAGCCATTCTTTATCAAAATTTCTCTTATCCTTCCATAACCTTCAAAAAATTTTTCGATGTCTCTTTCTCTTACATCATAGCTTAATCTTCCAATGTAAATTCGAGTACTCATGTTTGAAATCTGGAATTAAAAAATAACAGAAGCAAACAAATGAGTAAAAATTTCTTTAATGTTAAACATACTTACCTCAACAGTACAAACTAATCAATTGAATAAATTTGCAATTTCAGTCCATTATTTGAAACGAAATTTTAAAAAATTAAAGCAAATCTAGTAAATTAGAAAATTAACAATATAAATTTACCTCAACAAACAACAAAGGAAAATGTCTGCGTGTTTTGGTTCTCTACAGAATATACTGTTTGACTTAGCAATTAAATTCATCTTAGACATGACCTTATAAGTGGAAATGAGCACCTTGGAATTTTAATTAATCAAAGATAAAGGGAAATTTTAACATTTTCCTATGATAATTATCAAAAACATCATGGCACAAAAATTACTTTTACGCTATTTTTAAAACTCGAAACAATGTCATTTTAAGATCATCAACCTAAATTTTTCCAGAATATGGGTAATTTAAAATAATTTTCAGAAAAAAATTTGTCACAATAGAATTCAAACTGCAGTCATATCTTGCATACTGAGCACCTCCCAAAATAAGTGATTCACATAAAAGAGTAAAACAAAATGCAAAAAAAAATCTTAACAAGAAATTTTTCTTGGAACAAATGACATCACGATGTCAAATTTAAAGAGTTCCGACTGTTAATCAGATATCTGTCAATGATGAGAGCTTGTTAGAAGTAAATTCTTGTATCTTTGACTAGATAGTAGAGTAAATGGAACCCAGAGGGTTTGAATGAGTACTTGTGAAGCCTTAATCTACGAGATTATGTTTCTGTCCCACACTGAGAAGCTAGAAGTGGATAGAAAAAATATTGATGAATTAGTAGAACATAGACAGAAGTATCAAAAAGCTTATGAAGCTTCATTCTGTGTTTTAGTAAAAAATTTTAGAGGATTTTGCATCAGGGGAGGAAGAAATAATAGCTCCAGAAGAACAGCAACTTCCCAGTGAAATAACGGAAATGATAAAAGCATGGTAAATCACTGAATCATATGTTGAGATGCATCATCTTAAACAAGCAGTAGCTATAAATTCTACAAATTCATTTATCAATAATGCTGTTAAAATGGAACATTCAATGAAAAGCTTCAGTGTAAAACCCATACTTTCACAGAAAATCTTTTATGATCTTCTGTTTAAAAAAATATAATAAAACAAAGAAGATTAAAAGAAAAGAAATTCCAAAAGTAACTGAATACTACAATAGCTAATATAACTTTTATAGAATAATTCACACAAGCCCTAGACTGAAGTTATTTCTGGTTAAAATCATATAAAATGACACAATATATTGTGTCATAAAGAAGCTACAAGAATTTTCTGTAGCAATTTAAGTACAATTAAATAATGCCATTTGAAATGTTAAGTTTCTTAGCTTAATACATCAATCTCCTACTTGTAATTGAATTATTCTCCTTATATTTTCAAAAACTTTTATTTTTATCTATTTTTTTTTTTCAAGACTGGTTTAATTATTACAAAATCCTCAAGAAAAGGTTTTAAATATTATCACTACCATATTTTCAAATCGCATATTTCTATTTTGTATATATTGTAGAAATTTCACACTTTCTGGGCAGATTAAAAATCAAAACTATTAAAGTAAACGAATCATAACAGATTTTTCTCTGTTGACAGCTATTTCAGAATTGTTCTAGGACAATACAATACTTATCAAAAGTATTGAATTACTGAAATATTCAATCATCGAGCTTTGCCGACCTTTCTCGATTTTTTAATACCAACTCATGGAAGAACAGGAACAAAACTACAAATAAGGCAGTAAAAACTTAAGAGACAAACTGTAAAACAGAGATAATTCCAATAAAATTATCACGAAGTTTGCTTCATTAAAAGATTATCAAAAAATTTCGTTCATAACAAACAATAGAATAGCTGCTTTCAATTATAACGATATATTTTGGTTAAATACTCTTCATTACTCGTCTGATCAGCAGTTTAAACTATACCTTCATGAAATTATAATAGACAACTAATAATACTTTTCGCAGCATTTTTAAGTACATGTAAGAAATTATTGATAAACAAAATTTATTATTATAGTATATCTTTTTACAGAAATAGATCTTTAATACCAACATTTCCCATTCCGCATAAATAGTGTTATAAATAGAAGACCATTTTATACAAATACAAAATGCATATGATTCAGAAACATGACAAACAGAATTGTGTGTACTTAACGAAATTACCTTTTAAATATAACGTTAAACGTAAATTTCAATTAATAAATCTTTATTTTCTCACTTCATTTGTAGCTACAAATACCGGACACTTCTGCTTAGGCCTAACTCCGTAGTTCTACGGGGCTTCAAGCACGTTTCAGAGGCGGTAAATTAAAAAGATAAAATGCAACGTCATTTTTTAATAGAGTTGAGATGAAGAAAAACTGCACTTCATTTTTGAATCCATATTAAAAATTTTCTGGCTCTACAATCAAAACGAACAAATTTAAACTTGATTATTATTGTCAAGAACTCATATATTTCATTTTAAAATGCTCTCTATATAGTTTTAAAGTGAGCAAAGCAAATTTCACGTCATTTATCGATGATATTGTGATTGACTTTCTGTTTACAATTAACTGAAATTATCACTAACTCTAAATGCGACAAAATTTCTGAATTTTAAAATTCTTCCCAAATTGCTAGCATTCATTAAAAATTACTATAGAGAAACTTGAAACGTTCCGGAATACTTGCTGGCAGAAGTAAAGGAAATAGTTCTTGGAAATAATAAAAAAATTTTGCAAAAAAAAAAAAAAAAAAAAAATTCTTTGCAAGGGTATCATAACAAATATATAAAGGAAACAGAGTATTTATCAGCAATATTTTTGCATATTTATAAAATCTTAGTAGAAATCCATTCAGAAGCTGCAATTTTTTTCATACAAGTGAATTTTCATCATTACTCATGGGCAAGACTATAATGGGAATTGATAGCATACAGTACTGCAATATTATAGTTAGAATTTGTCAGGAGCACTTTTTGTAATTTGATCTAGTTACATTTTCCTTATTTCTAATGTGAATTATTGGTTTATTATAAGAGCTATAAAAGATACTGTTTTCAAGTCCGGATGATCAAAAAAAAAAAAAAAAAAAAAAAACGTGCATGGTTAGCATGAAAGTATGATCACTTTAATTCAATTACATGGTTACCAAGCCCAAGACAAAGCTTACAAGCCTTTTAACTAAAAATTGCGGAAGTAAAATTAGGCCTTGAAATCCTATAAACACGATCAATGAATATAAAACAGCCGAATCGCTTGTTTCTCAAGATAGGAAGTTCTTTTAAAAGAAATACAGCTTTCCAAGCATCTTACTAACAATAGTCTTGACCAACTTTTAAAGTTAACTTTTAATTTAAAATTACTTTTGAAATGAGGGGAAAAAAAGAAAACTATTTAAAATAATAAAGGCCTATTATGAGGAGGGGGGAATTCTACACGGAAAATTAAATCAAAGATGAATAGCAACACAAAAAGCATTTAATATTCCAAGAGGAAAATGCAAAGGATTAGAGGTAATTTATGTGTTTATATTTACATTAGTTAAGGAAAAAAATTAAAACGTGGAAAGGGCCTTAATGAAACAATTTTAGTCAAAGATAATCAATACAACACAAAAGAGAGAAAAATACTGGATGCATCCACTTTGTCCCAGATAAAAATATTAATTTGAATTTCAGTAACTCAACTTGAATCTTGTATTAAAAGAGGTTTAAAAAAAAAAAAACTTGTAAATCTTACTTATAAAGACAACATGTTGAGTAAAGATACAAAGTTCATTCATATCATATGAAAAGAATTTCTTGCAAGAACTGTTACACTTTTCAATTTGTGTAGGATTCTTTGCACTATTAATAAGTAAGCAGTGTAGTTTGATGCACTACAGTTCTTGTTAGTTGATGGTGACTTTCAAGTCGGACATTTAAATTACTCAAAAGTGTTCACTATCTGATAACTACCGTGCTATCTGATTCTCACCATGTTTCTGCTAAATACTTAAAATAAAACCGTTTTCCACTTCTTAAATTAAAGGGGAGGGCAGTCATTGAAAAACTTAGCTAGATTTTAGCATCAAGCAACCATGTGCATCTCTCACAATACCAGATCAACTTAGTAGAGAGTAACATGTATAAGAAACTAATCTTTAAAATACCGATTAGTTAATTTAGTTTAGTTACATTTACAACAACAGGGACAACACCTGATCTGACACTCCCCTTTCCAAACTTCCACCAAAATCTCAATTACCCATTTAAAAGGATTTCGATTAAAAAAATAAAATAAGCTAGCTTAAGGGTGCTAAACAGTTACCTATATATCTACCATCACAGAAATGACGTGGTGATACAACAAAAGAAAAATTACTCGCATAATTGTTAGACAATATATATTTGCTACATGAGGAGAAAGAGAACCTGAAACTTCTGTGATATCATATATATTACAAATGTAATAGATCAACTAAATTTCAAAAATTAATAAAAGCTTTGGTGCATCATCTAGTTTTATAACTATAAATTCTCCACTAGCTGTTCATCATTTTCTATCATATACATATATTTATTAAAAGCACCCATTGAAAAAGAATTGGGAAATAATATCCTACCAACATAAAACAGACAAATATGCAAGATTGGCATCCCATAGAGAAAAGAAATATAATTAAATACTCACCACATTTTTTAAAAATATAATTTTATAAAAATAATAAAAATTTGTAACAGGAACTACCAAGTTATCACTTTGTGCCGATCTTCAACAGGTACAAACGGAATTTATTTCAGAGAAATTTTAATAAAAAAAATAACAGCAAAAAAAAAAAATGGGAAATATAAAATTCATTTATATAAAAAATTTTTTCCTTAAAACTTGAAAGTAATTTTAAATTATAATGAAAAACCTAAATTCGAATGGATTGTAAACAAAGTATGAAATATCACTATACAATTACCTTTAACTATTTAGTGTCTTTCCGTTCAACTAAAAGGTTGTTTTTCTTTTTTAATTATGCAAATAACCTTCCGATGAGCAAATCATAAAACTACAGATGGTATTTCAATAGCAAAATGTAAATTTATTTTTCATTCATGCAAATTAAGCAAGGATTTTCTTTTCTTTTCTCCCTGCGATTCTTATAAGAATCATTTTGCATGCTACCGTACAGTAAATTTTGGAAATCTTTATTAAAATTGGATATCTCAAATGTTAAAAATATTTTTTAAAATCATTCTGAAATGAAAATAATGTTACTGTACTATAACACAAAGGCATCAGTTGATTGCAAAAACAGCCTGAAGATGAACTTGTTTTACATTGACATGACAAGATTTAGAAAAAACTAATCTAAAAAATAATAAAATTCAATTTCAAAAACATTGAAGTATGGATTTTTTTTTGCAGAAGTGTGTCATATCTAGATATTTTATGAATTAGAAAAGTAAAATTATACTTAGTCAATCCAAATTTAGATCCTACCAATTTAAATTGGCTCATATAATATTTTTTGATTATATATAGAAATATGTTGTGATCAGTATAAAAAAAGAAAAACAAACACAATGTATGATGAAACATTTTATTTTCAATGTGCTTTGTTGCACAGTTGTTGATGTAAGTAAAGGTACAATAAAATACAAAACAAATCAAATTCTTTGAATATGACAAAGTTTACATGTTGCTTTTCACTTCAATGTATTTACACTTTCAAGTAGATTACAAACGATTAATTGGTGCAGATGTATTTTAAGTAATGAAAAATTTTATGATATAAAATGGTAAAAAAAAAAATCAGATATGAAATATTCCACTTAGGTATGTTCATTAAAACAAAATTCCAGGATCATTTTAACTTTGTATACACAAATATCAAAATATATGACAAATAATGGCAATATTCGATGTTCAAATTCAAACACAAATCATTATTTACATCAAGTAACAGAAATTAAAGGAAAGCAACAATGAAAGAGATGTTAATGAAAGTTTCATGAAGCATTAATGAATAATGTTATTGAAATATTAAAGTTTAACTATAAAATTAAATCTTAAGTAATATCAGTTTTCCATTATTTGTAAATGAATACAAATTTAGACTACCATGAGCAAAAACATCTCTTTTCATAACTGAAATTCATTCCATACAGAAGAAACAATGAAAATGAAACAACACCTATATACTTCACCCTCAACCAAACAAGAAATATTAATTTTTATCATCAGCAGAATTGCTAACATCGTCATTTTTTTGCAAAGGTGAACCCATTCGTTTTTCAAATGATCTGGATCTAGACCTTGAGCGTGAATGGGAAGGAGAACGAGATCTGCTTTTGCGAGATTTAGAATGACTGCGGCTTTTACGATCATTTCTATCCACACTCATGCTTCTACTGCGGCTTTTACGATCATTTCTATCCACACTCATGCTTCTACTGCGGCTGCGAAATTCCTTGCGACTGCGAAAGCGTCCAGATCTTGCTTCCAATGGAGATTTAGATCTTGATCTGGAATCTGAACGGGACCGAGAGCGAGACCTGGAACGAGATCTGCTTCTGCTACGAGACTGAGAACTCCTGGATCTTGATCTGGAATTTGATCTACTAAATAAAATTTAAATTAATTTAATGTATAAGGAAGTAGGTATAAAAGAACACAACTTCCACCTATGCTTATTTTTTCTATCAAGGATGAAAGTTAGATGTAAAATTTATAAATTCAGGGTCAAAAAAAATTTTCAGAGTGAAGAAATTAAATGGATAATAAGCCACAAAAAATTATGTAGCTCTATGGTGGCATAAATACAATAACCAAAAATCAATTGGATATTTTTATCACACACAATTATAAATGCATTCCTTTATTTTTAAATTATGGAAAGCAGCTCTGTCGGTACTTTTTTTTAAAGCATAAATCAACTTCAAAAAATGCTTTCAGGATAATAAAAGTGAATTTATAACATTTCAAATTTTCTCAAATGTATCCCTTTTTATATAAGTAATTCTTATTAAAGTTATAATGAAGTGTACTTTTACGACATAGAAAAATTAATAATACATTCATTTTAATTCATCTTTGAGCTTTTGTAAAATTGCATATCTTTATATTTTGTCACAGGTTGCTAGGCATATTATTACCTGTTATTAATTACAAATTTTGATAGACAAAAATATAAATGAAATAATTCTGTGTATTACTATAGATATTAAGTTTTTTGAATGATTTTATATGCATTAAAAAAGAATTTATTTCAATATTCAGAATATCTATATAATGCTTAAGAGCAATAAAGTAAAGTAATAATAGATCATATATATGTTCTTTACATTAATATATATATATATATATATATATTCTTTTATGATGGATTAAGAGATTTGTATATATTTTTTATTTTTTTAAGTACGATATAAATAGAAATCAATCTCAATTTGTATTTCTTTAACACATTAAAAGTTCTATACTAGCAGCTATTTGATTTCTTTCATTTGGGCTTTATTAAAATTTAGAATGGAGAAAATTATTTTCTGTAAAAGTTTAGCAGAAAACTTAAGAATGATTTTCTAAATTTTGTTTCCCAAACATTTTCAAATATTCTCACGATACATTTTATACACAAGAGCTCTACACATATATTGTTCTTCATGAATTTAACTGTAATGTTTAAATCATATTAATTTCAAAATAATTTGTATATTATTCTTCAGTTTTAATTGCACTTTTAACCCTTTTATCTCATTTGTATAGTCAAAATAATAATAATGTTTTTTTTTTAAGCAGCAGTGCAAGGAGGAGGGGGGGGGGATAAAATTTAACTATTTGTGTAAGTTTCCATTTAAGAAAACACACCACTATCTTAAAAAACATACATGAAAACAGAACAAATGTTTTAATTCCAGAGGGGAATATTTAGAATAAATCAACATTTAGTTTTCATAACGAATAACTTCCTTTTTTTAAAAAAACAAAAGCATCCAATAAAATCTTTTTAATACAGAGTAACCATCTTTTTTTAAACTGATTACACAATACTAAAAACTTTTTTAAAATTCTAATTTAATTCTTCAGGGATTATCTAAAAGTTGTACAAGAAATCATTATGAAAGAAAATGTTATTCAAATTTAGTCAAAAATAAAACAAATATTGCAATAGATTAATGAAATGTCATAGCAGCCTCTTCCCTCTCTCTCAAAAAACAAAATGTTTCCTCATCTAAATATAAAAATAGTGACAGCTATTTACTATATGTGAATTGCATAGCCAAAATTCCAAAGACAATGCATTCACTCTAGAATAGATTTTAAATATACTATTTGAAAATAACATTTTATTTGAATAAATAAAAAACATTTACTGTTGTCGCCTTGACTTGTCCTCAACAAGTCTAATTCTCCTTCCACTCAAATCTGTATCATCCAATTTATCAATGGCATTTTTCATATCAGAGTAACTTGCAAATTCCACAACTCTATAAAATATTGTATTTTGCTTTATAATTATTCCAAAATAAATTAGCCATCAACAAATAATTAATTTTAATAGCAAACATTACAATACTGATCATCAAACTTAAAAAAAAAAAAAAAAAAAAAAATCATGAAAATTTTAAGTTCTATCTATCATTTCTAATAAAAAAGTATGTTTGACCTGACTAAAATAAAAAAAATAAAAAAATAGCAAAATCATGAATACTTGATTACAAAGTATAGATTCATTTAAATAGTAGATTAGCAGGATAAATGCAATTTTTTAATTTAAAGTGATTTAAAAAAAAAAGCAAAGAATTTAACAGTAAATACCCTTCATTCCGTCTTTGCTTATGAGCATCAGCATAAGTTACTTCACCAGCCTGTCGCATATAGTCTTTTAGGTCCTAAAATGCACAAATATTATTAATATTGGTAAGTATTTTGTTTTATTAATTTTTTTAACATGATTAAGTAATAAATTTTTTTTTATCAGATTCACTACGATTTGTTATTATTTATCAATATATCCTGTGAATAAGCAGAAATTTAAGACAAATGTACTGATGCATAGGCAGACATTGAAATTATACAGAATGCTAGGCATAACAGTACTAAATAAGTTATTAGAATTTTCTGTTGCATCTTAGTATTTTTTTCTCAGAGGAGTGGCAAAAATCTTCAGAAAAAATCACATCTAATACTGAATACAAAAAATATCGGGCGTGAATCTTGCACATTCTTTTTAAAGCAGAATAATTAACAAAATTACTTCCAGCAAAAGTTCTTGACATCCAACATAAAAAATTCCAAATTTTACAATATTTCTGTTTTTTTTGAAAATTATTATTAATTATCAAACTTTATATTTTCCTTCAGCCATGGAAAAAAAATATCAACATTATTTTCTGTAAGAAAATATGAATCATAAAAAAGCACTTCAAATATACCCAACTCTCTCATCATAAAATTTTTCTTCCACTATACCTTCTTTTACTAAAATCTACAACAATCCACAATTCAATGTTCCTTTAATGTCAGATTTAAGATACTTCTGTTTGCATATTTCCAGTAATTTTTCAAATAGTAAAAATCAGACATATTATTATGAACTTGATGGTAATTTACACTGGAAGTTTCCATTCAGCCCATCAATTCCTCCAATGATGCTTCAGTAATGCTTCTGAATCTTGAGTTTCATTTCAAATACACTAAACTTCTTTTAGATGTTACAATATTTCATGACTGGGCAGAAGATTCCACTTCAAAATTAACTGGACATCTTTAAAAGAAGTTCTTCTTGACTGCTTCATTGTTTCCAGCATTAACGAAGTAAATGATAGTAAAATATTAAAATACTAAAATATATTTTTAAAAAATTAACTTATATATGGTTTAAAATAAACCTAAAATTAATGCTTTACCTGAAAGATCAAATAGACTTCTAGAGAAAGTGGGTAGATAATACGTCCACAGGGGACCACCATCGAACAATGAGCTTGCCCAATCTTTCTAGGACAGCCATGGTAACCCAGTATGCGTAGAGTACGGATAAGGTCTGGACCTTTGCACTCAAGTCTCATCAGAAAAAGTGATTGAGTCATCATTGTGATAAACCTCTGGCTTGTCCTGTTTCCAAAGTATGGCAGCAGAGATCCATCACAATGTCACGGTCCAATGGAAAGAGTGATAGGACGTGCCACAAATGAGTGGTCCCACTGTTACGAAGATGGTAGGGTCGATCGATTTGCAGGCCCAACACTCTACCCACCTGCATGCGCCTCGCCCCTTTTGCGTACATCACAACCCTTTTGCGGATCAGGGGCTGGATGGTTGGTAACTTATGAATGAAAGAAATGGATCATTTTTAGACATCTGAGCTGAACACTAATTTGGAATCACATAATACTACCATGCACACTGTTAAAGAGAAATAAAACTGAATAATAACAAGTTATTATGGCAAGAATTTTTTAATTTTAATTTTGAAAGAAAATTATAGACACAATTATGTCATTTAACATTTGAAAAAAAAAAATTATTTTTATTAACAAAAATTAGGAATTTGAAAAATAGCAAATTTCAAAAATTCCATTTGAATTACTAAAATTTCTCTTCATGAAAATTTGATTTCCCATTTTATACTAAAATAAAGCAACCACAAATATTTAGCAAATGAGATGGTGGTATAAAAACAATCATGCACTTATTGAAAAAAGATTACATAGGTACTAGCAAGAAAATAAATTAAATGACATAGTTGTGCAATTGATGAAAATTAGAAATGCATTTGAGGGGCAGTAGAATAACATTTGCCACATTTTTTGAAAGATATTTATAAGAATTTGCTATTGCCATTTTACCACTAAAATTATTTCAATAGGGTTTTTCAGTATTTCATTTATTTAAAAAAATTAGTTCATTGGAAATTAATTAAATGCCTTTAAAATAATTATAAATTCATGCCTATTCTGATGATACAATTCTTTAACTTTTGTAGCATAAGAATTTGATTTTTTGAAGTTTAATACAAGATGATCTTTAACAAATATATTCAAAACAAATGCTGTCATCAAAATTGCAAATTCTTTACAAATATTGTTGGAAAAGCTGGAATAAAAATACCCATTATTTATTTGATACTAACATTATTTCAATTCTATTATTAATTTAGGTTAGATTTATGAAAAAGTTATTTTAAATGGATTCTACATATAAACTGCCATTAATTAATATTTTAAAATGACTACTTGTACAATGAAGATTTATATATTTCACAGCAAAGTAAAATAAAAAATATTATTCTTAAAAAGTAGTTACTTTTTTTTTTAATAAGTCACAATTTATTATTGCAGAAAATAATTTTGTTTTATGCAATTTCAGATCTCATGCACATTAATAGTCCCCCCTCCCCTTAACTTTTCTCTTGTAATGCATTTTCAATGAATATCAGAGTGCTGCTTTTAATTTAAAATTTCTTACTACTTTTGAAAAATTGCCCCTCATTTTCCAGAGCAACTGCATTGTATATAACACATTTGATTTACTGAATATATTCCAAGAAAAGTCTGTGTAACTTTTCCTTTTTAGATAATCTACAACATGGAACAGTGATAATAGAGGAAGAGAGAGAGCGTTTATTGATGCCTTTAGCTGAATTCAGTGTCTACTGTGGGATTTCATGTCAAGTTTCTTTTTCAAAACTGAGTAATTGTAAATACATAGACTGACAATAAATTCCAGTTTCTTTCCCTTTAAAGAAAATTGAGAGGGAAGTCAGATTTTATTGATAGAAATTGAGTGGTCAGCTTTATTATGAAACTTGCAACAAAGAGGACAGCATTCATCAAAATATTACAAAAAAAATGTCAGATTTGAGTAAAGATTGAAAAAAAAAAATTCATAACAATCAGATACTTATATTTTCATTTCGAGGAGGGAAAAAGCAGGGTTGAATTAATTTCATTCCCCTGATGTAAACAAGAAATAAACAATTATACAAAACATGAAAGAGTTTTACTAAATACTCAAATGTTTTGAGGTGCAAGGAGACATGAAATCATTGTATATAAAACTTTGTTTTCAGGGGACAGAATTTCAAATATATACTTTTCAAGAAGGGGAGGAAAAAATTCATATTCCCACTCAAAGGTTTAACCGTGTTTCCATTCAAAACTTCAACAGTATTCAAATTAAAAATCTTACTAGCAAAATGCTTAGTCTCAAAAAATATGATCTTCTGATTTCCAACATAACAGAAGATATTTTTTATGTTGTTCTTGCACAGTTACTACATAAATCTATTATCCTTGTTTTTTAAAAAAATGATTCCTAAGTCAATGAAATATCTAAATGGAAAATAATATAAATCTCAAATTTTAATCAAACAATTAATGGGGACCAGGATTCTTAAGTATTAACGATACAAATTTAATAAAAAAATAACTTTATTTCTAAACGATAATTAAGCTAAAACCTATTTTCATCATGGAATTTAAAACAATCTAGTGAAAAAAATTCATACATAAAATCATATGAAATAAAATTCCACAAAAAATGACTATTGATTTGATAACTATAGACTAAAAGAGAAAATATTTCAAGATCTAAATACATGACAGTAGTCACTGATACAGGGTACATAGACTAATTTGATCCTAAAAAATAAACACTTTATAAATACTTTTTAAGTGCCTTCAGAAGAAAAATAAGAACCAATCTTAAACTAATATTATATTATAGAACTAAGTCCGATGAAATGAATTAAGTTGGGTACTAACTGTCAAATCTTACGCATACATAAACATAAAACACTACCAGGAATAGCGGAATATTTTTCAACAACATTGAAACTGAGTTACTTAAAATGTTCTTTTTTTTATAGTTTCATTTGAAAAATCCTATTAAAAGACTTTCTTTGCATAATTTAAATTATTTAATTGCACTGCAGTTAGTATGTATGTATGTATATATATATATATATATATATATATATATATATATATATAGAGGTTATATTGCTACTTCACCAACATTCCAATTCTTCAAAAACCAGATAAGGACATAAGAAAATAAATTTAGAATATAAAAATCATCCAAATCTTATTAAATATGTAAATAAAAGATTGTTTCTCTTCAGAGATTTTTTCAAACACCTTCAATATTTTCACTAGTAACTTTTCCCAGCTAACTAATTTTGTTAGAAGTGAAAATATTCTGGCTTGTCGAGCAAGTAAGTGTAATAGTTTTATATTCAATTTCAGCAATTTCTTTTTCCATAAAGAGATCAAGAAATCTGTCTAATCTTTTTGTTGCTGACAGCTATTTCTTTTAACATTTGTTTCCCCCAAAAGTAGATGATATTCTGAATTGGCTGATATTTATAACATTCTCAGGGATAAATTCTGTCAAGCTGCTTTACGTGGTCATAGACTACATGTTGTGAAACATGATATTTTTCATTCAAATTTCCAGCTTCAGTATTTTAATCAATGCGAAAACATTTTCCAATGAATCTGTGTACTTGAACTCAGACAAACAAAAATCCACGGCAATGGATTTCCTTCAAAATTGGGATGAAATCAACAAATTTAATATTAAGAAATTCCAACTCAAAGTTTTTCAAGTTATTATATTCCGAGACATAAAACCAAAAATGTGTTATTCAGAGGTTAGATTCATGGAGACATGGCAAAATCTTGAGTTTAAATATTTTGGCAATTACAATTCTTTCTCTGAATAATTCATATATGAAAAAGTAAAAAAGGAATTTTATTGGTATTAATATTTTTGGTATGTTTTGGGAAGAGTAATGAATTATTTACAAGTAACTTTTGAGTTTCATTAACTTTTTTTTTTTTTTTTTAAAGCCTTGAATCATTCAGTATATTCACCTATAGAAGCCTGCAATGAGTCAAACAAAAACAGATAATTACTAATGAAAATCACAAAATGATGTTGAAATATGTTGCACAGACAATTTACCATGTGTAAAAAACAGATGTCCTGACGTTACAGTTAAAACCTAACATGAATATATAAAATTCTTTCTAAAATGAAAAGGTCCCCCCCCCCTTATCTAAACAAGCAAAAGGGGGTAAAAGAAGAATGAAGTAACTGATAAGTATTTATTTTCCCCATTTATCAGTATTTCCCCACAACTGATATAAAATCCTTTTTCATAAACCTGAATTTAATGAATCCTCATTAACCATATGCATTAAATTCATTAAACAGAGGAAGATATGATACTGCAAGAAAATACAACCTTTAAATGGACAGATCTAACTTGGTGACCCCCCCCCCCAATCAGAAGAAAACTATAAGCACCTAGACAAAAAACAGTACTTTTAAAGTCTTTATATAAGGACCACCAAAAATACTCAGTTTTCCTGGACTTCAAATGATGCTACCCACCCTGTTGATAATTTTGTAGAAGCAGAAACTGATGTTCTAACAATTTTTCAATTACATTGGAAAAAATCAATATCTTCTAGAAGAAAAAAAGAGCCCCTAAGAACCAGGAGGCTTATATTCCTAATGTCAACAAATTTGGTAGATAAAATTTTATTAAAATTTATTTTCATCCTTTTTATACCAAGCACAAATATACGACTTGAACAGTTCAAATTTATATGCATTTGTTGGAAGACACAACCTTAGTAATTTCATGAAAAATATACTAATAAACAAGCAACACCAAGCACATGTAAATGAAGTCATTGCCATCTACTAATCATAGATAAGACTTCCTTCAATGGTGGGAACTCCATGTAAGAATGTTGAAAAACAAAAATCAATCTTAAAACAAAACTTATTGAAAGTATTATATTTGAAAAATAGAAAACTACATACTTGCCAGCTAACTCTGCTGCTCAAATTCTCCACTATGATTCGGTATTCAGTTCTTGTAGGTGGCCCGTACCTTCAGTAATTGGGGAAAATATTCAAAAGACAAATTCCAAAAGATATGATGTAATTAAAATAATAAAGAATTTTTTAAAATTAATATTTACTTGTCTCGACCACCTCCTTGGCGTCCTCTGCGCATTGGTGCACGATATCCTCTATTTCTATCTCGATACATATCATTACCTCTTGGAGATCCTCTAGCATGCTCAATAGTGACCCTAAAAATAAATTTTTAAACCACATACAGTAACTCAATAACTGTATAAAATAAATATTATAACCATGTACAGATATGCGGATTGCGATTCAAATGAATGCTCTGGTTTTAAATAAAAGTTAGTAAAATTAATTTGAAATTATTTTTTTTGAATAGCTGTCTTATTAATATGGAATGTTATACAGTAGCTGATATTTAATGTAATCACTTTAAACAATATAACAATTTACACTAATATTGTTAACAATTCAAATATATATTGTTCATACATGCCTTGGTATTATAAAATTTATTATTAAACAGTGCATGCTGAGTTTCAAAAATATGAAATATTTGAATCATTTCAGTATACATTGGAGAGTTTTCTTCAACACATTCATAGCTGCCAGAACCACAAATGTTCATTGCTTAGGCTTATTAACAAAAAATCACTGTCTTTATTTTCAAAATTTAATTTGTTTAAATATCATATAAATAGAATAAATTAAAAAAATTAATAACTTTTTGTTTCAAAATTAATGTTTGCAAAATGTTACACAATTTAATTTTAAAAGGATGTAAAATTTTCAGCTGCAACATAGCATTACATTTACTAATTTTTTTTATCATACTTATTACAAATTTCAATTTTGCCTTTTACACTTAAATCAGTTTTTTTTTTCTCTTTTTTCCTTATTTTATTCATTTTGCTTTCATAATTGAATCACATATAACAATAGTTAATGACTGTTCAATACATTTTAATCAATTAAACATCAATTAAATCAATCCAAATTGCTACAATGCAGACTAAAGAATATGAATCCCTCCCATTAGAAAAAGATTCACAGATGGCCCCTTAAAGGCAGAGCAAGTAATATCTATGAGCATCCATATTAACACTAGTTGATGATGAATGACTAATTAATTCTTCAAAATTGATAACATTAAATGATAATGTGATCACATGTAATGAATATTTTCATATACATATGCTTATCTTGGTTCAAGACCAAAGATTTTTTATAACATAAAATAAATGCATTAATTGCAATCACATTAAATGACATCCAATGTATGTTATTTTATAATGCAAATGTCAACATAGCATAATGCATAATTAGTCCCCCCCCCTGGAATTTCTTTCATACAAAACAGAAAAATGTAACATTTTAGATGCAATAATTTTAACATTTTTAAACATGTGCAACTTACCAGAGAAAGTAAATGCAATTTATAAAACAAACTTTACAATAAAGAAAAATATATGCTCTACACTAAAGTTATTACAAAAAAATATTTCACCACATCTCTTAAGATGTGAGAAATTGAAACTTTTACATTTTAACTAAGAAAAGTCAACTTATTGTTACAAGACAAAAATAAAAATGCATCTCTAACAATTTAAGTGCTTCTCTCTAGCCATTTTGTCCCCTCACATCACTTAATAGTTTTTAACAAAAATAATTACCCAATACTATTAAGAGTCAACTTCATTTTAAATTAAAAAAATTAATATGAATACCACAAAATGTTTAATTTCTTTATTCCAAAAAAAAAAAAAAAAGTGCATTTTAAAAAAGTTTTAGGTTTAATTTAAAAAAAAAAAAAAGAGACAAGGTACACTAAAATTTCCAGTAGAAAGTAATTTAAAGCAGCTTAAGCATTTAATTTTTTTAATTCAATTTCATTTTTATTGTTTTCACATGTTAAATGTTATGATTTATAATTCATAACATGTATTTATATTTTGTTACCAGCATCAATGGTTAATAGAAAAACAAACTGTTAGATGTTCCACCTCCTCAATTTCAAAAATATGCACATTCATGTTTGAGATATTGATTCCCAATAAATAAATTAAAAAACAGTTTATTATGTCTTTAAAAAATATCACTTTGTGAAATTATGAAATTTTATTTACGAAATTTTACTTTTTATAAATTTTTCCAATGTTTAAAATTGATAAAAAATTTTTAATTGCATGCATAGTGGTATAGATGTTATATTCATATTTACCTTTCACCAAGAAGTTGTTTTCCATTTAACTCGTAGACAGCATCATCAGCATCTCGATAGTCATCAAATTCCTAATTTTAAAGAAATTCATCTTTTATAAAATCTGCAAATTTTCATAAAATTCTTTTAAAAACTATAGAACACTACTTGATTAAAGACTAAAATTTGAACTCTTAAAATAAATATTCATCTAATATACCCCATTGAATAAGAAGGGAAGAGTGAACTTTTCACTATATATTTTAGAAAAGGAAAAAATCAGCATTTTTCATATCTTCTATATATTTGAATAAAATTATGCATGCTTAACTAAGCATTATTTGAAATTCCTGTATTAACCCTTACAGCTTTAGTTGAGAATAATGTCTGTTTGCCAGTCAAATCTTTTGGGGATTAATTTTTACCAAATGTGTCAAATTCTACTTTTACAGCTTGACTTGAGAATAATGATTGTTTGCTAGTAAAACTTTTGAGGATTAATTTTCACCAAATGTGGTAAAATCTACCTTTACTGCAACTAAAACTCTTCATTATTTTTTCTTTAACTATACAAGATGGCAGACTTCTAGTGAATTTTTAGATGATTGAGGTCATCTTGTCCAAAAACTAGACATTGATCTAAAGTCCAACCCAACAGTACTTCAAAGAAGCAAACCTCCATCTTTACATATATTCTTTATAGTTCAACTTTCCCATAATATAGAAATAATTAAACTTGCATTATGGGAAGATTAAATTAATAATTAGAATTAAATAAGTAATCTTGGCAAAAATAAGAATCGGTTATATTTTCCCTTTTTCAGTAGAAGTTGTATGAAACATATAAATGAAAGTAAAAAAATGCACATAAAATATGATACTGAATTTAATTTTTAATTGAGATTATTCCACAGAAAGTAATTGTTTATCAAGTTTCATAGCTTATTTTTGTTTTAAAAAAAGAAAATATATGTAAATATTTTTTTTTTGATTAATTACTAAAAAATGAAAGGGAAAAAAAGCAATGACAGACTGATGGAATATTATTTTAATATTTCAGTAAGACCTGAATGAGTAATTTTTAATAACCAAGGAATGCCTCTTTAAAATGGCTAACAAGAACTATTAACTACACATAGAGGTTTAAAATAGGCCAAAAAATTGAAAGGTCAATCAGTCACATCTAATAAACTTCCACACAGAGGCTAAATACTAACTCGTAAGTACATTTTCTAGAAAAACTTTGATGCCTCCCATAAGGAAATGGTTTATGTAAGTCAGCCAAAAGGGCTTTCAAATAAATCAACTGTTCTATGAACTAAACATCAAAATTAATATATAGTTGATTATAATTATTTTATAAAAACTTTGTTAAATACAAAACTTATTTATTAAGCTGTGTAACATACTTTTCTCTTTCTATCAGAAATTAAATTAATCCTTTAAGAATTTAAAAAAAAAAAAAATCAAGCACTTAGTTTCAGTTTAGAATATTTAAGTGAACAAATTTGTAAAACAAAACGACCCATCAAGAAAATTATTCATATATAAGTACAACACTATATTTAGGGTAAAAAAAAGCTGTCAAGGGTTTTTCATTATTTTTATCAGGAAAATTTACAATAAAATAAACCCACTTCAAACTTTTATTAATTATATATATCACTGCTATTTTTTATCATAGCAAAGCATTTACCACATAAAATTTCTGCACTTAGGTCCTTTTATTTATAATAAAATTTATTTCCATTCCTTTGATTCAATTTACTTTATATTAATTTTAAACAATTTATTAGATCTTTCAAAACACTAGTCTCTTTTGCTGACTAATAGAAGTTTTCAGTGAATAGAAATAAGAACTTTTATGCTTATTTATATTAGGTTCTATTTCATGTTCATCACTTTTTAGTTTTATTTTAGTCTTGGCGAGTAAAAAAATATTTTTTTAAATGCAACTAAAATATTCCACGATTTTGCACCCCTTGGTAATGACATCAGAGGCACTTGTCCTACTTGTCCCAATATTGTCTAGAAATGATATTATTACAATAAGAATAAAGAAGATGTGGATACTCTTGATTAGAATTTGAACATATGTACATGCAAAAGGAAAATAATTTGCTTGCCTAAAGGCTTTTGTTTTGGAATATTTCTTCTGTTTTTTTTTTTTTTTTTTTGCAATGCATTTATTATTCAGACATCAATAAATATCAAATGGATTGAGAAGAAATCAAACAAAAGAAAGCCATTCTTAGAAAATTTGTGCAATTAAAAATCTGCTAAGGGAACATTGCTCCAGAAACAAAGAATCTCATAAAATAATTTAAAGATTATAGAATAAAAAACAAAATGATATATTACCAATTTCCACAATTAATTTACAAAATAAATGTGTCATGTGCAAAATTCAGAATCTGCCCATCATATAATGATAAACAAAATATATTGAAAATTATATATATATTTTCAATCATATCAAGTACATTAAATTTATTACATTCATATGCATTTATAACAGTAATATTTTTCTGGTCACATTGATGCAACACTTGTATTTGCATTGTAAATGTGAACAGAACAATAGGATTTAAACAATTGAATATTTTAAAATATATGTAGCATATGAAATAGAGAATAAGTTAAAAGCATTTTAAAAAGAACCAAGAATAATTTTTAAAAACATTAAGAAGTAATACAAAACTTACCACAAAGCCAAAGCCATTCTTTATCAAAATCTCTCTTATTTTACCATAATTTTGAAAAAACTTTTCTATATCTCTTTCTGTAACATCATAACTTAACCTTCCAATATAAATCCGAGTACTCATGCTTGCCGTCTGTAAATAAGTAGAAAGATGAAATAACTAAATTTGTATTAAATAGTTCTTGAAATGAGAATTTTACATATAACATAAATTTAATGAATTCACAGCCATTCTTTAAGCTTTGTGAATTAAGGATTTTATTTGATAAATAAAATATTTAATGTTAACTTAAATAAATACTGGAATTATAACAGGAATTATTATTAACCGTAATTAATGGAACTGATAAATTAACTATACATATGCTAATTACATTACATTAGTTAAGAGGATACAACTGCCATATTGATACTTGTGTATTGAGAAGACAACATATATCTGGACAAATGAATCTCATTTATATTCAATTTTCAAAACAGAAGGAAAACATCATTTCAATATTCAAATCTCCAAAATAACAAATGCAACTCTAGAATCAAGATTATCTTTTACTTACGTTTTTACAAGTGCTAACACCATATATAATATTTCAGTTCCATTGAAATCTTTAAAGAGAAGGCCAGAATATATTGTCTGCATTATCCTTAAAAGTTTTTTAATAGCTTTTAAGGGTAATGAAGGCCACATTTTACAATAACTTTCTTTCTAAAGACAGTTTAATTTCCATAAAAATTAAACTTTTCTGAAAACTACAAAATCGTTTTATTCTTTGGTTAAATAGTAATGAAATGTGCGTCCAAGCATTTTAATAATATCGTACATTATCTCTGTTTAATAAAGTCAATTATTCGTAATGATCAATGAAAGGTTTACAAATGAATATAGTACAATGGAAACGTGTTTTAACACCGATCAAGAATTTAAAAAAAATTAACAAAAACATGAATAATACACATAGGATACAAAATAGAATAAATATGAAGATAAAATAATGAAATACTTTTTGAGATGATATTATATAAGATCTGCTACAACTGTTTTTCAAGCTTCATGCGTCAAAACCAAATAGACACGATAACAATATGGAGCGTACGAACACTGAAATGGCGCTCACTTCAGCTCTAGCCATAGGTTCTCAAAGATTCTCTGCGGTTCTACCAAAGCTATTACCAAGCCACGGCTTACAGCGTCACAATAATTGTCTATCTTAACAACGTATAATAAATACATTTGATATCTTTATTTTCAAACAGTTGTTCAAAATAACTGTCATTTAACCACACTATTAATTTTTAAAAAGGCTTATAATGTATACAAAAAAAAATGTTTCATAAAACAAATTGTCAATGATTTGTTATTATAAATTTTTTCAAATGTGTATTTTTAGTTCTATATAGGTCTATCGATGGTGTTTGCAATTTCAAAGGTTTCATATTTCTTGTTTTTTTACATTAAAACAAGAAATGCCCAGAAAGTCGACGGGACAAGTACTTTCTGCTGTACAATTTTTTGCGCATGCGTGGTTTTATTGAATTGGAATTTGGCTTAATGTATTTAACCCTTATTTATATTAAAATCGCTTTTATAAAGCTACAAAACTAGGTCTAATTTAGATCGGACTTATATTTGAGCCGTTGTCAAGAACGGCATCTGAGACGGCACTCCCTTTGCAAACATCCGCACCTCATTAGCGGGAGGAGGTTTGGTTCTCACAGATTTAACGTGGAACCGTTACCTCCTTACCTCCGATAGATATCTATCTGTCGGAAGTGTTGGTGCAGCAGATATGCTTACACAGTGGCTCTTCGGTGAAACCCGGTGTCAAACTTAGCCGAGACCCATGGATCTTTTTATTTTTTATTTATTTATCTTTTAAATAAAAGAGGATTTAGCTAACTGCAAAAATTAGATTGGGCATTGACATTTACATAAAAAGAATTGGTTGTAGTAAGTAAGCGTAACTAGAGTGGGCAAATGAGGCAAGTATCATGGAAAGAGAAAAATCGTCTAGATGCTTTTGAGTGAAAGGTACGTTTTTGTCAATCGCTTATTCTCCATATACTCTTAAAGTGAAAAGGCTTCCAATCAAATGTCAAAAAACATCTATATACTCTATTAGCAGAAGACATTATACGACATCTAAACGATGTTATCCGATATTTCGAATGCCGACCACTGCTATAGAGATATCTTGACAATATAGTTGGGCATTTTGTACTAATAAGGTGTGTAAAATGTGAACGTAAGTGGCATAGAAATTGTCCTTATTAGAAATTGCCGAATGGCACCAGTTAATCACTATACGAATACAACTTTGCAGACTACTTCATTGAACGTTGTTATAACTGCACTTAATTCAATGTATCCCGTCAGATGCGTTTTTTCCCACCCGATTGAAACAAAAATTTGGCCGAAAACTGTGCTTGTAAACACCAAATCCTGCTATAGATGTTAATTCTTTGTACCGAATTCTATTCATCCAGCTCACTTCGCTTTGTAGTTATCGTGCTAACTTACATTTGTACAGCCGTACAAACTTCTTTTGAACGGAGTTTGTTCAAAATCTGACAGAAATCTACAAATGTTGTGTGAAGATGGTATACCAAATTTCATTCGTCTTGTTCAAAGCGTTTTTAGTTATCTTTGGCACAGACAGACGGACAATTTCCAAAAATGTATTTTTCGAACTTAGAAAGATCAAAAACTTGAAGATTCGTCAAAATCTCGATTTGGAAATTTTTGACCATTACTATACTTTCTCTATATTGCTTATACGAAAAAGGAAAAATTAGTAAGACAATGAAAATGGATAGAATTCTTTTACAAAGGAAGTTTTATATCGAGTTAAAATAGATTTTGACTCATGCTTTTAACAGAAAAACAATCTTGAATTGCTGATTTAACGGAACAATGAAATTGACTTGATTTTCATTATATTATAAAACAATGTTAAAAATTATGCAAAAACACTTTAAAAAAACTTTTAAAATTAAGAACAAAACTGTTGAAAATTTAATGGATCTTAGTTGCAATAACATTAAAAAGTATTAACTTTTTCGTTGATATATACGTTTAGTTTGTAAAGCGTATACATCAACGATTTTTGCATCAAACAGGCTTTATGAAACCTTTATGAATTTTACAAAGTCATCTGTACTCCATAAGCGACTCAGATGTACAGACATTTTCAAACCTGAAGATCATTAGAATAGATTCAGAAATTTATTATCTGAGGAGAATTTAAAACTTTATGCATTGCAAAAAGAATTATTAGACGTTTTGCATGCAGAAATAATTATTAATATAATTGCACAAGAATTATTAATATCCAGGGCCGGCCATATGTGTATGAGGAGGGGGTGCAGTGGGGGGCCCCCAACATGATCAAGAAATAATGTTCTGAACTGTAAAGGCAGGAAATGAAGAGAAGAAGAAATTTAATTGAAACAATTGATGGGTTTTGAAATACAGGAAGGTTACATATTACAGTTTAGTGTAAGTGTGCAACATATTTTAAACATAAAATATGGTCATTTACCTCATCTACAAGGTTAAATTGCATATATTACTTTGATAATTTATACTATAAAATATTTTATATTGTTAAATCTAATCATGTCCCTGTCAAGGAAGTATTCCTCTGGGTGTAAAGGATTCGGTTTCAAATAAGAAAATTAGCAGGAAAGACAAAAAAGAAAAGTAAAATTTGAAAAAGTCATGAGTATATTTGTTTTATTGTCTACGAAGTAATTCTGGTAATGAAATTGCTCCGATTTCAGCAGTTCCGATTATAGCAGCTTCAACAACGAAGAAAATTCCGCACAAACTACACAATCTTGCAATGAAAGTGTAGAAATTTTGAAAAGCTTTGAAGAACCTTCTGTTTATACACTTATTATTGAATCAGAAAATAACAACGGAAATGACAATAACAAATGTGATCAAGCATATAAGTGATTCAGGTTTATGACCAAGCATAATAACTGATAAATTTAAAATGTTTTGTGTTAAAAACAGACCTGTACAACACAAATGAGTTTTTGCTAAAAATGCGGAAGGTAAATCATTTTCCACCACTTAACTACTTTTTTAAAAAATAAGTGCCGATTGGTGAAAAGCAATTTCACAACTGACTGATTTATTCAAAAATGCAAGAAGCGGTATTTTGTTTTAATTGCATATTATTTTCCAGATAAAATGAAAAAAAAAAAAAACTACATGATTTATAGGTGTCTATAATAACTGTAGAAAATCTTTAATTGTATTGTAGTTCAAGATCATGAGCATTCTATTAGTCAATTCATTTATTGCTTGGAAAGAGTAACTGAAATGACTAAATTTATGTTCTACTATTGATAAAACAAATCAAGTTAATATAAATAAGGAAATGGAATCTCTTAAATTACTATTTCAAAGAATTGTATATGTGATTCTATTTTTAGAATGTAGTAATCTTCCATTTCTAGGAAACCATGAAATAACAAAAATGCCTAATAATGGAATTTTTTTGTTTAATCGAATTATTAAGTAAATACGACTCTGTGCTTATGGATCATATAAACAGAATTAAAAAATCCAAAAATAGAACTGTGCATCATTTAGCAGATACATCGCAAGAACAATTTATTCCTGTGTTTGGAAATGAAATTTTTAACAAAATTAAAGACGATACAAAAGCAGCCACGTATTTCAGTATTCAAATGGAATCTACTTCTGATATTTCCCATATAAAAGAAACTTCAGTCTTTATTAGGTATGTAAATTTTGAAGAGAAAAGATTAACTATAAATGAGTCATTTAAGGGTTTATTGAAATAACTGACATGACTGGAGAAGGACTAGCAAAACTCTACTGGAAATAACAAGTCAGCTTGATTTAGATATTATGAATTGTAGTGGACAGACATATGACAACGATAGCAATATGTAAGGGAAATATAAAGGTGTACAATCTAGAATAATTGCTCTAAACCCTCATGCAAATTTTATGCCTTGCCTATCACATTCTTTTAATTTATCAACTTATGATGCCGTTTCCAGCAGTATGTATAATAATTTTTTTGGGATATTGCAACGTTTATATTACTTTTTTTCTGCATCTATAAAAATATGGGAAATTCTACAAAAGCTTTTAAACATTATTCTTAAACCATTATGCGTCACTCGTTGTGAAATAAAAACAGATTCGGTTATAGCGATATATATGCAGTTTGAACCTAGAAAATAGGTTTTAATCCTCTAATTTGTAATACCCTAGAAGAATTTATTAATGCAAATAACAATAATACAGCTCTATCCGAAGTTAATGTCTATTGGATTCAATACAAGACGTGACGTTTATTTTATGTTTAATAGTATGGTTTACAATATTGTCCAGAATTAGAACTATCACTAAACTATTTGTAGTAAAAACAATTGTTCTGACTTTTAATTTAATTAATAAAATTAAAACTGAAGTCCAAAATTTAAGAACAAAATTTAACTCATTTTTAGACGAAGTAAAAACAATAGCATGTAATTTAGTCTTTCAGAACATTTTCCTGAAAAACGAATTTGAAAAAAAAAAAAAAGAAAAAAAAAAATTACCTTTCGAAACAGAATTTAAATGTTATTTTTAACTGTGCAACTGATATTGTTATTGTACAGATAAGAGATGCATTTAAATTATTTCAAATTAATCACTGATATAAAAACTTTAAAAAACATGAATTAGAAAAATGTTCCGAAAACTTTGTAATGTTTTATAATAACGATATAAATGAAAATCTAATTCAAATAATTGTTTTGCTACAGGATTTTATTTTGAATGAAAGGGACGTAAATAACGCTCAACATATATTGAAATATATGTATACTAAATAATAACGATAATGATTTATTTCTAAACTTTTCTTTACATTAACAATTATTAAAATAAATGCTGAGCGCTCTTTCAACAAATTAAAATTAATAAAGTATTGTCTTCATCACGCATGTGTGTATAAAGCTTAAATGCACTTACTATACGTATATCGAAAAAAAATTGCAAAAAATTGTGATTTTCCTGAAGTAATTAGCAAAATCACGTATCAAATAAACATGCAATAGTAATATGTATTAGTATCTGTATTTTTTTTTTCACTTTGCAAAACATTTAGGGCTCCTAATCGGTTTCTTGCACCAGGGCCCCTTCACAGAGAAGGCCGGCTCTGTGAAGGATTCTCATCTATGGAATTAAAATGCGTGTTGATTTATCTTTAAAGTAGTGTTCTGTATGAAATAGTTTTCTGTACTTTTGGGTTGTTAATCTTCGACAATAAGAAATTATCTTTAACAATGTTGGGACTCCTGGCGTAACCCTGATTACATGTAACCTTTTAGCGCATGCACGCTGGTGACGTCAGGAAAAAATTTCCTATGATCCCAGAGAGTAAAAGATGTGAATTTAGATTTAAGTTTGGATGGATGAAGTGTGTATGATGGAACCAAAGAGGGTTTTGTGCTGTGTAAATAATTCGTGCACGTAGAATGAAATATATGTAAATATTTTTATATGATTATCTGTGCCTGTGTCCTCGTCCTGCAAATAAAAAAGATGACAAAAATGAGAACGCTTGGATTAATGATTTCGATGTTTATGTGATCTAATTCACCTTGGAATACCTCAATTCTATTTCATTTTGAAGATCCCGGAACGACAAGGTAAGAGAGAAATTTTTCTTACATTTCGATAAATTTGAATTTGGGGCCTAGAAATCCCAAAAAACAATATTGAAACTGGCAGATAGTTTACTTTTTAATTTTCGCTAAAAAAATTATGAAAATAACAATATAGTTCTGAAATATAGTGAGCTATACACTTAAATATTTAAAATTCAATGCATTTGTATTTAATATTCCTTAAATACATATAATATTTATATAATGTAATTAGTGATATGTCTAATATATTTTTTAAACTGGGAATACGTTATGTTAATTTATCAATTTTAATTATATATATGTGTGAGTATGTGTGTGGGCGAGGACAGCCCCCCCCACCGCCCCCGATGTCACCTGGTAGCCATCTCTATTTAGCACAAAATATTGTACGACATCTGTAGATGTTGTTCGATGTTCTGAATATCGGCCAATATCGTTAAGATATGAAAAGAATAGTGCTGGATATTTTTTATTCAGCACTATTCTTTTGATAATCTTTTACTTATAATAAAGATCAATGTGCGTATATATATGTGTGTGTGTATGTGTTGACGTTCTCCAGACCAGACCGTTTGACCTACAGCTACCAGATTTGGCACATGCATATCTTGGAGGTCGAGAATGTGCACCTCGGAATTATATATATATATATTTTGAATTTTAAATTAGAATTTTAATTAATTAAAAATTACGTTACATTTTGGCGTTTCCCCGGTATAACTTCCGAAATTATTACAATATAAAATTAATTTTTACGTCATATTAAAGTTCAAATGATAATCTTTCCAATGATACCAATGTTTTAACCTATAAATTAAATTTTTATTTTTAAGGAATTTTTTTAATGTAATTTAAGGTATCCGAACACGTTTGGGGCACTTTTTTAGAAAAACATAGTGTAGGCATATTTAACCATATTTCTGGGTTTAAGACTATTCAAAATTAGTAATAGGAGGTCAATATTTGAAATAAACATTAAAACTTTTTGAAAATTGGCATTTAATAGCATAAATTTAAACAAATTCTTTAAAAACTTCAAATTGGCTACACCAAAAACTATTACTATTACCCGAACAAAACTTATATCAAAATCTAATATATAAAAATCTCGTGTCACGGTGTTTGTGTTCGTACTCCTTCAAAACGGCTCACCAATTTTTATGAAATTTTTTATGTGTATTTGGTAGGTATGAGAATAGGTCGTAAAGTATATTTCATAACGCTAGGTAATTGGGGTCTCCCTATTCCGTCATTCCACGTTCAACGTAAGTTGATGAGATCAACGCTTGCTTGAAATCATCGCCACTGTGGTGTAAAGTTGAAAAAGTCCAGCTAAAAATTAACACGCGCGTTCAAATGCTACAAGATCTATCTTCTGACACATTCTCGGACCAATTGTTTGATATCGGCGATGGAAAAGTTGCTGTCTATGAAAATACTGGATGCATTGCCATTAATTCTGCACTATCGTTGATTCGCAAAGTGCTCTCATTGACTGCATATTTCCCGATGTACGCACACAATATATAAATCATGCGTGGCTGGCAGAAAGAGCCAGTTTGGCAGTAAAAAATAGGGACGTCGATGATTTAAACTTGAAGATACATAAGTCGTTGCCAGGCGACTTGGTATCATACAAATCGATCGATACAGTTTGCAATGCTAACGAAGCTGTAAATTATCCAACAGAGTTTTTGAGCTCACTGGATTTGCCAGGCATGTCACTAGACTTTTTAAGACTGTAAGTTGGATCTCCGGTTATTTTACTTCGGAATTTCAACCCACCACGGCTATGCAATGGCACGCGATTGGTCATTAAAAAATTGATGAAAAACGTTATCGAAACCCCCATTTTTAATGGCAAATTCAGGGCCGAAAATTTTTTGCTATCACGAATTCCAATGATTCGCATATATGTGCTAATTAAATTCAAACGCGTTCAATTTCCTATTAGATTGGCATTCAGAATGTCGCAAAACCAAATGATGTCTGTTTGCGGCTTAGATTTGGGCACACCATGTTTTTCACACGGACAATTATACGTGGCATGTTCTCGCGTAGGCGAGCCATCGAGCTTATTTCTGTTGGCTAAAGACGGACTGACACAAAATATCGTAGACTCACTTGCTCTTCGAAATGAATATTGATTTTCTTTATTTCATTTTTACACTTTAGGATAAAAAATATATTTCTTTTTTCACTTTACGTTTAACATTTAAGAGATCAAACAATGTATATGTTAATGAAATACATTGTATACAGAAAATGAATGGTTGGTGTTCTTTTCCGGTCATTTAAATGTCCACTTTCGGTTTACCGATCATTACGAAAATATTAATATATTGACTTCTAATTAATGTATAGATAAAAGTAAACTTGATTTGGTTTTTTTTCAAAAATGTCATTTTTCGCAAAAATCGACCTTTTTAACGTGTTCGGATACCTTAAGCATATTTTTCAACAATTTATTTCAGACAAAATAAAAATAAATTTTAACCTGCACGAACATGGCAAAAAATTAGCTTTTATGAACGTGTTGCTATCACATTTACATAAGCTCTGATTTAAAAAATAAATTAATTATTACTGCAAATCAAATATATAAAAATGAAATTTTCAGCACGTGAAATGAAATAAGAAATATAATATTTTCTAAAAAAATAATTGAAGACAAAGTTTTCTATGATCGTTTATAATATCTTAATTATTAATTCAATAAATCAGTTCGGCTAGTTTTTAAATCTTTAGCAATAGACATACATACTGTTTAGTATTGTTAAAATGGTCTTATTGCAAACCAAATCGAGGAAAGTATTTTCAGAACGTATTTAAATGAAAGCGCAATGTTATGGAATAACTATGAAATGTGATATTTTCTACATGATTCCACGGCAGCTGATTGCAAATTAGAGATATATGTAGTACAATGAACAAAATATCTTAAGTCTATAATAATATGAGTTACGTGGTTATCGAAATTTGAAGCTTATACATATTTTGCTGAAGAACTATTTAAGAAAACGAGGCACATAAGTATTTAATTGAAAATTTCAGAGAGCATTACTCTTGGCTAACCAGTTGGTTGCCAAAGGCGGCTAGTAGAGACTATTTTCAGATCCATTCCGCCATTGAGCACCCTCTTTATCCCAAAGCAAATAGAAAACATTAAAAAAAAAGTAAGATATAAAAAAAATTTTAATCCATTCCTACTTAGGTCAACAAAAAAAAAATTATTTTAGTTACTTTTTATTAAATAATTACAATTAATATAAATATGTATATACATATGACAGAAAACGTTTTATCAAAACCAAAGAAAATATTATTTTAAATTATGATTGTATAGTAAAGACAGATTATTCTAATTAGTTAGAGACGGCGAAAACTGACGAAATTGGTTCAGTTGTTGAGACTGAGAGTACTGTTAGTTTTATTTTGCGATTATTCTCGAAATTAGAAACGGTGGAGGTAGACAACTCTTGAAGACATGTCTAAGGGGTAACGAAAAAACAAAACAAAACCCATGAATGAAATAAAAATTCATCATCTATACTTAAGATATTTTATTAAAAGGTGATTGGGGAAAACTTTCAATGCTTTTCCCCACGAAGAAAGTACTGTGAAGTATTATTTTTAAAATTTCTCTTCAAAATGGACGGTGGGCGATCATTGATGATCTAGCTAGATTTCGTAACTTTCATACGAAATAAAGATTGTCGAAATTAGTATGATTGGAGGTTAATCCATTTGACGAGATGTGTGATCTAGTTGTGATTGGAACAATGAGTCTACGGTTTTGCATTTTTAAAAATATGTATATACAAAATAAGAGAACATCTGGTCGCCGAAAGTGGCTAGTTTACTCGTAAGCTATGAAAAGGAAAGGGCGATTTTAATAGCTTACGAATTATAGATTTTCTTTCTTCTATGTATATGTAAAATATTTTTTTGAGTATTTATTTAGATTTGTCACATGATATTTCATAAGAATACAAGGATTAATTAGAAGATTTATATAATTTCTAAAATTTTATATATATATATATATATATGCATAAAAAATTAACTGCTCTAAGCGAATAATTCACAAAAGTATTTAAAAAATGCCCCATCTCCTTAAAAGCTTGAGTTACGTTATGCAATTTTCATTAAAACTATTTTTGCATTTTATAATTTAATATTTTTATCTAAATATTTTAATGTTACTTTTAACGCGCACTAAAATTATTAAAAATCTTATTTTTTTAGACAATCAGATGTTACAAAGATTCACACGAATTTTGCAGCATATGCAACCCTCTACATATTGTTCACTATAGTTCTTATTTTTAAATAAGTGTTTTTTAGTTGTTTCGGTTAACAATATTGAAAAATATTAAACTGCCACTTACAAAAATATTTACATATAGAAATTTCACAAAAAAATTCCCCTCAAAATAAATTTTAATTAAAAAAAAATTGATAATAATCCAGTTTTTATAGAGAAATAACTTCCTTTTAAATAAATATTTATTTACTTCACAAAAAATATAGCAATAAATTGATTGAATTTTCATATTTTGATGAACAAACTAAATTTGTTTTTTAAAAAATTCTTTAACAGTTAATTTGTTTAATTTCATTTCATACAGACTCCCTTTCATTAGCATGTTTCATCTCTTTGCTTTAAAATATCGTCCGGAAATAAAGTTTAAAAAATAGATTAATAATTATATACCTTTGTTTTAGCCTTTATTTTATTTTATGTTTAAATAATTATGTAAAAATTTGTTTTCCGAATGAATGAAAATTGATGAGATATGCTTCATTTGAGATTATGTAGTACAGTTTCTATTACTGATGTCGTTAAGGTGACTGCCTATGTTAAAAACTGCATTTCCCGATTATGCAAGTCTTTTTTTTTTTTTTTTTTTGTGCAAAAATCTTTTTAATTCAATTTTTTTCTTTCCGGAACCATTTTCGTTTTCATTTTAATATCATTTAGAAGCCGATATTAATTAAAAAAATTACTGCCTGCTGTTAAGTTAACTTTATGTTTCAGTTAAAAGCAGTTTTTAACTTATTTGTTACCACTTTTCTTAGTTTTAATTCACAAATAATATTTTTATAATATTACTAATGTACAAGCCATAATTTTTTGTACCTATTTTCATAGTTCCTTAATATTAAATGACAATATTTTCACCTTTTCAAGTATTTATTCACATTGTAGTTTTCATGTGAATTTCCTTTCGAAAATTCAACAACAACAAATCAACAAAGGACTAGGAGGAAAAAACAGGTTAAAAAATAATTTCATCGACAAATTACAAAACTATAATGGGATTGCAATTTGCAGCAATAGAAAATACTAAACAAAAGTTAAAAATAACCTTGTACCAAGAAAATGGTTTCTAAAGTAGGCAGTTAACTTACGTCTGATAATTTTTACTATCTGACATTATACTAAATGAATTACTACAAATAATTATTTATTACAGTTAAATTAACAATAAAATACTTAATTACTTTTTTTCTGTACTTATACTGTTTGTTTTCAGAAACACTCCTTGCTTTTGCACATATATTTATTTAATCAACAAAGGGTCGAGAGGGAAATGGTGTGAATTCAGATAATTCGTGGAAGTAGGAAGTGTAATAAAGCGGATCTTTCATCGTACCCTCCTTTAACGAAGCACAATCAACAGAAAGTGTTAGTTCCAGGATCCTGCACTGAACAGTAAAACCAAGTGTTTGTGTGTGTATGCAGTGTCCAGACAAATCTATCGAATTTACAGCCAAAAATTTTGCACAAAGGCATCGCATAGGCTACTCAAAACTGATCGAAGCCCAAATTTAATATAGAAGAATTGCCGTTTTTGCCTAGTGTTAATTTGAATAGCGTTCTTCAGTTATTTTCTCATAGTATCGTTTCTAAAGATTGTGTGTACATGCAATGATGCTGGGGACATATGAATAACTAATATAAACTTGAGATTACATTTTGAAGAATTTTTAAAAAATTAATAACTTTTCCTGAAAGATTTAGAAATTGAAACTAAAAATTTTTGGATTCGACTTTCTAATTCCATTATCTTTTTCCAAATTTTTATAGGTAATTAATCAAGAATTGAAAACAAGAACGATGAAATATATTCATTAAATTTTTATTAATTGCTTTCCTGATGAGTTGGAAAATTTTCTTCACCAATCCACTAGAGGGAGTTTTATTGTTCACTGATTCGGCAAGAAACCAAATTACCTAAAATGTAAAAAAATAAATTAAAAAAAATGTATATCCAGTGGATATACATTTTTTTGCATCTGGTTTTGATGTCACACGATACTATGGGGTCAATTCATGTGACGTAAAAGTCACATGTCATGTACCTCTTGCGCATGGCATTTAAGTTTCATCCGCACCGCTTTCGTCGATCAGTCTGCCATTAACGTTCTCCGCCAAGTATGAAGCGGATTTTTTGTTTACATTTGAAGTTATAATTTTTTAGTCATTTTCTTTCCTCTTATTATGTGTTAACAGAGGAAATACTGGTGTGCTGATGGATGCATGCTTTAATGCGAAACACAAGAGTGACTGTCATGATAAAAATGTTTTCTTATTTTCCTTTCAACAATTCTGACTTGGGTTGATAGCTTTGGTATAGATTTTTTCAAGACTTCGAAGTCGGTGATATGCTCCGATCATTTTGAAGAATTCATTCAGTGTGTGTCCGTTTATTAAATATAGCTGTTCCAGTAATTTGTTAGAAAAACGTCGGTAAAAGAAATCGGTAAACGATTTGCCGTCAAAAACAATCAAACAAAATCGTGAGTGCATTTCTAATTTACTTTATTCACATTTGATGAAATTTCTGATAATTTTGAATATGCTTAAAAGGTTTTAAAATGTTTACATTAATTTTACATTGTACATTTTTTAAAAAAATCTTATCTAAATTTAATTAATGTAAGTAAACAAACTCCTGTTGCAAAAATAACAACTGCTATAATGCTAAACTTAGGTGGAAGTGAATATCACTAGTTTTCTAATTACATTTGCAGATTTGTGATGGATTCAAAGTGAATTTATGTCAAACAACTTTTCTATTGTTAAAAATGAAATGTTAATAGTTTATTGTATTTAAACTGAAATTGACTATTATCATAATATTCTGTTATAACACTGTGCACCTCAGTGATTTCTGTTTTAATAAATAAAGGTCTTTTCATTGAAAATCAATTTCCATATCAGCATTTATTATATAATTTTTATTCCCAACTTCATTGCTACATGCATGTTTCACTTTTCTTCTTCTTTTTTCTTTTTTTTTTTTCTATTTTTTTAGCATATCAAATTTGAATTATAAAATTCTGTAAAAGCATAAAAGTTTTTCTTCCAACTCCTCTTTACATCCTATTTAACTTCTCTCTCTCTCTCTCTCTCTCTCTCTCTATATATATATATATATATATATATATATATATATATATATATATATATATATATCATGACCTTATTCTTGTTTATCAAATTTTCTTTGTTTTATTTTATGATATTCATTCAGTGTAATTTTTATCAATGTAACTTTAGCATTAAAAAAAATTTCATAAATGTTCTGCTTTAAAAGTATATTGTTCAACATTATGTTTTTATTGGTGATAAAAAAAACTGTTGTTTAGGATGTTTCTGCTGGATAAAATTGATTTCATCATTTACATTAACATTCTTTATATTTTTACTAAGTGTCTAGAAAAATAAATGTTGATAAATAGTAAATAGTTTTTTTTTGAAAAAGTGAGTATATTGAAACATCCATTTGATCATATTTTTTCAAATATCATATATATTTTATCTATATATATATATTTTTTGTAATGTGTAAATAAAAAATATGAAAGTGTAATTCTGTTTGTTTTCCTTCAATGATTTCTACAAATTAAAATGAAATAACTGATTCATAAGTTGCATAGATTTAAAAAAAGGTATCTATACCTTTTATATTTCATAATTTGAAAATGTAAACATAATTTATTCAATATATACTAATTAAACTGAAAACATCAAAGTCTCAATATTAATAAAAATCATTACATAAGAAAAAAAATATATAATAATTTTACTAGTAAGCTTTAAAATATTAACTTATCTAAGAGTAATAATTATTTTTAAAAAGAACTATATTCATACGATTCAACATTCAATAACATGTAAAAAAGAACATATGTAATTTTTCAGAAATACTGCCATAGTCATTTGTCAACATGTATCCTTTGATAAAAAAGGATATGGGAAAGGAAAGAATAAAGCAGCACCAAACGAATTAAAAAGCGACGTTAATTAATTATGCAAAAACAACAATTCCATTGAAAATGCAAATTAAAATTTTAATATAAGAAATAAAATTATATAACTACGAAAATTTGGAGAAAATAATATTTTTTTTTAAAAATTGGAAGTTTCTAATAATTGATCGGATAGCGTAACATTTACTAAAAAATGGTTCAACGTTATTCAATCATCAACGTTATTGGCAGACATCCCGACATGCGCAGAACGGTTGAAAATTGAACAAAAACGGTTTGTTTGGTACTTGACACGTGACCGTGAATTGACCCCATTGAGTTGATGATGTACAGCAGTACATAACGTTATTTAGTTTGGTTTCTGAAATCTGCTAAGAAACAGAAATACTTTGTGATGTACTAACTAAGGTATTAATGCTTTTAAAAATAAAAAAGGTAATTATTATCATCAATATTGGATACTACCGAGTTCTGCACCTCATGTTCCATCAGATCTTTTGCAAAAGAAACACTCTTGCGGAAAGAGAATTTGCGAATTATTTTCACTCGAACGAAACTTGCTTCTTTTCTGAACTGGTATTTGTGTATCCACTGCATACCAGAATAGTCTCAGGTGGCACACCAATAAGATCTTCTATAACTAATGTTTACTAATGGCATATGTTTAATAAAAAATATTTCCTCTTTTTAAAATTTTGAACCAGAGTCCTTTGATTTATTATATATTTTTTACAAGTTATTGTAGTTATCCACAAATATACTGAAGAATTGGGTTAAATGCAAGATTTATTGCTTTAAGGCAAATGATCAAAAATCTGACTAAAGGGAAAATGAAATTTAATTATGATTTTACCGAGATTCATCAAGGCGAAATTGGTTTTGTTAGTTATATATAAATTTAATTAATGAGTAATTTCAACCTAGTTAAATATAAATTTCATTAATATGTTATTTTAAAGTCAAATTAGCAAAACTCACTAATTGGAAAATTTCGGCCACACACTCTACCTGATAGGTTAAAAACATTGTTTAGACAAAAATTTATTAAGTTGAAAGATTCAATAATCTTATTGCAAGTAATTCACAAGGCCAAGAAGGGTAATTAATTGAAAGTGTAAAATACAACACTAAGGGATAAAGTCGAAAGGGCAGAAGTCAAACCAAAGGAGCAGGGCTTCAAATAATCTTTCTCTAAGACACTAAGATTAAAAGGGAAATCAACTGGCTAAGGGTGTCATATATCCACTTGTAAGCTGATGTTCAAAAAGTCAAATTTCTTGCCTGTATTTCAAAAAAAAAAAAAAAAAAAAAAAAAAAAAAATCGCATGAAAGTGGGTAAAAATAAACCATTGATGCGAATCTTTATATACTGAGCTTAAATGGAAGAACATCTCAATTTTCTAATAATTATGTTATTCTATATTAAATTTGAAATTTAAAAATACGGGGACATAATAAATGCACATTTAGATTTAAATTTTATCAAGGAAATAACTGCCTAAAAAGTGAAGTAGGATCGAAATTTTGAAATTTTGAAGTGGAATCGTGCATGTTCACATACCCCCCCCCCCTCACATCAGGCATACATTGAGCATGTTGTAAACTGCTATAGAGGGATTCAATAAGTTTCCCTTTTCTGGTTTCAAGTAAAAAATATTTGTAAATTGTAAGCTGATACTGTGAAAATGACAAGGAGACTAATGTTTTCTCCTACCAATGCAGTTCTTCAATTTACTATACTAGCAACAAATGTGTCATTTCTCCCTCCATTAAGGAGAAGCCCTTCTAAAACAAAGGTGGGTTTACACTCAGTTAGTTACAAGATTACCGTAAGTCATGCATTTGAAGGAAAATTATGCACGAGTTCAATAGCAAGTTCTTGTTTTTACAGGCCAAATACTTGCTACTGTACAGTTTCTGCTAATGTATGGTCTTACTGGATGGATTGAAGATAGGTGAATGTAAACTCTACTTAACTATAAGCTTTCCTTTATCATTCCACTGAATAACTACAGTATGCCTCTAAACATATCAAAGAAATTCTACAGATTTGTGTATTTCACCAGTAAATCTGAGAATCCATAGTAATGGCTCCTTTGATCATTCTTTTTTTAAGTTTATATCATATTTGCCTCAGAACTGCAGAAAAAAGTCTTACCAATTACTTTCAAATTATATGGAATTAATTCATCATCAATAACATAGCCAGGAACATGTCACGGATTTTGTTAGCTACTGAGAAAAATAAGTTGAGGGGGGGGGAAACTAATCTGGAGTTGTTTTTCCCCCCTCTTATCCAACAGTCATTGGAAGATTAACAGTAGATAAAATGAAAAATCATATAAAATGCAATCCTTCAATTTAATGTCAAATTTCTTCAGGAGATTAAAAAGATTGGGAAATCAGGAGGAGCATTTCTGAATTCACAGGAATTTCTTCATTACTGATGTTTACTTTGAGTGACATTTACATAAGCTTAATATGAAATCTTAGAAACCAATAAATGCAAAATTTCATGCGTTACAACTCCCCCCTTTTACAATTGAAAAATAATAGCAAAATTTATTAAGTATTGATTTAGTATAGTTACATTAATGGCCAATTTAGAAATGACATGGAAGCTATTTTAGTATTAAACAAAATATGTACTTATTTCAAATTATATATTTTCGAGTAAAATCTCTAATCAGACATTTCCACTGGCTCCATGCATTGTCTTAAAAGGGGGAAAAAAAAATATGTTTCTTTTTTGGTAGAAAAATTGCTTTAACATTAATAGGAATTAATACTTATACTACTGCAGCAAAATTAGTATTATTTTTCAAATATTTTTATGATCCACAATTTTCGTTCCAATCATTTTTAAGGATTGAATGCGTTATGCATAGCCGGCCTTCTCTATAAAGTGGCCCGGTACCATTTGAGGCCCCATATTTTTTGAAAAGTCAAAAAATATACAAGAACGAACACAAATTACAACAGCATGTTTATTTAATGCCATGCAATTAATTACCTTAGGAAAATTAACGTTTTTAAATTAGAAACATTTTTTTTTTTCGAATTTGTTTTTGAGAAAAATGTTCTGAAAGATTCAAATTGCGTGCAATTGCTTTTGCTTCGTCTTAAAAAGAGTTAAATTTTGGATTTGTTTTGAAATTACTGACTAAATTAAAAGAGCAGTCGAGAACAATGGTTTTTACTTGAAATAATTTATTGACAGTGCTAGTTTTGGATAATATTGTAAACATACTATTAAACATAAAATAAATGTCATTTCTTGTATTGAATCCAACAGACTTTTAGCTTCAAATACCACTATATTATTATTTGCATCAATGAATTCTTCTAAGGCATTACAAGTTTGTTCCAACTGCATAGACACTTCTTTAATCGTATCTATTTTGGCTTCCCATTGAGTGTTGCATAATTGTTTGCAAGTAATGTTTAAATGCTTTGTAGAACTTCCCATCTTTTTGTAGATGCAGAAAATAAGCAATATCTCCCCCCCCCACACAAAATTTACTGCTGAAAGCAGCATCATAAATTAATAACTTGAAAGATTGTCATAGATTAAGCACATAAATTGCATAAGGGCAAGAGCAATTATTGTAAATTATATTTCCGTTGCTATCGTTGTCCAATCCATAATATCTATATCAAGCCGACTTAATATTTCCATTAAAGCGTTTACTAGTCCTCCAGTCACATCAATAAACCCTATAAATGACTTATCTATACTTCATCTTTTCTCTTCAAAATTTACATGCCTAATAAAGACTGAAGTTTGTTTTATATGGGAAATATCAGAAGTAGATTCTATTTGAATACTGTAATACATGGCTGCTTTTGTATCGTCTTTAATTTTGTTAAAAATTTCATTTCCAAACACAGGAATAATTTGTTCTTGTGATGTATCTGCTATCTCACAGGTATAAATGTTTTCCAATTTAAAACTTTCAGATCATAGGCTTATGCTCACATACAATTTTGTCAGCCTTTTACCCACCTCCCTAAGCATGAGAAACAGACTTTTAAGATATCATTTATAATGACATTAATAAGAACTCTGTCAAAATATTGTTCTGAAGAAAAACCCATTTTTTGACTAAAATTATTAGATTATTAACAACAGACATTATTGGAATTATTAATACAATAGCACTATGGATGAACAGAAAAAAATACAATTATCCAAGATTCTGACTTATTACTCCTCACTGAATATATTGTCAACACTTCCCAAGATAAAAACATGACTTTTCAGTCTATGTTAAAGGGTTGAAAGGTGTCTCTTGGAAAGTTCCAATTAAAGTTTTCCTAGCATTAATTTACTAACTAATTTGGCCAGTTTCAATTAAGTATTAATTCAATATATAATATAAATATTAAGAGTATTCCAGAAATGTCCAGTTTAAAACTGCAAAACATATTACTGAAAACAAAGTTAAATGATAAAGACAGTAAAAAAGGTTATGAGATACTTTATTTTCCATTTGCCTTGCAGCAAGTATGGCTTGTTGCAAGTAAAGGTACAATAAAATACAAATCAATCAAATTATTTGAAGATGACAAAGTTCACATACAGCAAATGCAACAGGTATTTACATTAAAATGGATGACCTGTCCATTTTAAATGAATGATAATTTGATGCATCATTTTTGTGCAGAAGCACTAACACTGACAATATAAACCCATACAAATATGAAGTCAGGGGATGCAATGTATTCTTAACTGACGAGTTCATTAATTCAAAATGATTTCTGATATCTTTCAAAAGCATAGTGCCATGTAAAAACAATGAAAAGTTAGTCAAAAATAACAAAGACAGTGACATTTAAATACAAAGATAAATAAATCAATATTTACATACAGAAAAGAATATTGTAATTTAAAAAGAAAATAATTAGTCAAATCAATTTTCAGGAAAAACTCTGGGTTTTAACAAAGGTTTTTAATGTAGAAAATTTTTTCAGGTAAACATTAACAAAATATTCAAGAAATTCAATCTACTATTAACTTGGACATTTTTATGAATATCCATACATTTTAAGAATATTGAAAATGACAATACAATTACAATATCTAAATACCACAACCTCAAATGTAAAAATCAAATTAATTTTTATCATCAGCAGAATTGCTAACATCATCATCTTTCAAAGCAGGAGAATCCATGCGCTTTTCTGATGATTTGGATCTAGATCGTGAACGTGACTGGGAGCGAGAACGAGATCGAGATCTACTCTTGTGAGATTTAGAGCGGCTACGACTCTTACGATCATTTCGGTCATCACTCATGCTTCTGCTTCGACTGCGGCTACGAGACTGCTTACGGCTCTGAGAGCGACTGGAGCGTGCTTTTGCCGGAGTCTTAGATCTTGATCTTGATCGTGACTTGGAACGAGACCTGGATTTCGACATGGAACGGGATTTGCTTCGACTGTGACTACGACTTCTGCTGTGAGAACGAGAACTCTTGGATCTCGACCTTGAACGGGATCTATTAAATAAAATTTGCACATAGATTCATTATGTAATAAACTATACAAACTCATATAAAAAATATTTTTTCATCCATTAAAAATTAACTGATTTAAAAAAAAATACTATACTTTAAAAAGTTAGGATATTAAAAATTCAAATGGCAACTCATTTATCACACATGAGCATTCAATTTAAAAGAAAGCATGATTTACTGGGGATATATTTGATAACCTGAAAATGCTAATATATATTAATTTGTGTTAACTAGAAATTTAGGTTTAGTGTTATTAATTTACGACAGCAAAGATTAAGTAAAGATTTAATTATGTATAAAAAATTTATAAATAAATTTTTGTACATTTAAACCCTTATTGAAATGATCAAAATCCATATACTTTTCCTACTTATTTCCAAACCTTAATAGTATTTTTAAACACACTGATATTCTATCTCATGAGAAATATTTTTTTATTTTAGTCATTTTTTTCCAACATTTTTTTTTTTCAAGAATATAATTTGGTAATTCAAATCTAAAGATTTCCAATGTTATTATTTTCTAGATATACAAAAATATTTTTTTTAAAAATTTTAATCAATTTAAAATAATTTCAATATGATAGAAATTTCTCTTATGGGCATATTTAGAATACAAAAACTTAAATATAAGATCTTTGTCGACATAAAAAAATGACCCCAATTTAAACTGATATGCAATCAGGTTTACACATTTCAGAAAGGCAAAACTTTATTATACGTTTCAATTTGAATTAATAATAAACCTGATTTTTACACCTTTAATTTTGATAAATACTAGAAATCCCTAAGAAATAAAAATGTTACTTTCTTGGTTTTTGAAATTTTTAAATAATATTTTTGAATACACCACTTCAGTTTACTGAAGACGATAATCATTCACAACAAAAGAATTTTAACTTACTTTTTATTAAAAAATTATAATTTTAACTTAAAAACTTACCGACGGCGCCTGGATTTATCTTCAACAAGTTTGATTCTACGTCCGCTCAAATCTGTATCATCCAATTTATCAATGGCATTCTTCATGTCAGAAAAACTTGCAAATTCCACAACTCTATAAAGTATGTAACATTTTATTATTACCAACACATTTGTCACAGAAAAATGCACTATTAAAATTTGATTCATGAATATTATTCATGAACAAGAACTAAAAAAATTAGAAAGAATTATAATGAAATCATTAAGGATGCATACCCTTCATTTCGTCTTTGTTTATGGGCATCAGCATAAGTTACTTCACCAGCTTGCCGCATATAGTCCTTTAGGTCCTGCAATAATGTTAAAATCCATTATAACAAAAATAAGATCAAATATTTATTTCTAACAAATCCAGGGATTTGAATGTTAATAACAAAATTAGAAATATCAAATAATTCAGTTAGTGTTTATGTATTAAATAAGTAAATCAAAGTAAATAGCCATCATGTTAGTAACTATCAAATAGCATTTAAGTCGAATAATGAAATATGCTTGTGATCAGCACTGCAGAAATAGTAAGGGGTTTCTCTCAGGCACAATAATTTTCAATGGGAAAAATTTCCCTCGAGTTTTCTTCCTTCAGTTACTTTGTATAAAAAAACATTTTCAGAAGATACAAACTATTCTTCATAAGAGTGGAGAAGTGAATGACTGATAGCACAGATTCTTCATACAACCACAGGAAAAGGATAATTTCAGACTTCTTAATAGTATGACATTATGTGTTCATTTCAATCCAAAAGAAAATATTAAGATTATTCTTTCAATAGATCTTTTATTAATGAACAAGAAGAGAATGAAAATTGCTTCACTCGTTTACTTTGAAATTTTTTTCCCTGTATTTTTTTTTTTATTCATATAAAAACTGTAAACAACCAAACACCAACATTTGTCCACTGCTTTTGTTGGGCAACTCAAGGAATTCTTCAAATAAACTTCCGCCACAATGTTCATGTCGTTCCACTGCAGATGTCAGAAAACCATATCACAAGGAAATTTTTCATACCAATTTCATTTCAGAGGCTTTGATCCACTCTGCTTGCTTATTTCAGAAATTCCATTTCTCCAAATTCGATGATAGTACCTGTTTTGCTTCAAATCCTGTTTGAAAGTTTCTTTTACCAGTTGTTCCCTCAGTTAATGAAGTCAATAAATGTGAAAAATAAAATGCTTAAATTAATATATTAAATTCTTTAAAAATTAACACATTTATTTCTTAAAACAAACCTAAAATCAATGCTTTACCTGTTGACCCAACAGAGACTTCTACAGAAAGTAGGTAGACATTGCGTCCATAGGGGACCACCACCGCACAAAGCGCTTGCCCAACCTCTCTGGGGGGAGCGATGGCACCCAGTACATGCAGCAAGTACGGATAGGGTCTGGACCCTTGCACTCTAAGCTCACCAGAGTAAGTTGCATTTAACCATTGTGATAAACCTCTGGCTTGTCCTGTCTCGGAGTATGGCAGCCGAGATCCATCACAATGCCATGGTCCAACAGGTGGAATACAAGGATGTGCCCCACCTAGGATCTGTGCCAAGGATCCCATTGTAACGAAGATGGTAGGGTTGGTTGATTTGCAGGCCCGACATTCTAACCGCCTGCCTGTGCCTTGCCCCTTTAGCGTACATCACAACCCTTTAGCGGACCATGGGCTGGATTGATGGTAACTTATGAATGAAAGAAATGGATCATTTTTAGACAGCTGTGCTGCACACTAGTTCGGAAATATACAACACTATCATTCACACTGTTAAAGAAAAATAAAACTAAATAAAATATTTTTTTGAAATTTGTAAACACAAGTTTTGTTGAAAGTACAATTAACTATATAGCTTTTTAATAAAAAACACAATTATGTCATTCAATATTCTGGATGACTTTAGAGAATAAAAATTAATTGAGATGATAAACTTTTCCCCCTGCCTGCATTTAAAAATAAGACAGTAATTTATACTTTCAAATTAATACCAAAAGTATATAAATTCCCATTTTTTATAAAATAATAACCAACTAATTATAATATGTAAAAACATAAATTATTAATAATAAACCTTTATTTTGCAAAAACAGAGCAGAACTGAATTGACATAGTTGTGCAACAAATATTTTAGAGAATTAAATGACAACAGGATCCCCACTCATATACAGATCTAAACTTTAAAGAATGATCCCTACTCAGAAATTAATTCCATAACCATATAAATATATTAGCCATAATAATGGCAACACATTCAAATTCATTTTATACTTTGCTTAAATAAAATGGCCAAGGAAATAACATGAACACATGATCCAACATACTAAAACAGAGAAGGTGAAACTCCACACCTGAATTAGCTATTACAATATTTTTTACTTTTATATGAGCTTATTATTTTATACTTTTTATTTGCTCATGACTAATCAAATAATTCTGAATAAGAAAAATGTCAACCTCAAAATACCATGAGTATAAACTGATTTTTTTAAAATTAAATATAGTAACTGGCTGTGATTAAAAAAAAAAAAAAAAAGTGAATAAATTGGAGATAATTTTTGTTACTTGGAAGATGCTTTCACGAGATCTGATCAAATGAAACAAATAATATACAGTAGACTCCCGATTATCCGCGAGTTGGTTATCCGCGCCTGCCGCACAAAGTGGTTTTTTTTTTTTTTTTTTGACTGATTTTTTTAAAAAGGTGCAGTTTTACAGTTATGCTTTTGCAATTACATAATACATTACAGTATTAAAATAGTACATGTGTATTCATTTTTCTGTGCATCCTTGACGCCTCTCGTAAGTACAAAGCACTTTTCTGTTTTCATTAACAAAATGCATTTTAGGTTAGTTTTGAGTGATATACTAAAATATTAAGCGTTAGTTAAACATTTCCTGCTGTTTATTTTATGTTTTATTGTACATAAAACGACTTTTCAAAGTTGGAATGACTGTTTTCTCTTTTGCTATACCCGTCTTTAGCCTTTTTCGGATTATCCGCGATTTTTGTTATCCGCGGTGGCTGTGCCACCCAATTCCGCGGATAATCGGGAGTGTACTGTATTATGAATTATTTCTTATAGCACAATTTTTTTAAATATTAATAATATTAATCTTTTCAAGTAACAGTTATGCTTCTTATGCCAATGAGTCTACCGTGGGAATATTTTAAGCATATAATAACAAATTCCAAATATATGAAGGATAACAAGTCTCAATTATGACACATTGCCATCGAAATAAAGAGTTTTTCCCTTTCATACCAAATATCCCAAGTCCTCTTTCATATATTGATACTTCAAGATGGTACTCACTGCCCACATTTTAACAAATTATATTTCTACAATTTAATAAGAAATCAAACCATCTTCATAAGAAAAATTAATCATTTTTACAAGTGAGTTTCAGTAACAGGTATTCTAACTATAGACAGATTTAAGATCCTGATAATAGAGTACAGCCCTATACTTCCCAAGATCCTTTCAAATAAATTATAATATTTCAATACGCCGAAATTATTTTTAATGGTAAAAATATTTTCAATTAAAATACTACATATAAATTTTATTACAATTGCAGGGAATTTAATAAATGGTGGATTAAATTAGCTGCTCTATAAAATAAATCTTTCAGTTGATGATTTGATAAGAGAATTTTCAACATTATTTGTTTTCCAAAAATTTATAACCATGGAAATTTAAAATTCATTACAGCAACCAAACAATCAGATGAGATGAACCAAATGTATCAGTTTTACCTCATTTTATTCTCAATTGTAAGAGGTGGTGAAAAATTGACATTTTAAAAGCGAATGAATCAGAAGTCGTATTCTATAGCAAATTTAAGACTTAATTTTAAGAAAAATGATACAATAAAGATTTAAAGCAATTTCTAATAAATCAAGAACAGTAAACAAGCCACAAATGATACATAAGTATAAAAGTACTTAAAAAAATTTATTTCTTTCAAACTCAATTTTTAAATTTCACTTAAGATAAGTGGGAATCCGTTTCACAATAATGTAAAAGGGGTAAAAAGGCCAAAACAAGAAATTTTTCCTAATGTGGAGGAAAAATGGTAAGTTAACATTTAATATATATATATAAATGTACAAGAGAAAAGATTTACCTGCCAGCTAACTCGGCTACTTAAATTTTCAACAATGAGCCTGTATTCGGTTCTTGTGGGTGGTCCGTACCTTCAGTAAATGGGAAAAATATTCAAAAGAAAAATCCACCAATAGATAACTGAAATGCAATGCTACAAAAGAATAATAAAGATCTTTAAAAAAATTAATATTTACTTGTCTCGGCCACCACCTTGACGTCCTCGGCGCATTGGCGCTCGATATCCTCTATTTCTGTCTCGATACATATCGTTACCTCTAGGGGATCCTCTAGCGTGCTCAATAGTTACTCTAGAAAATAATTTAAAAATTTTAAATTACGAAAAATAATTTTTAACGAAATTAAAGTTATATACACACACGATGTTATATACAAAATTTAATCATTTAATTTAGTATCTTTATGAATAATTCAGTTTTAACTGTTACTACAGCTAATTCAAAAGACAGTATTTTTTCAAAGTGAAAAAGGAGGAAAAAAGCCACCTCCCCTAGTGCTTGATATTCTCAATAATCTGACAATAAATATACTGGTATTCTGGGCAGCCAATACCTTCACTAATTACACAGAAATTTAAGCTCACCACACTTTGGAATTACTTAGCAAAAAGACAAATAACTCATCATGGCACATTTAACACTAAATCTCATAAAAGTTTTACTAAACATTAGTTGATATATCCACAAAGAAAATACTTTTATGCTTATTTTCTTATTAACAAATATTAGTTTTGGAATTAATCTGAGATTTAATAAATTACAGAGAATAACAGATTTTAATTTAACACTAAATGTGGCAATCAGTAAGGAATATATCGAATTTATAGAAATATTATTAAATATGAGAAAGAATATTATTAAGCATTACTAATGTTCTCTTTCTACAGGAATAGGAACACTGAATAATCTTTATCATATTCATAAATAATTTTTAATTAATAAAAAAATTACTGATTACCACAAAACCATCATTAAAACTTTCCTTGTATTTTGTAATATTTCAGAACAAAATTTGAAGAAAATCTAGTAGGTATGGAATTTTACAACATATACTAGTTGGGGATTTTATTTTTATGTGCACATAGTTTTTCCTTCCTTCAAAAGTTTGAATAATCAGAATAATGTATCAAAATTTCATAGTTTTAAAAAGTTTGCATTAAGTTAAAAAAATCAAATAAAATGTTGTTTCTCTTATCTTAATTTAAAAATCATACTTCACTTCTTAACCTCATTTAATATAATATTTGCTAAATGAAGCATAACATAGAAGTCCTAATGGTTTTGAGCATATATGGTTCAATTAATAGCAGACAAAATTTTAATAATACAGTAAAATATGTGAATTTATTAAAGAATTAGCTTTTCACATATATATAAAAGTTTAAATTTTAAGAAATAATGAAGTTGGAATATTTTACATCTACATGCCAGTATCAAGCCCTCCAATTCATATATATATTGAACACAAATAACAACATAAAATAGATTATAAGTGTTTGATTATGGCTGAAATGAATAATCCAGAGAAAAATGCATTGTTATTCAAGTATTATATTAGTATTACTTGCCTTTCACCTAAAAGTTCTCTTCCGTTTAAAGCATAGACAGCATCATCAGCATCACGGTAATCATCAAATTCCTATTTAAAAAATAAATTAATAAATTTACAAGAACCCAAAAATTACATAATTATAACTTAGTAAAAAGAATGATCAAATTACTAGAAACAAATAATGAATCAAACATACTGCCCTGAATATGAAAAAAATACCAAGAAGCTTCACAAGAGAAATAATAAAAAGAATCTACACAATTTAAGCAATATAATTTTGTCTTTGCCAGTTCATAAATCGGAAAATTTGTTTTGAGACACAGAATTGAAATGCACACAAAAATATCCATCTTGAAAAATGAAATTCAAATTTTAAAAGAAAAGAAATGATGATGTGCATGTTCAAATTCTTTCATTAAATTTCAACATTCTTCCAAAATTAATATGAAGTTAATTTTTCATAGATGGAATCAACTTTGTTCTTAGAATACTATCATTTTAACTATTCAGAAGCTTTTCATCCCTATTTCTGATTTATTAGAAAAATTTAAGAGTATGATATATTTTTACTATTCTAGTAAAATTTCACCAAACATTAAAACTCAACTTAAGTCTTACAGATACTATTAACTAGTTATCGCATTTGTAAGCTATTGTCAAAGAAAAATTTGTTTGCTGACCACATTCTGTTATAAAATATAGTTATGTTAAACCTTAAAACCCACGATTATAAAATATATGTAATTTCACCGAATATAAAATGTGTAATTTGTAAGACCACACACAGAGAAAAATTCTTATGCATGTTAAAATGTTTTGTTAGTCTCAACAAGAGACTGGCAAAAACCCCACGAAGTATTCCTGATCAAGTATTTACATAACATAGCTTTATTGATAAAGATAGGTAATATTCTGTTAACACAGACAAGTTAGAATATTGGCACTATTCCATTTATAGCATCTAAGACAAATTAACTTGTGCTATGAATGTATAAGCTTTTGTCGAATGGAATAGCAGCAAGAAAGAAAATCAGAGATCAATTCTGCCTTAATATCTTCCAACAGTGTTAAATTCTAAATGTGCTGCTTTCAAACGTTTCCTCATTTATTTTCAATTAAGGATATTTACAAATACTATTTTAATAAATTCATTACATATTTGATGCACATTTATCTTATACAAAAGTGAATAAAAAATAGAATCAAATTCACAGGATTTTCAAAATTTATCAATTAAGAAATTTATTAACAAGGGAGAAAAAATGCCTCATTTTATCTATTCTATTTATTAAAAGAAATTTCCATATTATAATTACTCACTATATAACTGCACAAATGCTTTTTGTTAACTTATAATTTTTGACTAAACTATAATTTTTAAAAAAATCAGTAACTAAATATTTCCAGATTTCATCAAAAAACAACCAAAACAAATACTAATAAAAGCAATAAATTAATAATAATAAAAAAAAAAACCCAAAAGGTCATAGAAAAAGGGATTATACAAAATCAGAACTAAGAAATTAGTTATTTTATATAATATTACAGAGAAAATAAAATTTAAATCAAATGCAAGTTCCAATGCTCTTTTAATTATGAAGTATAGTAAATTTGATAATTAATAAAAACTGAATGATTTTCAAAAAGCATGTGCAAAATTGTGCAACAATCACTTACCACAAAACCAAATCCATTCTTTATCAAAATTTCTCTTATCCTTCCATAACCTTTAAAAAATTTTTCTAAATCTCTTTCTCTAACATCATAACTTAATCTTCCAATATAAATTCGTGTACTCATGCCTGAAATCTGTAAAGCAGATTTTTAGTTTTAGTTAAAATAGTTCAATTATCATATTGCAAGTTAATATTTATTAATCAACTCTCAAAATGTTATGTGGGAGATTTTTTTTTTAAATTTAAATATCCGATTCTAAATTTGCAGTTTCAAAAATATACAGTTGGACAAAATTTCACACAAACCTAAAAAATTATTATTCATAATTAAGGTCAATAAGTAGTGAAAATTAAAGAAAATGTTTTCAACCTATGTCGTGAGTTTTATAATCTTTCAACTTACATTGCATTTATTAATAGATAAAATGAGCCATTTCTTAATCTGCTTACAATGCTTTAAATGGAGTACAATAAACAGCATATGGTTAAAAAAAATTTGTCACAAATTCATAAAAGTTATGCTTTTCTATATTTGTCATATTTTAGTAAATAAGAATCTTCTCAAAATCAATGATAATGAATAAAATACCAGTTTTTAATTGTTAAACGGTAAAATTAAGTTTAAAATTTCTCAGACGTCAGGAAATTGCATCAAAAATAAACTCTACAGAACACATTTATAAATTGAAGAACATACGTTGGTACCCGAAATTAAATTCAGGTTCAAGATTTATAAGAATCTCCCTTGTTTCCCAAAATATATTTCCTGACTATACAATAAACACATACAGTAAAAGCTAATAATATGCATATATATATATATATTTAGTTTATAAGAATGGTTTTTCCCATTATTAGATTCAAACATCATGCAAAGAAAATTGATATTCCAATAGTATAAATCTCTGCACCATATGGAGAATAATTATTCAAACAGCACGATCCTTGCAGAATTTTTTTTTCTGCAAAAAGCCAGCTTAGCTCATTTTTATAAAAACTAATTACCAAATTAGATGGTTCAATTTCCTTTAAGAAACTTACAGATGAAAGATTCGAAGAAGTAACTTTATGGAAGTAGTATGGACAATATAAATTAAAAAAAAAAAAATCGCTGCATCTTTTCGAAACATGTTTTAATAATTTTTTCATTAATCCAAATTGGTACAATTAAAGCGGCAAGTGAAATCAACATCGCTTCAGTTATACAAATATGACTTAAAGGTAGCTGAAGTCTGGATATTCACGAAGTGTTAAAAGTATGAAGTTGAAAATTATTAATATAAAATAAATGTAACTTGCATTGATAAGAAACATTATAGCAGATTATTTATTAACAATTAAAATTCTAATTTATTTAACGAACATTCCATTCAGCTATGCATAAAATTTTCACATAATAATATAATTTCAAAATATATGGCATTTGTCGATCATTTTAGTTTATATTAACCGATCTGGTGCAACTTAGTATTTCATAATATTACTTATATTTGGCCAAAAAATTATCACTTACAGATTTAACAGAACAATTGCAAACACAATTCACACCGCTTTTAATGACATACGAATAACTAAAATATCGAAGCCAAAAAAGCAAACCAATCAATAAATGGATCACTAATATATTAGCGATTTTCCTTCTTAAGAGAGTGAACGATTTACAATGAAATTTACAATCAGAAATAAAAACAAATGCATAAACTAAAACCAGTATCAAAAATTTATGATATTCACATTACCTTATTAGTAAAACTCTTCTGTTCACACTTTTTCACGAGAGCAGCAAGTAAACTAAACCGAAACACAATCGATTCAACGGAAACTCTGCAGTATATTTCTACGGGGCCACAAAGCGCTTTAACGGACTCAACGGAAAAAGAAACAACAAAACGAAAATTCAATATGACGTCATGCTTTGATACAATTCTGAAGCACTAAGGTTGCAGTTTCACAATTTTTTTTTAAGTAAGAAAAAATAATAATTAATTTAATAAAGATATTTTTGAAATACTATTTCCAGACATTTTACAAGGTCTGAAAGACAATTTAGAAGAACGAGAGTGTATTTGTATTTGTAAAATAAAATTTTTATTATTATATTTAAATTCATTGCAAAAAAAATTATGTTTTAAAATTAATAAATCAAAGCAATATTGCAGATTTTATACAAAATTAAATTTTAAAAATTAAACAGACGTCAATGATCATATTTTTAAAAAACTGATATCTGCTATCGCAAATTTCAAGTTACCATGTAAGAATATTTAGAACACCAACATTTAGGAAAACTATGGTTTTTGACCATCTCAAAATCAATCGAATTCTAAAAATTTTTTTCTCGAGACCAAAATTTAGTAGGTATGAGAATAGGTCGTAAAGTATATTTCATAACGCTAGTTTAGCGATAGAACCTGGGACCTTGTGGTTAGCAGTCCAGTAACTAATCGATTATACCGAAACAGCTCTTCGGGTAGAAGCGCTGTTACTGGCTTATATACTATTCACCACATTACTCTCCCTCCAGTGAGTCGAAGGTGAGACGAACGATATGGTTGTTGAGTGGTGATGTATTGAGTTATTATTAGTAGCTGTTGTCTTAATGGGCCTGTACCCAGTTTGAATAGCGCCAAGCGTTATGGCGAGCGTGTGTGGGTGCTGATGCGCCAAGTGAATCTGTCGGGTTTGGGTTGCTGCGTCACGTGAGTCTCACGACTTTGATTGCTGCGTCAAGTGAGTCTGACGGCTTTGGTTGTGGGTAGATGACGCCACAACAGCTGTATGAAGGTTGAAGGTTCATTGTCCGAGGTCACCAATGAAGCGGTAGGTGATGGACGAAGGATAGAACCTGGGACCTTGTGGTTAGCAGTCCAGTAACTAACCGATTATACCAAAACAGTTGTTCGGATAGAAGCGCTGTTACTGGCTTATATGCTATTCATCACACTAGGTAATTAGGGTGTCCATATCCAAAATTTTTATTTCTATTTTTAGACAAAAATTTTTTTGTATTTTTTATTTATTTGGCATCAAAAAAATACCTATAATCCCAAATTTTCACCCTCCTACCCCCCCCCCTCCTATTTTTAATCGCGATTTTAGTATTTTTGTATGAACTGTATCCAAATAATTAACCCGTCGTTGGTATTTCAAACAGAATGAAATGATTTATGTGTTGTATGGCAGATGGCTCTACGTCCGCCTCATCGAACTTTCATCCACACATGCATTCAGTCATTCACGAGAAGCGTCGCGTCATTTCTGCATTTGTTTTGTGTCACAACGCAGTGCATGCAAAATTTTGTTTGATTTATTTTAATTCAGTCATTTACGAGAAGCGTCGCGTCATTTCTGCATTTGTTTTGTATCACAATGCAGTGCGTGCAAAATTTTGTACGACTTATTTTAATTTATAAGATATATATACGTGTTTTATGATTGTAAAAAGGTTGGTAAAATATTAAAATAACAAATATCGGTGTACCGTTTTTAATCAGTAAGCACAAAAATTTTGTCTGTTTGTGTGTGTATCGCTATGAACTATGTCAACAAGACGCAAGGGGGCACATTTGAGCCGTCGAACGAATAATGCGTCAAACATGCGAAATAGAAGAGCAGAAAGAACAGACGAACAAATCCAACAAGATAACGAAAATGTGCGTGTGAGCATGTCGCAATTGCGTACATTCAATCACAAGAGGCACAAGCTGGACGAAATCAACAACGAAGATTGGAACGGAGACAAGCGCGCCGGTTCATAAGGTGGGTTCACACGAGGCTTTTTATTGCGCGCAATCGTTGTCTCTCTACTGTTGTCCCTCTATTGTCCCCGTGTGAACAGTTGAGACAACGTTGATGGGACAATGGCTAATAGTTGTCCCGACGGGACAACCATTTGCCATTGTCCCGTTGCAGTCACGTGATTTTCCTGAAGTAGGCGTGACCTTCTATTGCGCGCAATAATAAGCCTCGTCTGAACCCACCTATAGTTAACACACGCAGAGTAAATGACCGACAACGTCAACAAGTACATCGAGCATTTACGTCGCTTCTTTCCTTTGTCTCGCATTCGAGTACGAGCCAGATATTGAATATTCCGCTCATCCGAAAGTGATGATTGGTGTTAAGAACAAAGAATGTCCCCACTGTCATGCGCTCAAATTCAAACATGAGTCAGCCGGGATGTGTTGTGCATCAGGAAAAGTGCAACTACCAGAAAATAAAAAGCCGAGTCCTCGATCGAATGACAACGACGAAATAATGCGCTACAAAATTGGCCGGTACATCAGCTCCAATGAAGCTGTCTGGCGTATCTTTGGTTTCTCAATTCATGAACGGGGCCCAGCAGTTATACATCTAGCCGTCCATCTTGAAAACGGTCAGCGTATTTTTCACCAACGAGAGAGCAATTGCGCGTGCCATAAATCCACCAAAACTCACCGAATTTTCTGAATTGTGCAATCGTGCGGATACTTTTGGTGCCTTTGCACGAACACTGCTCTATTCCGAAGTACCACGATATTTCACATGAAATCAAACAAAAAATAAAATGGATGCCCCGCAAGCAAAGCACACCAATTGATGCGTGCCCCGGCCTATTCAAATCAACACTTTGGGCAGAGTATATGCAGTCAATCCAAGGCATACTGTGTGCTTCTATCTGCGACTGTTGTTGGTTAATGTCACCGGTCCATTTGTCATTCCAAGATATATGCAAAGTGAATTGACAACAGTATCCAACATATAAAGATGCATGCCTTGTACTCGACTTGTTCGAAGACGACAATCACTGGGACGATATGCTTGCTGATGCAGCATTTGGGTCTACAGCAACACAAATTCGTTTACTATTCGCTATACTGTTGACTACATGTTTCCCGGGAGGAGCAGACACGTTGTGGGATAAGCACAAAGATTCAATGACTAACAATATATTGCATCGAATTCGTACACTGTGCAATGATCTAACGATTACATTCATCGCCACTATGTACAATGAAACATTGATTGCTATCGAGGATCTTTGCATTGTCATTGCCAATTTACCACTCAGTCATTTCGGTATGAGTTCTCCAAATCGAACTGCATCTGATTTAATGGACACCGAAATGAATCGTGAACTGCAGCACGATACTGCAGAAATGGTAGCGATTTTTACTCGCAATGTCTCATTATTGACCCATGAACAAAAAATCATTTACGCCGCATTATGCTGGCAGTTTCGGCGGGACAAGGTGGATTCTTTTTTTGGATGCACCAGGGGGAAGTGGGAAAACATTTCTCATTTCGCTAATTCTAGCCGAAATGCGATCTAATAATGGCATCGCATTGGCCGTTGCATCATCTGGCATTGCAGCAACTTTATTGGATGGAGGCAGAACAGCTCATTCAGTATTTAAGCTGCCACTAAATATTCAAAATAACCCAGACGCAGTGCGCAACATAAAAAAAAAAACAATCGTCCATGGCCACGGTACTGAAAAAACGCAAAATTATCATTTGGGATAAATGCACTATAGACACAAACATTCTCTTCAGGAGTTGAACAGACCATTCAAAGATATAAAAAACAACAACAAACTATTCGGCTGCATTCTGTTGCTTCTTTCAGGTGATTTCAGACAAACACTTCCCATCATTCCACGTTCAACGTACGCTGATGAGATCAACGCTTGCTTGAAATCATCATTGTTGCAATATTCTACCATAAATGTGCTTATTTTCCGCAATAGCATTCATATAGATTTCACAAATCTTATAGCCGAGAAAGAAGCCCATATTTTCAAAATTATATCATTATTGAAGAAATTGATTTTTATGATATACTGAGAAATGTAGACAACGCTTCCTACTGAAATGATTTTAATATAATTAAATTTTAATAATTTTATTGGAAGATAAAATACGAATATTTTTATCATACAAATGAAAATTAGCATGACAATCGAAATTTGATATTTTTTTGGAGAGGTTCTGATAAATCTGTATGCCGAGACTGATTATTTATAATTTATTATTGAAATAAATAAAAAATCTTGATATGCCGATAATATCGATTTATTTTGGATGATATAATCATAAGTAAGATCTCCCAGCTCATTCTCTAATAAAGGTGCAGTTCTCATGCATAAAATTTTAGTCCTTGGACAAAAGCGTGAACGCCACGAATGTTCAGCCTTCCATTTTTTCAGAATAACACTTGTGCTTCCTACAATAGTGAATCTTAACTCCCTGTGAACTTAGCTTTTAATTATATAATTTATAAAGCATTTCATTTTATAAAGTGCAAAACTAGATATTTATTATTTATTCAAAGCGTTTTCATAGCTTCGCATACACATTGTAACTTTAATTCTACAATATTATTAATTTTTTTGGTTCCAAAACTTCTAGCTGTTGTTATTCCAATAAATATATTCTCTCTCTATTAACATAAAATACTGTTACAAAATTTTTTCTTCTACAAATACAAGTAATCAATCGCTAGTTCAGCAGCTTGCTTGCTTGCTGTCTAATCCTCTCCAAAATCTGTTACTTGTCGACGACTCCGACTCTCACACACGCAACTTCTGACGATCCACAGAACTTCTTCTGACGCAGCTTGATGACGGGGCGCCTAGCCCCGGCAGGGGCTTATCCCCGGTAAGGAGAGACTTCACAGTTTTTTGCTGTCTATACTTTGCCATGGCCGTCTTCGACGAAATTTGGAGATGACGAGTGTCAGGACTCATTGTGATTGTCTGATATTAGGGTGAGGGTGGGGGGGGGGGGTACGCTGCCGTTGGGCTTAGTAAGTTTTTACTGCTTGTGAGTTAGAATTGGCTATTGAGATACTGTTTAATTTGAGTTTGAAAAAATAAAAGTTAGAAAGAAAAACTAACGGGCTGAGATAAATTAAAGTAGTATATTACGGGGTCTTCAAGAGTTTGTAGAGGGTTTATATTTAGGGATTTTAGCTATTGCTTCATTTTCATTCTTATCCATGCTTTTAAAGAAGTTAGTGGCTAGATTTTTAATGAATTTTTTAAGAGTGGGATAGTTTAGGCATAAGTACATATTTGTATTGGGCATATAGTATTTCATATTGCAGAAATTTCTAATTAAGTTATTTTGCTGGCGTTCAATAAGTCTAAGATTAGTCTTGGCAGCATATCCCCTCACAGGGCAGGCATAAGTTAATACTGGACGCAAGTAGGCAGAGTAAATAAGCATTTTATTTTGTCTACTCATTTTGGAGTTTCGAGAAATTAAGGGATAAAATTTACGAGTTAGGTCTCGAAACTTTTTAGCTGTGTAAATAAAGTGGGGTTTCCAAGTTAATTTACTATCTAGAATAACGCCTAAATATTTGCATTCCTTAGACCACGGGACAGTTTGATTTTTAATTTTAACTGGGGAGAAATTCCTTTTACAGTTATTTTTATTAAAAACTATAGCTTCAGTTTTACTAGCATTTATTTCAATTTTCCATTCGACGAACCAGTCCCCAAGAGATTTAATATGTCGGTTTAAAGCTATGGTAACGAAATTTTGATTTTTGTTTCTAGCTAGTATTGCAATGTCATCAGCGTACATGCACAACATAGTGTTAAATTGCTTGGAGATATCATTAATAAACAAGGAAAATAAAATTGGCCCTAGTTTAGATCCTTGAGGTACACCTGCAAGAATAGGTTTTACTTCAGAAAATTCATTGTTTATCTTTATTTTAAAGGATCTGTAACTGAGGTAAGAAATTATAATTTTGATAAGGTGTGGGGGTATGTTGTAATTAATTAGCTTGTATATATAACTTCTTCTGACGCAGCTTCAGAGTGCTCGTCTTTTATAGTTCCGGAAGGCGGGGCTAGAATCTTCAGACCAATCAGGATGTACCTGGGTGTATCTGGGTTATTACTGGATGGATCGTGAAACTTCTCCAACTTTCCGGTATTATCCATTTAGTCGCCAAACTCGCCAAATTTATCACCAAGCCGCCAAACGCTCGCCAAGTTTGTCGCCAAGCTCTGAGGTCATTGACGCAGCACCCGCTCAGCATGCACAGGACAAATCTTACAACTTTTTTTCCCACGATGACACTATTCATGCCGGGTAGCAAAATTACAGATTTGTAACAATACAATAATACTACCCTGCTTTCTTTATAAATAAAATATGATCCCATTTGCTATTTTGATCTTTCAATTGTTCCCAATGGAATCAAATATTCACATACGTCATGATAATAAAAAAATTAAATATAAATCTACTCTAATAATAAAGATGAATAATGTCTGTGTTGGCGCTTTACAGGCGAGGCCGTTTAATCTACAGCTACATATCTGGCACCTGTATACTTTGGAACATGTTCCTCGGAGTGATTGAAATTTAATTATAATTTTAATTAATTAAAAATTAATCAGAATTTTGATGTTTTTCGGTGAAAACTTCTGAAAATATTAATATGAAAGAATAAATCAGCACCCGATTTGGTGAATAAATTGAAATAAGAATTTTTATATGTTGTAGCTTGTTGATTTAATTTCTGTAAATGATTTTAAAAATATTTAAAACGAGGACTTGAATAATTTAAAATCCTCGCTGGTTGGAAAGGAAGATTCGGAAACTTTGAAGGCGGAACATATTCCACAGGAAATCAAGAATGAAATTAATATTGCATTTTATCAGAAAGGAAATTCTAATAGGGAAACAAATTAAGTAATAGTAGAAAATGCAGGCGTGTTGGGCACAAATGATTGCATTGTTTTTCAGGACAATGTATTCTGACAAATGCAACAGTAAATACTTCTCAGGAAGAAGCAGATTATTCTCTTATTAGAATCCGGTGAAAGAGAATTAGGAATTAGTTTTGGGTACGGAAACTCCAATAGGCTAAAGTCGAAGGTTATTAATAATATGCTATGTAACAAGAAATCAGAAATTGCATGTAAACGAGTTAAAAGGTTCCGGTCAAGTGATGAAAGTAATATGGGGAAAACATGATCCATCTGAGTTTGAACTATATGGTTTCTTTTCTTTTGTGAAACCAGAACTTCCCCCTAGTTATTTAATCTATACTATGTACTATTATAAATGTGAAAGTTTGGATGGATGGATGGATGTTTGTTAGTCACGACAGAACGGTTAAACAGAATTGGATGAAATTTAGCACAGAGATAGATTATAGTCTGGAATAGGACATAGGCTACTATTTATTCAGGTTAATTGAGTGGTTAATTTTTTATTAATTAAAAACTAACTATCCCGCCAAAGATCTGAGGCCAAATCCCGGCAAAAATGAGTAAGGTTTCAGTTTTCTTTCCCACACTAATGAGGTTAGGCTTTTCGAGCGATTATTTCAAAGGATTCTGTTTATTTTCTTGATGTTTGATGCATTTAAAATTAAACATTGTTAATTAATCGATCTTTAGTATTCATTCTGAAATACTTTTAAATTAAAATAAAACAGATTAAAGGAAATTAAAAATTTCTGCGCTACCCCAACTGGCGTAGAAAATTCACGCATTTGCGTTACCCCAACTGGAGTTGAAAATTCATGCATGCTCAGTGTGTTCTGATTTTTGACAACTGTGTTTTCATTTTAATTAAAAGTTAAAAAATTATGTGTATTATACTGTTGTAGCTATCTCAATCTCGATCGATAAATAAAATAGATTTGACTTGATTTTAAAGAAATACGGACTCGCTGTTTTGTTTTATTTCAGGTTACAATGTAAATCAGTTGTTTTTAGGTCAGTTGTGTGTTTTTGTAACTAAATGGTATTCATGTTAATTATATATTTTTCGCATATGCTTATAGTTTTAAGTGCATTAGTTTTTAGGTTAGTTTTAATTTTTTAAAATTTGTTATTATTTGATAGTTTTTCAAAATGCCCAGAAAACACTAATCTAATCTTTCGAAGAGGAGTAATAAAGCTCGGGCTATGAAAGTAGCTAGAAGACCTGTTTGCAATTTTATTGAGCAATTGCGGACTTCAAACCCCCTTCAGCTGTGGGATAAATACAAAGACGCTTTATCAAAAGATATCGTGCATAGGCTGGATGGCACTCACAATAACCTAATCATTAATGAAGCTTTGGTATTGATTGAGGATAAAATGATTTCCATATCTGGAAAATGTCTCACTGATTTCGGCCTACCCTCACCGCAGCGAAGAGGGGAATTATCAAGCGAAGTTGTGAAGGAGCTAAACTACGAAACCGCGGTTTTAGAAGTGCAGGTCAATAAAATGATACCACGATTACTTTCAGAGCAGCGTCAAATCTACGAAACGATTCTGAACCGAGTAAATAATGGAGAGGAGGGATTATTTTTTCTTGACGCACCAGAGGGTACGGGTTAGACGTTTGTGCTGAATCTCCTGCCAGCCCAACTCCGCAAGGACCACAATATAACTCTGGCTGTATCTTCCTCGGGCATTGCTGCAACTTTGCTTAACAGTGGCTATATTGAACATTCCGTTTTCAAATTGCAACTTAATCTTGCAAGCGAACATACCCCAACATGCAACATCACCAAAAACAACGACCGGGGAGTCCTTTTGCAGCAGTACAAGTTAATAGTATGGGACGAGTGCACAATGTCACACAAGCATGCATTAGAGGCGTTAAACCGCAGCCTGCAGGACATCGGCGGCTTTGCCGTTTTGTGATTTTAGACAGACACTGCCGAGTGTTGATCAGACCGTCAGTTCTCATGCATACACATTAAAATTTCCAAGCGAACGAAGTCGCGGGTAAAAGCTAGTGTTTGATATAAATTTAAAGTTACGATATTGCACTGGCGTGAACCAGGGGAGGATGGTCGGAATCGAACAATGGGTCGTAGTTTTGAGAATTTTGTATATATACAGCTAATCTACAACAAAAAGTAACTCGTATTACTTCTGCATATTGTGTATATCCTAATGAAATTTTTGTATGTATTAGTAAGTTATATATTATTATTTCAAAGAGATTACACCAAATTTACGTATTTCTGTCAAAAAATATTTACCGAATAATTTATTAAAAATTGCTATTTTCTTATTGCGTGTTTTGAAAGTGCGTGCTAATTTAATATCTGTATTGACAAATGGATGCAATTAGTTCAAGAGACATAAATTACTTATCTACCATGGTATTTTTCTTTGATATGTTTTTTAAGGTATAAATAATTACGAGTATCAAAATTAATTTTGTGAATTTAGATATTCATAACAATGACGAATTAATTTGTATATCGAAATTACAATAGTGATTATAAAAAGATAATGATAAATATAAACAAGGGATTTATGCAAATTTATGTTTGAATATCAATTTCCATTAAATTATGTACATTTGATCAAATTAACCATATTAACGATGAAAGATGTGATATTTAATCCAAATGAATGATTTATGTTGAATTACCAAATATATTTTGATAATAATATGATTGAATAAGTTAAATTAATTGATCAAATTTATCAAGCTAACCATGCAACATGTGGCATTTAATTAAAATGAATGAAATATGTCTGAATATTAAATATATTTGTGTGCATTTTGATCAAATTGATAATAAGAATTATGTAATACAAAATATTTAAATTAAACCGATTTACGTGGTATTCTTCCGAAATATTTTAATGAAAATTATTTGTGTTTTTATTTGAGCATGTAATCCTTTACCAAAAATTTCAGGAGAGGTTAAATATAAAGTAAGGTGGGACATTTTATGTGCTTCTTCACAAATTACTTATGATTAAAGAAATTTTTTAGTTTTTAAGATAGAACTAATTAGATAATTTTTGATTTGCATAAAGTCACAGTTTGCTTCTTGAATCTGAAACGATAGTTCATTAAAAATGAAGTGAAATGTGAATTTAAAACTCTTTATTGCATTAAAGTTTCCTAAAGGAGGAGGATGCTGTCCTGAAATGAAGCTCCATAGCATTGGATGGATAGTGTGTGTTTATCCTCTCAGGTCTGCTGGGGGTGGGAGGTTATCATGTGGCAAGAGAAGAGAGCCACATGTCTTCGATAAGGGATCTGGAGAGTTTCGGAAAATGTGAAACAAAAACGTCTTGGAGAAACAATTCTACTTGGAGTGAGAATTTCAGAGAGAATGAAGCTGGAGAAGAGTATAAAAACTTAATTTAGAGAAAAAGATTTGTTTAGAAAATTATCCAAGGATTTAAGATGATGATAAATTAATAAGCTGTTAATTCAAAATAAAAAAGCTTAGGCACTATAGAAAGTGTCAGAAATGGTTTAAATGCTTCATTAATATAAAAATTAGGAGCTTTTATATTATCACTTAGCAAAAGATTTCCTCATTGTTTCAGCATGAAACTTAATAAAACATTAAATAAAGATATTTTTTTTTGTTTCATATATAGAAAATAATTAAAAATATTACTTATTCAGCTCAAATTATAATCATAAGCTGTAATATTTTTACATAAATATTATCATTTTTCAAGAATTCTACTTAATTTTTAAGAATTTTTTTTGTTGTTGTATATTACAGTAAATTGTTCATACACTTCTTTCAAAACTAAATTTCTATTGCATTCTGATATTAAAAATAATTATTTTTCCTAGAAAATCACAGACTTTTAGAAAAAATTTTGAAAACTGTCTTTGTTAAATAGCAAAGTGTAAATATAATTTTGTATTCAAGTTTTAAATGATTTTTGACAAGTTTTTTTTTCTGATCCTTCCCATTTATTCAATTCTAGAAAATTTTATATAATTTATTTTAACAGTTAACTTTTAAAACGAATTAATAAGATAAAAATATCATAGATATAAGTAAGATTATGGACAAGATTTATTAAAATCCCTCTACATAAAATTGAATTTGTTGATATATAAAATAAGTAATATTAATATGTTTATATATATTTATTTCATATATATTTAATATATGAAGGAAGTAATATGAATTTATAAAAATTGTAATTCTTTTTAGAGCAAGAAAGTCTTCCTATTATAATTCAATACTTAAAAACAAGGGGGTTGGAAGTTATGTAAGGTTACTTGCATATAAAAATAGAAAAATACTATGCCATATCTTGTTTCAGTATTTAAAATTTAAGTATGCAGTTAAGTTCAGTATTTAAATGCATGATTGCATTTTGAAGCAACAAGGGCTTCAAAAATAAAAAAATCAATTATCAAAAGAAAGTAAAAAATCCATAAGAATTTCTTTGTATTAGAAACAAAAATAATAGAAACAAATGACAAATATTGAGACTTAAGGGGAAAAAAAAAAAAGAAAGAAAAGAAATCGAGAGAGAAAGGTTTAAAAAAGAAAGAACGAATATTTAAACAATTCAATGCAAGTGCCTGATTTAATAAAAAAGGATAATCAAATAAGCAAGAAGAGCAACTACACTTTTTCTTAAAGAACTAGCAAAATCATGAAATGATAATTAGCTTTAAGAATTGAAGTTTATTAACATTTTAGTAATAATTTGGTAAAGCAATGATGTTTCATTGGTTGACAAATTTAAACTGATAAGGCACTAGTGCAATTGACCAGGAATATTTTCTCTACACATAAAAACATTTAAAAAATCCCTCACTTAACAAAATACCTTGCACCCATGCTCAGTGTGTAAATGTAATGGTTTTTGTTTCATTAAAATCCATTTGCAGATAAAAATGAATTGCATACATCACTGCTTAGATATCTTTAATTATACTTCAATTAGTAATATTACAGATCAGGATAACAGCAATAACACAGCATTTGTACAGAAAATTTACACAAACAATATCTAAATCCACAGATGGAGGGAAAATGTCATCTACAAAACAAAACAGAAGAATGTCATGATTCCTTATGTATCACATACAAATAAAATTTAAAAAAAAAGAAAAAAAAAAAAAAGAACTTGTTTCATCTAAAGAAAACTAAAAATCAACAAGACAACATAGCTGCATCAGTTAAATATGATTTTTATAATATCTAAACATTTAAAAGTAAAGAACTCAAACATGGTTTGGTGTAGAGATATAACTACATTGGAATATGAATGAATAAGTTACTTTAAAATTGGCACATTCTCTTTTCTGCTACAATAATGAGCAACTTGCTACTCAGCTGCAACAACGCAACTTTTAAATTCACTTGACAGTTAAAAGCTTCACATTTTTCTTGAAATGCAAACAGTGAATGCTTTTGTCACAAGAAAATAAGTTATAAAATAAATAACTGTATAAACTTTATACAAGTAATTTACATAATTTATAAAATCTAATTAACTGAAATTTAACACATAATGTAAAGAATTATTAGACCAATGACTATTTTCATATGATTCACTTATGCTTTCACAATATGTACTATTTCATTTCATTATGTATCCAATATATTTAAAATAAAAAAAATCAAACACTTTCTGATATAACTGGGAAACAAACAAACCATTGCATGTACTGCAGTGAATCCCCTTTATTGTTATCTTTTATACATGGTCAATTAACAAGTCCTCTCAAATTCAAATATTTAGGAATTAAAAAAATGTATATTCCCTTTTTTTAAATAGATATATATTTTTTCTTTCAAACAACAGTAACAAAAATTAAGCACAAATCCATATTTTCTTTCATTTGTATATTAGTTTTAAAATTAGGAGCAATAATAATAAGAAAGGCAGATAATAATAAAAATATCCTTTTTCAACAAATATAATTTTACATCAATATTTATCGACTGTTACCATTCAGAAAAAAATAATCTCAAATATCCCATTAAAGATAAAAACGGGGGAAAATTCATCTCAATTTAAAAAGTTTAGCTTTCTTATGTAAAAAGTATAATTTATTTTATTTTCAGTTTTGATAAAAAAGAAAAAAAAAATACATATTTAACAACAATTTCATATAACATTCATTTTAGGATAGTCCCATTCAATATAACAGGGATTCACTAATTACAGTAAATTAAAATTTACTGTTTTTTAAAAACAGATAGTAAACTTTTTGTTTAAAAAGAAGGTAAATTTCATATGCATTTTTCAAAATAAGTTGCGAAAATAAAGTAGGAGGGGAGAGGATATATGAAATTATAAAATGATTAATATTGGTACTTTGACATTCATAAAATGTCTAAAAACATTAAAAGATCAATAATAACCATAAAAAAAGAGAAATCTAATAAGACATGTTTTAGTTAAAAATTAATAATTTTGCTTTGAAATAAAAAATACAATGGCAGTACAATTGTGTTCTTTAAGCAATAAATAACAGCTACAACATTTACATACATACAAGTGTACTTAAACATGCACACAGAGAGATTACTCTAAGATAAATATCTCTTATTCCAGATATACTTGCGAGATATTAGTTTCCGACATTAAAAAAAAAAACATAAGCAACGTCATCTGTATATACATAGAAATGAAGTGTAAATATTTTTCTATACTTAAATTTCTACCCATGTACAATTGTAAGCTTTTATCCAAAAGCTTTACACTTCAAGAGATTCAATTTTAATTCAGTTGAAAATCAGTGAAATTGTAAATTCTGCTAAATTGAAACTAAATAAAATGTATTAGAAATTCAAAAGGAAATTTAAAATGTCTGGAAGAAATAAAAAATTTTAAAATCTCATTATATTTTATTATAGCTTACTAAATACTAATTGAATCTCATTAAATCCCTAATTCATTTGAAAATAGGATTAATAACAAAATGAGATTTAATTTAACTTTCTTAATTAAGTTACACCAAGAATAAAATTTTTCCGAATTAAAAATATCATACAAAAAATTTTAGTATTAAATACACTCAATAATAATACATAACATATTTAGAAATACAATAATATTAAAATTAAACTCAGTTCATTTACTTTTTCAAAAATGATTTGAATATAAAGCATATAATTAATTTATCAATAAACACAGGACCTAATTAATAATTCTGATGTTTTTTGGAACAATTTCTCATGAAATCTTTTGGCAAAATGCGCAATTATACTAATTTAGAATTTGTGTAATCTGTAATACTAATTCAATTTTGTCCAAAAATACATAAGGCATCAGGCCCGATTCTGACAGGTATGTGAGCAAACAGTCATAGCAGATCTCAGTAACATGCAAGTTTAACACAGAATTTGTTTCTCCACATCAAATGTCAGGAACTTGCTCCAAAGAAAAGTAGGCAAGCTAAATTGTGGCAGTCCCAGTATGCAGCATATCAAACAAAAGATTCTGTACTGCTCAGCACTTGTTTCTAAAGACTGTTATTGTTAAATCAATGAAATGGTAAGATATCAGTTGGCCTTTTTTTTTTTTAGGATGTTACTGATGAACTAAAACTTGCTGATTAATTTAATGATTCAATTTTCTTAACCCTAAGAACCTATCATTTTTTTTGACATTAAAAGAAATAAAACTATTTAACTGCATATTGAAGGGACAACTATTTGATATAAAATATTAGAAATAAAAAAAAATCAAGCCTTATTCTTTGAATAATTTGAGGAATTAATAACAGCATTCAATGCCTTTTGATAGATTAATATCCAAAATATAGCTTTGTACTAATGGAATTAATTAACATATTTTGTTAAGTTGTTATAACATGGTAAGATTCTAATTAGATTTCCACATTTAAGCTACAACATTTATTCAATATTTAGAAGTTGCATTTAAAGATTTACTTTTAATAAATTACAAATATAATAACATAAATACATTACAAATTCCACATATTTCATAAAGGTGAAAAGGAGAAATAGGTCAGCATTCATCATCAATGATTTGTTGTTGTTGTTCTTAGTGTATTATAGAATTTAAGTTAAACTTTAAAAATACATAATTAAAATGTCACACTGATAAAATAATGAGATATTCAAATTTCAAGAGCATAATTTAAAAATTGCAGCAAAAGGTAAAGTTTGTATATTAAAATAAACTGCCAAAAAAAGTCCACTTAAAGAGCATTAAAAAAGTGAGAAATACAACCTTTTTCTTTGAAAATGAAAACATAAAAATCAAAATAAACTATGAAATAAAATAAAAAGATTAAAAAAAAGAGTATAAAAATTAAAAAAAAAAATGGCATACTTCCATCATTGTAGTTCAATTAATATTTTAAACACTAATCTGAGCATTTTATTTTATAATCACTTCATTTAAAAATTCACAGTGTGATGTTTGGCAAATGTCTTATTCTCTCTACCTCACTCTATTTACAGACTGAATATTAATTAAGATTTGTTCTAAAAATAAATCTCATAAATACGATTCATTATTTATGTCAATTACTTCAAACCTGGTGCAAAATTCTAATATTATAAGCTCCAATGTATGCAAGATGTTGTATTAGTATTAACTTGAAAAGTTGAAACTATGATTAAAAGCAATCTACCATCATTGAAGCCATTTCTCATAAGAAAAATGATGACTAACTACAACTGGTGATAACAAGATTTTGACGTGAATGCATTTTTGTAAAACACACAATTTCAGTTCTTGAAGACATAGTGAATGCTCTAAGTAGATATTTGTGAACCACAGCAATTTCAGCAACAAGATTGACTTCATGTGGGACACAGAACTGTAAATAAATAAATAAATAATAATAATGGTATTTAAAAGTTAATTACAAGGATAATAAAAATAAATTAAACCATTAGCACAGCAAGAAGTTTAAATAATTAAAAATCAAACAACTATAAAGCTAAAACAATGAATCAATAGAAATACTAAAGAATTTAAAAGTATGTATGTGCTATCAGTTAGATTCAAACAAATTTTGAAAAGATTCAGTCATCAATAAAATTTTAAAAGTATACAACTAGCCCTATTGTCAAGCACTAAATTAAAATCAAAATATAGATAAATAGAAAATTGTTGATTCATGCAATCCAAAAGTTACAGAAATTTCATTTTCAGTTAATAGTCAGGGAATTTCTTTAAAAAAATTTGTCTTTTGCATTAACATAAAATGTAGAGTAAATATGCTCAGAATATACATAAAAAAGTAATTCAAATTAATGGAAATGTCCGCAATTAAAACCAAGCTAAAAGGAAACAAAAACATCAAATATTTTTATCCCCCCCCCCCTAAAAAAATCCCTCAGTAACAGTATTTTTCATAATTCACCTATGCACATGTCCAGTAGAAAATGAAAAAGGCATAGATAATAAATTTTTTTTATTCATTAAGAATATATTCTAGTATTCTTCAAACATTTAAAAAAAATACTAATCTTGATAAAAATATTACATAATTTTACCTTTCAAAATATAATCTGTCAGTAGAGCAGGTACAGCTGGATTATCTTCATTGATTGCTTTTAAAACTACAGGAAGGAAAGTATTAGAGGTTATAACAAATGTAAATAAATTAAGAGATTCAGTATAATTTTTGTGAAGATTAATTAATTTTGCCAAAAATTAATCCTATGAGGTTAGAACAGATTATTCATTTTTTCCATTAAATTTCTATTAATTTATCTGAAATTAATTTGATTGATAAGATGATGATACTTCTTATCAATCAACTGTTAAGCTATTGAAATTTTACATTGAAAAAGAGAGAGAAAGAGAAGGGGATGGAAACAAATATTTATGAAATAAAATTTTAAAATTTAAACTACTTTCTCAAATAAAAATACACTTTTAATAATTTATTTATGTTATTGGTATTAAATGTCATTTATGCAAGTGCTAATTTAAAACAAATGTTACAATTAGAAATTTATTAAACATTGGATTCCCATTTCAGTTTGCATTAAATAATATAAACCAGGTCTTCCATGTTTAGAATAACTTGGATGAAAATCAGTTTCAGACAAAGGGACAAAAAAAGGATATTAGAAAAAAGCAATATTGTATATATATATATATATATATATATATATATATATATATATATATATATATATATATATATATATATATATATAAAACAAAAACAGCCTAATGCATGTAAACAAAATTTTTTCATTTTAGTATGTATATTTTGTAATACTTTTAATTGAGCTAATAAACTGAATTTTTTTTAAAAAAAGAAAATATTATTTGAAATAAAAAATGATTTTACTTTACCTTTAAAGATTTCATTAAGATAAACTTAGGAAATCATTTACTGAACAGACAAATAATCTATATCACACAATAATGCAATTTTTTTTATACTTCTATCATATATTCATTAAATTATAAGGCTTTTTATAAAATTTCATTTGACAGTTTTTAAAATCTAGGGGAATGAGGAAACCAACAGTAATATTAATCGATGAATGAAAGAAGCAACTCAAGATGTTTAAAATGTTAAAAATTTGTAGCATTTATGATGATTGCTTATCTGAAACAGACATTTTAGGACAAAAAGTAACAATTATATAATAATATTTTAATAATTAACAATTATATAACAATTTTCCATACATTTATAACTGGCAAAAAAAAAAACCAAAAAACAATCAATTATGAATATAACATCTAAATATTTTTATTTTTTATATGTCTATCTATCTCAACAAAGAAATCGAAATCAATGTCATGTTTAAACTATTGGGAAAAAATTTAAAGAAAGGTGATAAATCAAGGAACTTAAAATGTTCACAGCTGAGGAATTTTCTTACTTTTTATCAAAATTTGCAGCGTTTGGTTGTTAGGTGGTCCATTTTCAATGCTATAAGGAATGACAGTAGTCAGGAACTAGAAAACAGGGAGGAAAATAGTATTTCAAAACACTTTGTAGAAATTAAAAGAACATTTTAATATATTTCTTTTAAAATACATTTAAAAAATATACCTAGCTTAAACAGCAAATGATTTTAATCTTATCATATAATATTGTTAGTACCTAAATACAGGTATAATTTCAAAAATTAGCTTAAATATATTAAAAAAATAAACTGAATAGTAAAAATACCATTAAGGCGATTCTTTGTTAATAAATAGGAAATACACACATAACGATGAATACACAAAACATTTTTGTATATTTATGAAAATGTGATTTTTTTTTAAAGATATAAAGATAGGAAATGGTAAAATTTTAAATAAATCTTTGATTTTTAAGTGGCAAATATGATAAATTCTAAATTTGATGATTTCATATTAATTATTTAAATTACAAAGGAATTTTCAGATGGAAATACGAAATAAAAATATATTTAAGTTATTTTTCAAATATCAACTCATTTCTAATATGCAACCATATTCTATGGTATTGGGTTTCAGTGCAAGCAATATTATAAATTAATCTCATTTATAATTGAGAGAAGATTAATATTTAAACATAGAACTGAAAACAGAAACAAATTATCAGTAGAAAACAGATAATAAGTGGCAATAATTGATTAAATGGTGAAGCACTTAAAACCGTTTTATTCATTAGGCTGAAACTATCCCATATCAAAGCTACAAGACATTACTCAACAAACACTGAGAAACTGACATTTTTAAAAAAATATTTTCTTGCCATTTTGGAAAACTTACTTATTTCATTGTTTTCTCATACATTTATTTAATATTGGTTGAATACTACTTGAAATCACTTTACATGCAAATCTAGAATAGTGCTTGTTATACATAAGTATATTAACAGCAAAAGAAACTTATATGGAAATTAGTATTTCCTTTGAATTATGGCAGCAATAATTTCATGTAAAATAGATAATTTGATGTAATTTTTTGATGAAAAATGTAGTTAATATAATAACATTTTATTTAAGCAGAACAGTTATAAGATAATTAAGTAATAAACTCTTCAGCATAAATAAAGCATATATTTCTAAAAGCATATTTTTCAAACATAACTATGCTAATTTTATATAATATACCTTAGCATCTGAACTGTTCCCTGTAGAAGATCGCCCTCTCCTCTTTTCTGTGCTGTGCTGTCTCTTCTTATTCTGTATTGTAAGTAAATATGAAATGAAAGTATTTTTAAGTTCTTTTTCAAATTCCAGCTCATCTCTTAAAGCCAATTCTTGGATCAGAACTTCAGAATTTTCTTGAATCATTCTTTCCAGTTCCAAATAAACCTCATTCAGCTGGGCATTTGTCAAAGTTTTTAATTCTGAAATATATATAGACAATTACATTTCTTTATTATGTTAAAGATATACATATTAATTAAAAAAACTCACAATAATGATATTGTCAATAAACACATGATTTCGATGAATACTTGCTACTTGTTCAAATATAAAGGATCACAATAAAAACAAGCAACCAAAAAGAGAAATCAGATGCTTTAATTTCTCAATATAGAAGCAAATAAAGGAAATTTTTTTTGGAAAAAAAACTTTAAAAAAATCTTAATTAAACCACATTTAAGAATAATAAAAAAATAAGACTTTAATGATAAATATAAATAAAACCATTTTACATAGTTATCTAGAAAAGTATAATGACATAAAAATATATCCATATAATGAAAAAAACACACAATTTTTAAAGCAGTTTCATGGCCGAAGACAGAGAAGACACTTTGAATTTTTTTTAACTTCGCTTTATTCCATCCCAAGAAACATATTTTGTATACAAGAAGTAAGGACAAACTGACGTCTGTTCATAAGCGAAACAAGAGCAGAAGAGAGAAATATTTATCCTCAGTCGCTATATAATGTGAGATTCTGATAGGAATTTCTTTACATGTGTCGATTTAAGTAAAAGAAATAAAGGTATCTTTTAAAAGAATTCACTTAGCTTGACAGATTTTTATCCCTTCACTTGGCACATGTGAAAGTGCAGATTAACGAAGTTTTATCGAGTTTGTTTAGTATTAAATAAATAAAAAAGGTGGAATTGGATCAGGAAATATGAGAACATTTTAGAATTAAGTTAATATGGGTTAAATTAAGATAAAAATCAGGAAATTAATTAGGATTTTAAAATATTATTACATTCGTATATATATATATATATATATATATATATATATATATATATATATATATATATATATATATATATATATATATATATATATATATATATATATATATATATATATATATATATAAAGGCTAAATCAACATAACAAATATTAATACAAGTGAAAAAAGAAGGAAAACAGAAAATTTCATTACAAGCATTGTTCTATACAATTTCAAATGTATATATAACACAACTCATGGATTTAGAACTTCAAGATAACTATAAATTATAATTAAAAATTCAATTCATAATAATAAATCAAATTACACACAAAAGAAATCTTGAAAATTCATTTCTACTGCTTACTTTCTTCATATAATATGGAAGAAAATGGATTTGTTTCTTTCTGCTCTATTTCACCATCAATTTCATCTTGAGATTCATCAATAGGAATTTCATCTTGCTGTAAAATGAAACAATAAAATAGTAGTAAAGGTAAATGCAAGCCAAATAAATAAACTTATAAAAAATTGGCACTATTCTGAATTCTAAACAAGGGAAATTCAAGAATTCCTTTGTTTTCAAAACACACAAAAGATATAGAAATACATAAAAACGTGTTGCTTTTCACTGCCGAATTTGCAGTCAGTCTTGTATTACTAAATATAGAATTTTATTTTACTTTAGTTTTATTTTTGTTGACATATCAAGCAGACAGTATAAGACAGTTATAGAATATATTATTCACTATGGCTACATTCTTGAAAATCATTGTTATATTTAAAAGTAGTTGATGCATTAGAAAAAAAATCAGGCTCTAAACCACAGTATTCGCCAAAACGAAATTTATTTAATTTCATGGAACTGAATTTATAGTCTTAATGTATGAAAAAAATAATATGTCACGCCCTAACTATGAGGTAATCAGTGGTTTTCAATACACTGTCGACTTGATTTGTCACTGATTATATATACTACCTATACTTTTCCGACAGACTAAAAATCGGGAGAAAAACTGCATGCAAAAATTCACAGCATTTTCACCTGCATTATTTCATCTATTTCTTCCAGCACTTGTTCTGCAGTGAACATTGGCTCTTGCTGTAAACTGGAAATGATTAAAGAATGGAGGTCCAAATCTTTGGCAATTTCATCATCAGAGACATCCAACTCGTCTCCCGATTCTCGATCCTGATATTGGAAATCGCAAATTTAAATCACAAAACTAAGAATAATATTAATGAATCTGAGTTCCAAATAAAAAAAAATAATAATAAAGTACTTACCAATTTTTCATTTAAGTTAAGGCAGTTTATTTGCATTTTTCGTGTATATGATTTTGACCAATCTATTGGAAGCATATTCCCGAAATTTCCCGTTAAAGTCCACCACATTCTGAAAGAACATTAAAAAAAATTATTTTAGAAGACCAGAAAAAAATGGAAAATATAGAGTATAATATCCCCCGAAAAAAGGAAAAAATAAAAATTCCTTAACGTGATCATAACAGGGATAAAATTTATAAATTAAAAAAAAAAAATCCCTGTAAAAGCTATAAGGCGAAAAAAACAAAACCTATCGCGCATAATCATTTTTGATTATATACTCTTGATGCAAATCGGAAACAATTTATGAAACGAATTGATCATATTTAAAACTGATTTAATTAAGATAGTTAAATGATTTTTCAATAAATTTTTATTCTCAAGGAAACTTGCAGTTAACTTGCTTATAGCTCAATTAACTAAGCCAAGCAATAAACACTCATGCAATCAATCAAACTTGTGACTAACTCAAATGTTATAGCATACATAAAAAAACATAAAGCTTACATTTTTTTTTGTTAGGCTATTTTTATAAAATAGATATTACTTAAATCAATAATTTTGTTGAATTTTATTGATTATTCCAGATTTAATATACAAATCTAAATTTACTTCTGAATTTATTATTAAAAATGCTTACTTGTTATAAAGACAGTAAAGTAAGAAAGGAAACGATTTAAAACAATGATTTAAAAAAAGAAAAATAGATTTGGCAATATAACACCATCATAAAAGAAATGAAAAACAAAGAAACTATTTTTCTGTCTTCTTTTGTAGTATAGTTGAAAGAACGATGCATTTTTTTGCATAATTTTCTTGACCAGTTAAACTCAAAATTTGATATATAATCATTTTGATGCCAACATACCATATTTCACTCCTTTAGATTGTGTTCCTCGGTTATCATGTTCTTTACATATGGATAGAAAAACGGACAAGTCTATTCTTTGATGGATTCAATTTTAAAATGATTTAATATCTATACTTTTGATGTAAAAATTATGCTCTAAAATCCACTGGTCTAGCTTGATTATTTTTGAATTTCCACATATAAACGAAGAGACATATCGTCAAACAAACATCATGCCCAAGGAATTTGTTCTGAATTAGAATCTCTATAATTTGAATTCAATTTTAAAAAAAATGATCAAATATCATTTCTCAACTTTGTTGCATCTTTGATTTATCCGCTGAAATGCAATCAAAACACCAAATAGATAGACTATACTAGACGGATTTCGTCAAAAATTTTACAGAAATCTACAATTTTTGCTATAAAGATCATATATCAAATTTTGCAAGTTTAGCTCGTAGTATTTTGGAATTATCATGTACAAAGACATAATTCCAAAAATAGTATTTTCAGTTGCAGTAGTCTATGAAAATTCAATAAAATTTCAAACGTTTCAAAATTTTTTGACGATTACAATATTTTACTCTTTAAACACATCATGTATTAAAAGAATATAAAGAAGTCCATGCTAATAGAACATAAAATTGTTTGTTAATTAATCTTGGTTTTACACAATTGTTTAGAAATTATAAACTATTAGATAAATTAGATTGTATGACGTGAATGATGTACTTTCGGGAAATTGAAATTCATATCTAGGCTTCAAAATTTCTTTAATCATTTTTAAGGCATTTTTTTAAGTCTTTTTTTAAATGAATGGGTCAAAATTTTCAGATTAGCCCTCCTTTTTTTACATAATAACCAAACATTTAAAAATCATTGGGGAATCAATAACAGGTTTTCCCCTATTCGCTTTTAGAAGTACAGCAAGCAATAATTAAAAAGAATATTAATGAAAATAAAGTGTATTTTTTAAAATGAAAAATGTTTTTTGACAATCAACTAAGAACTAGATAAATCTAATACATCAATAACGCCAGCGGGGGAAAAAAGCATTTATTATTTACATTCGCATAGTGCTTAACCCCCCCCCCGTTTCTTTTTAAGCAGTACATAAGGATAAAAAAAAAAAAAAAAAAAAAAAAAAAAACTTTAAGCGCGGAGATCGTAAAACCAGGCAACGCACATTTAAAGCTTTTAGCAACTCGAGAAGAAACTTTTCCAAGTGAAAGGAAGAAAGAAAAGTAGACACGAACACAGAATAATAATGAATGTTTAAAGGGTGCTTCTTCGTCACGTCTCTCCATAAAGTGCATAAAGTGAACACATTACAAGTATAATAAAGTCAGGTAGAAAGCGATGCTACTTGTTATCTAGTACGTGTTTTGCCTTACCTAGAAAACTCTACAAAAATGGTCGAAACCGAGGAGAAGATAAAATTCCAATACAAGCTCTCCAAACGTCAAGAAATGGAAAAGAAGTATGGAGATATCAGAATACATGCAAAAATTCTGAATCAATTTAAATGACAATTTTCGATAAATTTTATGATTCTTATTGGGAATAATAAATTTTTATGGGACTACTGTTTAAATAAATATAGAGTATTATTGTTTTATGTTCATAATAAAATCTCAAAAGCAATAAAAAAACACTATTTCGTATTTCACAATTACTTTCTGTTGAATACTCACTCACACTTTCTAATGCGATTGAAACTTCTTAAAGAATAATACATTTAAGACAGAATATTTTTCTTACTTTTCAAAATTTAATGCCGAATCTTTCTTAGTTCCAGAATAAGTCAATAAAGTCATTTCTTTTAATCTTTTATTAAATTTTGCAATGAGACTTATTGCTGAAAACCAAAATGTGGCCCTAAAATTATTTCTTTTCATCCTTTATTAAATTTTGCAATGATATTTACCGCTTAAAGATGAGAAATGAAACGACAGAGAGATATCTGAAAGAACCTATTCGAATCAGCCTATTCAATCAATTCGTTTTGTTGACTTTATTTATTTTTCACTTAGTAATTGTCAAAGTTGACGCCAGGAAAAAATTTCAAAAGTTAATATTGAAGGATTTTTTTTTCCCTCTAAAGAAACAAGTCAAGTTATCGCTCTTTCAAAATCAAAATGAAAACTTTTTCAATTGTTTTCTTCGGAAACACGACTTAATCAAGCTATCGATTCTTGAAACTAAAAAAAATATTTTATTGACAGCACAAACAATATGATGACATTGTCAAAGAAATTTTAAATTTATGCACTTTTTTCTAATTAATATAGGAAATACAATTTATATGGGACACAATAATTTTACGATGTTTCATGTTTATTTATCCGAATTAAAACAACAAGGTAATCCAGAAATACAATATATCCAGAAAAATGTATATATATATTACATAGTTATTACACAATAAATAACAGACATCAAAGTTTCAACAGCTATAGAAGTGGGGTGACAGTTATAGGAAGTTTTATAATTTAAATCAATACAATCTTTTTTCATTTTTTATAATTAAAAATTTTACACTAACACAATACTTTTTCTTTAATTAAACAGTTCTATTAAAAGCGATCTGATAACTCTTGTTATACAGTGGAGCATCGAGAATTATCAATCATCTGGTTTAATCTGATCTTTAAGAATGCTATGAACGATGAATATTTTAACTTCCCAGAAGAAAACTTATGCTATGCAATCAAGAAATACTGGCGATACAGAGTAAGTAGTACGTCCAACAGGACGGACCAGTTATCATCTTGACGGGAAGGTGAATTCATGTGAACAGATGGTTAAGTCAAAGAGGAGTTTTACTCAGGTCCACACCTCACATCAAACAATGAAACTACGCGACTAAATTGGCATAGGTTTTTCAAAGAATGGAGCCAATTCACGTTTACGTCATAAAAGTTACAAGATACGTGCCAATTCATATTCGGAATCTATTGTTTTCCATAGCTGTTATTTAAAAAATATATTAAAACTACTGTTTATACGTGGTTTTATTGTAATCTCGAACCATTCGTAACCATTGAAATGATAAAACACTTGGTTTCTATGACGCAAAGTTTCAGTAATGGGTGATTTTCAGAGACAAAGAAAACTGAAAACTCGAATCCACTGAAAAGAGAGATCACCTTTAAAGAATTATAAAAACTGTGATACTGATATTTTGATTCCGGAATTATTCACAATTAATGAATAAAAAGAATAAATTATTCCATTTTTTTTTTAAAGACGTAAGAAAATCCATGGCAAAACTTCGCAATTTATTTGTCAAAGCACTTGTGAAAAAACATTCAAAGAATATAATGCTGTAATTCGATATATAATGCTAATGGACAATCAGGGGGTTAAACACCAAATAACGATTTTGTTCAATGAAACGCCAACTTGCATGCTCATAAACTATATAAAAAAAAAGAAAAGAAAAATTAAGTTAATGCATAATATTATGATACAAACATTGAGTATCATGATACTCAAGATATGCAATAAAAATATAAAGAAAGTATAGTAATAGCGCTTTGATATAGAAACATGAAATTTGTTATGGTGCTTTACCTCAAATTTGTTAATTTCTATCAAATTTTGAGTAAAATCCGTTAAAAGGAAGTCTGTCTGTCCGGCTGTTCGAATATAAGTGAACACGATAACTACAAAACGAAGAGAGCTGGATATATAAAATTTAGCGCACTAATTTAACATCTACAATATAGACACCTATCAAATTTTGAGTCAAATCCAACAACAGATTGACTATATTTTGGTCTGTTTTTTCAAATACATTCAAACGCCATAATTCGAAAACGTAATGACTTAAGTATATCAAATTCGGTATGGGATTCTGTGACCACGAGAGTAGTTTTGCATCAAATTTTAGTTTCGATCGGTCGGTAAGAACGTGCCTAAATTGCCACTCACACAGTTTACTTAAATTATGTTTAATCCTTTAAAAAAAAAATTTTTTTTGAGAAACTATGAGAATATCAAAACTCTTTCGTGCATTTGGATTTAAATTTTTTTTGGGAAAAAAAAAAAAAAAAAAAAAGATGGGTGCGAGAGAAAAAAATTGTGCATTATAAGGTTTTATATGAAATGGATAACCTTTTACATTCCAAATAATTTACTCGTAAACCTTTATTTAGGGATTAGCTGAGGTTCAGCGGAATGCCAATAATAAATAGATTTTAACTTTTTTGACGCAACTTAGGTTTCAAATTTTGCTTACAAAAGTGAAGTATCAACCAGATTTTAATTAAGTTCTTGCACAAATTTTTCGTTATTAAAAAACATGAAAATTTTATCCTGAGCAACGTGTGGTTTATCAGATAGTTTTATAATAAAAAAAACACACTCCTCAACACAGTGATATCTATAGCAAATATATTTTTTTTTAAAAACTGCATTCATAAGAAATAAATTTCAGAAATATTTCCATGAATAATTTTTAAGTATTCAGAAACATAACGAATCAAAGAAAGATTATTTAATTTTTCGCTTCGATGCACTTATTGCGAGAAAATCCGCTCTCGCGTTGAGCTTGAAAAAACTTGACCTTCAATTATGATGAAATGCTCTGTACAGATACATGCAACGTAAGTGAAACGATTTACTTGAACTAATTTAGAAATGCCATGATAGTTGAGAAGAAAATTGAACCACCGGAAATTTCCACTCAGCAAATAACAATGCATCAAACGCCGCCGTTTTATATTTTTAAGAACTTTTACCAAAAAATATTAAATAGTAATATTGAATTTATCATAAATAAAAATTAGACTGATTCTTAAAAATTAGTTTGATATCTACCACAAAACACTCTTATTTATTTAGTTTCATTTTCTTTATTAGCTACAAAAAGTCTATTGATTACCAAAGTGATTGAAAGTAGATTGCTACAGTATCCCACTAATTACGCTATTTATGTAATAAATACTAAGGAAACCAGCTGTCTATGCAAATAAATTTCAAAAATTATTAATTTTACAAATGCTGCCTGACCCAGTTTAAGAAAAAAATTTGCAACAAATTTGCAAAAGATATGCTATAAAGGCTGAGCCATCATTTTTATTTTGAATAAAACATAAAATTTTCTTCCATACAGAAAACTATAAAATATAATATTTTTTAGCAATTTTCTGATAGAAGTAAGACTACAGTACTTTTAAAGTTTTATTTTTCAAAGAAGAATAGTAACAACAACAGGTTGAAGTACAATTTAGAACAGACATAACTGGAAGGACCATGCAGAAAAGAACGAGCATAATGGATGTTTTTCATAAAACGTATCACCGATCAAAGATGAAAGCAATTTGAAAAATAAAGAACTGAAGGGGGAAAAAAATCTTAATCCGATTGTTAAAAACAGTATTTAAATCAAGGAGAGAAATCGATTTTGGTCAACTTAAAGCTGTAACATGGGCAATAAAGATAATAAAGTAATATCATTTGTGGAAATCTTTCTTCACTTTTAACTAGAGATCTGACATCGAACCAGATGAACTTAAAAACCAAATTGCGAATTACCTAAATCAGCTATTTTATTTAATGTAAAATAAATCTATAATTTACAATAAATAAATAAAAAATTGCAAAACAGCAGTAATAAGCAAAAATAAACAATCTCGTTTTCCAATAACATCCTCAGCTTTTATTTATAGGAACGGTTAGATAGTTTTTTCCAATTTTTACAAAATACTTAACTGTAACTAACACAATATAAAGAAATATTTTCTTTTGTATATATGACCTGATAAATTACTTAGAGAATTTAAAAATTCTATAAAGTTGAAATTTAGTACCGACTCTAATCTCAAATAACCCGTATTTCCGACACTCATCGAAAAATCAAAACCAATATAATCTACAATTGTTCATAATATGCTTTAAAAAAAAAACTAATATTTCATTTCAAGGTATGGTTTCTATTTCCAGGTGGTTTCAAGGGTAACAATAAACTAAGGAAATAAAAAAAAAAAAAAAAAATGCAGATTTTTTTTTTTTTTTTTTTGAAATTCTTCATGAAATAAACATCAATTTTCTTAATTTAAAGCTGAATAATTGAACTCCTGGAAATAAAAATTATTATTTTTTTTTTTTTTGAAACTTAAGTGCTTTATTCACTCGTTGCTGAGGCAGAACTGCTTCAAGTTCCTAAAACAAAACATGCCACCTAATTAGATAGACGAGTAAAATCTAACCTCAAAAGATTAAGATCCTAAAAAATAAACTATTTTTTTTACTATCATAATTTCTTATTGTTTACAATTTGGGAGTATTAAACTAAAATGGATGATGTTTACAATAGCTTCGATATTTGAAGCCAACCAGATTAGTTCGGAAAACCTTGAAAATTAGTGAACAGAAAACATTTGGCGTTTATAGCTAGTTATTAGCTCTGCGGAGCATCTTTCACTTCTCAATGTAAACAAATACTTTCCACTTATTTCAGCAGCTCGATAGACATAGACGCCAGTTCGTCACATGATATACAACTTCGAGAAAGGGAAATTTCTATCTAGGCAAATCTTGGGAGATACGATGGGACAGAGCCTTTAAAAATAGAGAAATCCCTATTCTTATTAACAAAAAGGATTTTTTTTCCTATTAAATATAAGTCCCCTAAATAACTTCCAACTTAACACAGAACGCTCTAGATATCGCAGAGATGAGGTTCAACGAGCGAGAAAAAAATGTCATAAACAAACTCCCTGGCTAATCAAGGACGTCTGGTTATGAGCCTACACGAAACAAAAATAAACATATTCGTAGGAAGGTATAAAGGATTCTAAAAACTATCAATAATTACAAACATAGTATGTACACAAATAAGAAGAATAAAAATAGGAATTCGGGTCCAAAAGTTTAGCGACAGGGAACGTTGTAAAGACAAAATATTACAAGGGGACTGAAAAATTAATACTTAAGTCACTGTGCATCATTTATCTGTATCAGAAACCGGAATAAGAATAAAATACAGGGACAGTCCCAGCAGATTAAGAATGTAAGGTCACTAAAATTAAAAGTTTTGGCTTACAATGATTAAGCAACATTACTTTTGTATATAATGCATCATAAATTTATCACCCATATTCGGGTGATGTGAGTAAAACACGCCTATGTTTAATTTATATCCTTATTTTAACACGCTGTTCATCTTATGATTTGTGTGTGGTTACCTGCTAACCAATAAGATATCCTCTTTACAAAAATTGAGAAAGCAAAGAGTATGCATCTTAATACGTAAGAGGCAATCATGGCAGCGAACGTGTTGATGAAAGAGAATTGCTTTGAATAAGATTTGGCTTATTGCAAAGATGTTCATAAATGTAGAATTAAAATGGAAATGAGACGTGAAAATAATGATTAAACAAAGATAATAAAAAATTAATAACTATCCAAAACAATTAGAAAATTCTATTTTTTTTTTATTAATATACATTGTTTTAGTTATATGCTGAATGATAAGTAGATTTGAAAATTTTGATTAAAAAATAAAAGGGAAAACAAGAATAGCTCTTATAAAAAGCTAAATTGAATGAAATTTTTATAAAGTGCAACTATATAAGTAAAGTAAAGAAATATACCTGCAAGTAAAAATAATGAAAACAAAATATGTTTATTGCATTAATGTAATGATGCTTAATGATATAAAAATACATGCATATCATACTGAAAATCCTTTATAAGATTGTTATTTTCATACAAAGTGTACAAATATGAATGTATGAACAAAGTGAATTATATCATCTGTCTACATCTTTTATTTCACAAAATAAATATTTTTATGATAAAAAAACAAAAAAACAAGTGACCTTTAGAAAGTGTCATCATAAAGTATGGTTGAGTTCTGACAGCCAGACAGCTTTAAAAGTTCTGCATGTGCACTCAACATTGTTTGGTAATTTAACATGGTTGACAGATTTATTGGGAAATGATACTGTTGTGATATTCAATTTTAGTTTTTATTCATGACAATGTAGCAGAACATTTTTTTTTTTTTTGAAATATAGAACATTTTGCTTTTGAGCCAAAACAAATTTGCTTGAGCAACAGATCCCAATTTACAGAAACATGCGATAACAAACTATGCAATATTAAAGAAATATGAATTCTATAAAAAATAGTCATGCTAAAATCAGAGAGACACTAGAACAAAACCATGAAAATTAAATAGATATATAATCAATAGAAAAAGATATCATTAATAAGTTGATTGCAGATGTATATTACTTAATTATCAACATATCTGCAATATATTAAAAAATATTTTGAATTAATTTATTTATCAGACCAAAATTATGAACAGCTGATAAATGAAAAAATATTTTTATCACAGTATTGTTAAAAAAATTGCATTGAAATTTTCATATATTAATATTATAATTTATATAAAGAAGAGGCAGTTGCAGTTTCATCCATGCTAAAAGACAGAATTCCAGAAGTTTTATATATGCAAGAAACTTGTACTCGTATTCATGGTTATTTTTATTATTTTTAATATTTCATACAAAGCTAAAACTAATGTGAGGTCATGTTATTAATCTGAGTAAGTATAAATTATTATAAACCATCTATTATCAATCAGTGTCAATTTCATAATTTTTGTAATGAAAAATAATTCTAAAGTTTTGATTCAATGCACTATTTTAATTTTTATATACAAACCAGGGGAAAACTTAAATTCTTTGGAATATATAGATTTTTGACAAGAAACACAAACAACAATACAAAATTCATACAATTACAAAATAACTTCTTCCTTCAACAACTAACTAGTTGACTTAATATTCATATATATTTTTTGTAAACTGTTTATCCATCCATCATACAAAGGTAACTGCAAAGTGCCAGCCTATAACAAGATGTAGATTATTTAATCCTTTCACTTCTAAAGACATATATGACCTACTTGAAGTTTTTTTAACACTAAAATTTCTACCAAGATAAAAACTATTTTAAAATCCATAATAAGCATTTGTTTAAGATCAATCCATTTGTATACATTTCATCTTTAATTAACTAGATGGCACAGCTAATTTTTCTGTGAAGCAGCAGAGTGCAATACATTGGCCTCCAGCCAGGGCCTTCAATTGTACCTCTTGAAGTAATGTTTCCTTGGAATTTCTATAGATTATTCTCTTTGTAGAATAAAAACATGAATGAATAAAAATAATCATTTTTTTTCTCTTTTTATAATTTTTAATTAAACAAAAATAAGCTAAAGAAAAATGAGGCAAGAAGGTAAGAATTTAAAGTGATTTTATACTTATAAAGTAGGAAGCAGGATGTTTAGAGGGTGGCATTTGTAGAAATCCAAAAAATTTTGCGGATCAAGCCTAGGTAGGTTTGATGGGAGGAACATTACAGACTGTCTGCATTCTGAAACTACAGCTTATTGATTTATTTAGGGTTTAAGAGTAAGTTAATGATCATCAGAGCACAAAGGGTTTGGATTTTTTTAAAATTAATTAATTATTATTGTTACATTTATTATTAATTATATAAACATTACAAAGAAAGAAAGACTAAAAATTATTACTTGAAAAGAATGGATATGGGATGTTTGCTATTTCTGGTGAAGGTGGGGTTGTAAATGGGAATTTTCTTTATTATTGTGTTTTTAATTTTGTTTACGTTTTCATATAATTGTTAGACAGTTTGACAATGAATTTTTTTATACTAAGAATTTTAAGAGCTTTTCTATTTTCTACATTTCTATAGAACCACTGTGATCTGACTAAAAATCCATTATTTTCTAAATGCTTTTGATCTGTTATTGTATGTTCACTAGTTTGAACTATTGCTAGCAGGGTAAATGTTTTCTTGATAATATTGAAGAAATGTTGTAAATATATAAATAAGTGTTTTTAATCACTAGTAATAGTAAAGTATTATGCATTAAAATGCAATTGTTTGATTTTGAGCTTATTATGTTGCAGTCTTTATTTTTAAAAAATATTTGAAGGGGAAAAGAAAATCCGAACAACAGCTTTGTTATATATAGAAAATATTCCCTTAATATTTACAGAAAATGAAATGAAGAAAAAAATCATAAATAAAAAGTTAAATAGAAGAATAAAATTCTTATTATTTATTGATATAATCAGTACCAAATGGTAAACATTTTAGGAGAAAGTTTTTTTAACCAACTGTAAAGAAAATCTAAAATATTATTCACTGTAAGTAGCATAAAAATTTCTTATTCAAGATTTAACATTTGTTGAGTGCCAATATCAAAGAAATTATAATGCACTTAGAAAGGCAAACAAATTTTTCATTAAAAACTAGTCAATAATAAATAAAATAGAAGAAAATTAAACAATCAAATGAATAAAAATATCACAAATAAATTTTACTATATTCACCTATATCTTTTCCAAGCATGAAAAAAATGGGGAGGAATAGTGTGGGATTAGAAAAAATATTTTTATAAATAATACTTTTAAATTATTACTTTTCTATACAGTGATCATATATACATAAACTCAGAAAAAGTACAAATATTTATTTTAAAGATAATTATCAATTATTATCTAATAAAAACTTGGAAAAAATACCTGCTTCAAATTATATCATATATATATTTTTTAATAAAATTATTTATTTGTAAAATCAGTAAAAATGAAAATAAAAGGGAAAGAAATAGAACTATGATTTTCAATTTTAATAACCCACTAAAAATTCTCATAAAAGTCATTATACATCTTATAATGCAATACCATAATTTATCACATTTATTATGCTTATTTACAAAATAAATATTTCAGATAAACTGTAATTATAAGCAATATATTTAAAGTATATAAATATATATGCAGTATTACACATACACACACAAAAATGCAAAAAAAGTATATTAAGTACTATTACCAAAAGAGAAAAATAGATTATTGCAAATCTCTTAGAATGCATCTTATTTTCCATAAAATTTAAAATGTCACTCAAGATTGTAATGTATTATAAATTTTCAAACTAATATTTGTAAAATTTTGAACTAAAATTACTAATTAAAATTAATAAATAAATTTCATTGCCTGGGAAACAAATAGATTGATTAAAAATTCTGCATCTTTAGATTTTACAGACTAATTTATAAATGTATATATTTAATACAATGTATATATTTTAATACAACGAATGTATCAAAACTAATTTATGCTCACAAAAAATTTATATTACTTCGGGAAATTAATAATGTTTATTGAGATAATATATAGAATTAAGTTTTGATCATCTAATTGAAAGATACAATAAAAATTTAAATTGGTGGGTTAAAGGAAGATTATTTTCCCTTCCCCCAAATAAGAAGAGGAGTAAGCTTTATTATTAAAGATGCTGCTGTTGACATATTTGTTGAAAATATAATCGAACGCAAATACAAATACATTGTCGTTTATTTTATCAAAAATAATATATCCAGAACTGAAAGCGGTTGATTCCTTCAAGATATGTATATTTTAAAATATTTCATTAATAAAATACGACAATTTGTACAAAAACACAAGCAAATTATTGCACGGAAAAAATGTTTTTTATATACCTGCTTCGAAAAAGCAACTGTTAATAAAAAATTTTCAGAATATTTGGAAGACCAAACTATAAATACAAGAAATTTGTATTGATCCCGATTCTGTAACCCAAATGACAACAAATATCTTAAACATTTCAAAAGAGGTCAAGGATGCTAAAATATTGATTAAAATATACATAATTTTTAAAATCTGCGAAAAAATGTCACTAATATGTAAATTTAAGGACAGAAAATACACATTATTAATAGAGTTCCATTTAAATGTAGATAATCAGTGTGACATGCATTGAATATAGCTTATGAAAGCTATATACTAAAAAAAAATTAAATTAAAAAATACTTACTGGCAATCATTCATTATTTCATCCTGTGTTCGAATTTGTACTGGAGCAAATTTTTCCACTTTTTCTTCATAATTACAGAAACACTTGGTAATTTTCTCATCGAAAGTGTTGACTAGATCTTCAAGTGAAGTAGAAAAAGTTTCATTAAAATTATTAGAGAGTCCATTCTCGTTGTTTTCATTTTTTGGTAGATCATTTTTATTTGAGTTCTCAATATCCTCTGAGCTCTGGAAATCACCAAAATCCGACCAATCTTCAGTCATAGCTAACGGAGCCTCAACAGAGAGCTCCGCCATCTTCCAATCTCGCATCCTTCTTCTCTTACTTTATCGTAAATAGACGAGAAATAGCGATATCAGCTGTAGTGACGTAACTTCCGCTGCTGACCTAAAACAGGAAGTAGTTTTGTTATTTCGTTCAATAATGGCAATGAATTCGAAACAAAATGAGTAAAACATTACACACCCACAGTAAATCAAAATTATATGAATGAAAAATTTTTTAAGAAAATAAAAAGTAACACATACATCATATCCATTAAAAACAATTAATTTTCTGAATCATTCAACTACTAAATATTTTTTAAAAAATTATAAAACATTTTATTTTCTAAGTTTATTTATAGCTATCTTTAATTAAAAATTTCCAGTTTAAATAAAACACTCAGTTTAAACATTTACACATTATTCCACTATATTTTTCGATTGAATGTTATTAAAGAACATGCAAGAAATATAACAATATTATTGCAGGAATTTTTTTTTTTTTTAGAAAATATAATATTAAAAAAAAAAAAAATCCATAAATACTAGAATCTTTTTCAACTCTTTCAGTTTTCAAATTGAATTAATTCTAATAAGTCATTTATTTGAGAAGTTGTTTTGTAAACCTTTCTTAAATTAGAGAATGATGAAATATATACATTATGTTTTATTCGTTATCATTATTTAAATTACATATTTTGTGCCTATGTTTATAACTGAAACATACCATATAAATAAATGTTAATCACTGAAATTAAAAATCATACTGTCTATAAATTGTTAGCTATTTAGGTTTCGAGATATTCAGAAAACTTAAATGAAAAAGCAGTTGAATAAAATAATATGTATACACTATATACATAACAATAATTGTATATAGTGTTGATATACAAACTGGAATAATATTTTTTGTGGAATTAACTTACAACAGCAAAATGTTTTAAATTTTATGTAATTTTTACCCCTTAATAATGAGATGAAAAATCAACAGTTTAAAAATTATTCCATTAATACCAAATTCAATATCATCTTTTTTAATAAGAATTTGGGCAGGAGAAATTACATACAAAGTGATTTCCAATTGTGCGTGAAAACTTTTTGAAAGGGTAGGCCTACGCAAATACTATTCAGGATGAGATAGTATTCGGAAATGCAATCGCAACGTTGTAGAGGGCATTGTTAAAGAACCAGTCAAATGTTCAGGCATAAAAAGCATCAACAAAGGCCGACAAAGTAAATAGAACGGAAAGTTTTACAAATGAATTGGTAACAGATTTTCATCAAGCATAAGGACATATTGATTCCAAAGGAAGAGCCACTGTGCGTTGGAAGTACTACTCGATAAAAATGTATCATTATACACAGTGGAAGATTTTGACAATATGAGACCACAGGCAAAAATGAATATATGAAATATTTTGAGTATATTGATAATAAGAACGTGAAACGAACTAAATTTATTTGAGTTTTTTACTTGATTTTATGCTTGTTTTCTAATATCATTTTATAATTTGAGGGCAATTTCTGTACGTTATTTAAAGCACCTATATCTTTTATTCCTCTTCATTTGTATAGAAAACATTCTTTTTATTGATACTATATATATATATATATATATATATATATATATATATATATATATATATATATATATATATGCGTGTGTGTGTGTGTGTGTGCGTGCGTGCGTGAGTATGTAAAAAAGTGATTTTATGAACAACATTCAATCTGAAGCAAGAGACATGGAGTTCCTTAACGATTTTTATTCTTTATATTTTCAAGAAATTAGTCCAGTTTTTATATATTATTAAGATTATCTGTCCAAGCTATGGTGAATACGCTGTAGCATAAGAATAGGTAAGCAGAAAGTAGAAAAGAAAGAGAGATAAATTTTTTCGAATTTATATAGCTTTAGAAAAGAATCTGCGCAGCGTTTTGATACCATTCCGTGATACCCAATGATACGGCGCAACTTCTAAGTTAACGATACAGGAAAAATTTTTTAGAGATTAGATTGATTATTTATTGTAACACACACACACACACACTCACAATTTATACATATATTGGCTGTGAATTGATCGTTTGGGTTTTGTTTTTTTTATCTTGGATATATATGCATATAGTTAAATAGGTAAAAAAACAGATACAGTTCTTTGTTAGCCTTCATTCTTATTTTTTACTCTAAACACTTTTATCAAATCATATAAAAGAATGAAGCGACAATGATTTCTTTTTATCTTTTAATTCGGATGGACACAATAGAGTTCAAACTTTCGAATTTTATATTAAATGGGAACAAAATTAAAAAAAATATACTTAATAAATATATTCTTTTTTTTTCTTGAATTATGTTAAGAAAGGGAGCATATTTAATTTAAATATCAGGAATGGCCTCTCCACAATTTTCCAGTATACTCTCTAATAAAGGTATCATCTACCTCCCACATAAAATCATGGACATCGAGCAATATCTTCAACGCTACAAGTGCTCAGATTTTTATGTTCAGATACCCACATATAAGTTTTGGGCTTCATTACATGGTGAAGAAACCAAATATACATTGTCAATGCTTTCTTTTTAATCGATTGAAATCAAAATTTAACACAGAATGCAGTTTTAATATCACGATCATATATCGAGTTTCATTGCTCTAATGATCTCATTATATTTTTAAATTATCGCGTTTACATGTATGGAAAAGTATAGACCGACAACGGTCAACTCTTTGAAGGATTTAATTTAAAACAGATAATTATATAACTTCCGAAACAAAATCTGTACCCTGATTTCATTCGTATAGCTATTTAATACCTATCGGGCTCATTTGTACTCGAACAGCCAAACAGACAGACTTTATGTTAAAAGATTTCATTTTAAATTTGATAGACATCTACAAATTTGTTGTAAAAACTACGTAAATGTGTTTGAGCTATTGTTTTCACAAACTTATAGACAGAAGTAATTCCTAAACTGTCCTTTATGGACTCAGGGGAGTCTGAAATGTTGAGATTAGTCAAAATCTGGAGTTGAATTTTCGAATATTTCAATACTTCCTTTTTGGGTACTTCGTTGTTCTAGTAAATAAAAATGGGCTTCAATTCCTAAATCACTAATTTTTTTTAATGAATTATAATAAGTTTTATCATAAAGAGAGAATTGTTATGGTAAAATTTTATATTCTTAATGAACTTCGAACTGAAATAAACATTGTCAGCTTTCTATAACCCGAATGGCATATTCTATAATCTAATCTGATAAAGGAATATTAATTTCAAATAACAAACAAAATTAAATTAAATTTTAGAAGGAGATAAAAAAAATGCTTCATTGAATAGCTTTAATATGTTTAAAAAAATTGAAAATAAAATTTTACAATCAAAAAAGGACATTGAAAGACTTTAAAATATCATCATTCTTGCTTTTAATTAAGAAGATTTATCTATAATTCTATAATAATACCACTTTTAATAAATAAGCAAGACATTTAGCTTATACAATTCCGCAAGTAATTCTTGACTTTTTCAGAACAGAAAAAAAGGTCTCTCTCAAATTGAATTACAGATTCAGCATGGCTCTGCATTATATTTCAATTTGGAGATTGAAACATCAACTAAAATACGTTTACATAGCATTACTATGAGAAGAAGGGACGTAATTATTGCTGTTGATGAGTTATCTTTAGTAAACATTGGATCATTAACAAAAAAAATTCAAGTAATTTGACCACAATCAATTGGTTATCTTGTGATGAAAAAGAAATTGAACGGGTCAAGAAAAATTAGATGAAACAATTTTGACCGAAAATCTTATTAAAGTTAAAAATACGAAAAATAATTTCTTTACAATATTCTTTATAGATAGCTAGAGTAATCCATAAATTGATAAATAAAATTTATTTAAATTTAATTAATTTAAAATTAACAATTAATTCATAAGAGTTAAAATAAAGAAAAAATTTTTTCCATAGTATCCTCATACCCAGCTTTTGACATATTCCTGAAATCACCTATAATAGCAGTACGGGGGTGGGGGTGATTAGCATGAATTTACATAGGTTTAATGAGGTTGAATATCAGGATAAAAGTTTATCATCGTTTCCGTGAAATAACAACAGCGAGGTCAAGAAAATTTAGATGTCCTGGGAGTCAATATCTTAGGAAGACTTACAAAGACTTGAGACAAACTTTCGCTTATAAGTTCCTCCATAAAGTTAAAAGTAATGATTTAAGAATACTATATCTGTGGCTTAATTTATTTTTTCTAAGTAATTTATAATGGCTGGAATCCTTTTGTTTATTTTCAACTCTGGACGTTGTTTCAATCAATAAAAATCTCTGTTTTATCACAAATGAAATATTTTTTAAAATTTTAAAATTTATTAAAATGAGTGAAATAACAAAGGATGATACTATTCTAAAATATTTCCTTGTTTTCTACTCAGGGAATCCATAAAACTCACAAATTAAAACCTTATTTAAAATTTATACAATATTAACGCACTAGTAGCTTTTGGCGACCAGCTGATCCTGCTAGGGTATTGATTATATTTAATTCCGATTAAATCGTTTAGATATATTACCATGCACATGATTCTTCCATATTTTCAGACACTATAACCGTGATACTTAAATTGTCTTACTTATATTCTCTTCATTATCTACATAAATCTTTTTATTGGAGACCAGTCCCATGGCATTACAAGGCTATTAAAAACGTAGCTGTATGGTTCACCCATCTTCTAAATTTCGCGATATTATAACTTCATTCTTTTTTTATTCGTTTTGTAAGCCACACAGATATTAAACAGAATCCTTCTCCTTTAGTTTTCAACAACAGAAGAAAATCACATGGTTAAGTATTTTTGAGAAAACAATGAAAATGATTTGAAATTCAGGACAATAATGTATTTTATTGTTGGATATTAAGCAAAAAATAAATAAATAAAAAAATAAATAAATAAAAAAATAATAAAAATTCAGAAAGAAAGAAAAATTGCACGATTCTTAAATAAATATCAACAAAAACCAATTTTTTAAAATTTTTAAACTGTGCGAAATTTATTTTTGTGGAATAATATTTTCCGAAGTTATCGCTTAAAAATGCCAAAATTCAGCTTATTATTATTTAATAATAATTTTAATTAAAGATAATATGTGCCAAATTTGGTAAAGTGCTAACACGCACACACACCACACACATGCGAGCGCGCATATTTGTTATTAGTAGTGATAAAGATATAAAATATTCAGAATTCTTTTGAAAACAATTAAATTTTTTATGCAGGCAGCTAACTGAAAAATAAGTTGTAAGAAAAGCAAATGCATTTAAAAATGCTACTTCCAATCGCATTAATTTAATTTACTTGTAATCTTAATTAAATAAGTTTTATTGGGTTGATTGCAACTGGAAAAAAAAACCCAGTTTTGGAATGCTAAAGACGTTTTTTTTTATGGAATAAAGGGCGGGGGAATGGGCAGAAATGGATAGGAACAATTACTTTTTTTTTTGTTTTTTGTTTTTTGACCTTTTTTCTCGCAGTAAAGGTTTTTAGATTTTCTTGAAAGACAAAATATCTATTAAGTTTTTTCATTTTTTCATGATGGGTTTTATTCATGATTATATTCTTGTATAATTATTCATGATTATATTCTTGTATAATTATTTCATGATTATATTCTTGTATAATTATTTCATGATTATATTCTTGTATAATTATTTCATGATTATATTCTTGTATAATTATTCATGATTATACTCTGAAAACAACGAAAGATCTATGTGTACATTTTTAAAGAATCTCTGTTGCTTTTTGAAATCCCAAGTTGATGAATTTGTAATATATAGTGTCAGCAATTTATTTCCGGCTTCAGAGAGTTTAATATGTATCTACTTTTTAATTCAAGTAAAATCTGATCAACTTAAAATGTCACATTTATTTGGCATTTTATATATTTTTAAAGTAACGTGTCACTTATAAAAGGCATTTTATGCAAAATTTTAATAACTCTTAGTTATAAAAGTAAATGAGAAGATTTAGTAATAATAATCTTAGCAAAGTCATTTTTATTTACAATATTATCATTGATGTTATAAAAAAAATCATTTACATGAGAAACTGCCTCTTCTGAAAGAGCAATTTATCTCGTATGCACATCTCTAGTCCAAAGACTTTACAGTCAGCAGTGAGCTAATATTTCTCCTGGACTGTATTTAAAGGTTCCACTCCCCCCTACCTGTATCACTACGTACTTAGGATTTCTACTCCCTCCGGAACTAATCTGCCTGTTTTCTAATCCTGTAGTTTGCCTGTTTTTAACTTTACTTCCCTGTCTTCTAGTACAGCTTTACGTGTGATGACTAGATAAGGGAAGACTGAAAAGTTAACTCAAAGGGAAAAGAAACTACTGTTTACCCCCTCTCCTTCCAATGACCGGAAAAAGGAAAGAAATACTTACCTATTTCTTCTTAAAAATTCCCATTTTAGATTTTGAAATTTCATTTATCTGTATTCTACTGTTTAGGCTGAAATCAGTTCAAAAACTTTATATGAGCTGCATTTTTGAAATGTTATCTGATACACGTCTCAAATTGCCTCGAAGTCATTTTCATCGATAAACCAAAAATAATTGTGTTATTATTTTCTATATTTCTTATAAGTGTCATGAATTCTTCGAAAATCGAAGGGTAACGAGCTCATCTTATCAAGATTGTAGTATTAATGTTATTGTAAATAGATAAATCACAAAGAGGGAAAAAAATGTATTGTTCATATATTGCGAAATATTGCTAAACAATTTATCTAAAGGAGTTAGAAAATAAATTCCGAAATTCAATAAACAACTGAAACTTGTTTAGTCTGGTTAGCTAACTTGCTAAATTATGTGAGAAAACAAACCCGTTTTAAAGTCGTTTCAACATCATCTGACTCAACCCAGCTAGTTTACACTAAAAGTCACAGAAAAGTTCTTTCAATTTTGATTTAATGATTAAAATCATATTACCTCTAAGAATTAATTTTGCGTAATTAAATAGCTTGGTAACGAATTATTTTTGTTTTATTAACTTTTCTCTTTCAGCCGGTACAGATGCTGTACCAGAAGATTTCTTTCACTAAGAACAGGTTGGTACTCTGCCGTAGCATACTAGTAAATCTAATCACACAATAGATTGCTTTATTCTCTAGTTCTATTGTATCAGCACAAATGTGATGATTAGATTTATTTTTACATCTGAAAGATATGAATAGGTGATACCATACTAGGTTGAAGGGTCGATAAATCTTTACATCCAATGATTTAAACATGGGAAGGCACTTGTTTGTTTCTTTGTTAGAATCCTTATACTATTAAATACTCTTAGTGTGACGATGATTTTTGTTTTAATTGTGGATCCTTTAGGAAAGAGATATTCTTTTAACACGAGAATGGTTTCTAGGCTATCATATCTTCTGTAAATTGCGTGATCCAAAAATCGTTAAAAACATTCTACAAGGAAAACCGTTTGGATCATTAAAAAGCAAAACAAAAACTTTATCGTTCTTGCTGTGTGCATGCTGGAAACAATTGTTATTGTTAACAGACAATGAGAAGAGTTGCATAGTGGCTTCATTTACATAATATGTTTTATAAACTGCAAGAAATTTATTTCCAGCATATGCGAGAATGGTCATAATAGATCGATTGTATTAAACGAAAATGGCAGGAGTAGGCGTACGAAAGGACCAGGGAGCGAAATTCTCTGGTTATGAAAATAATTATATTGTAGAATTTCTAATGTTTCCCAAATGGTACTTAAACTTCTATGTTCTTTTTATTCATGTTAAAATTAAATATAAACTAATATCATTTCGAATTTTACAGTTTTTTTTAAACGAAAAATTTTTTGACAAGAATTTAGATCAATGATTCTCACCTTTTATTACAAATTTTTTGTATAGTAGTAAAAAGTATTTGATACCAATTCGCTAAGAATTTTAGAACAATAAATAATAATAATAATAATAAAAACTTTTCGCTTTATTCATGCATATTTCTCTATCCTTAAGGATTAATATCTCTGGAAGACAGCTTTTTTCTTGTTTTGTAAAATCGTGTTTTTTCGGAGAAGATGTTTAGATATGAATCACATACTGATTACATATGAATATTTTTCAATATCTTACCAACATATGAACTGGTCATTTAAATAAAAAATGAATGCACTTAGTTACAGTTAGTTATAACATGTTATTCGAACCAATTTGCTATTTTACAGTATTCAGTTTACAGTTTATCTATCATGATTTATATTTTTGAACTTACACTCAGTTTTACCATGGTGAAATCGGGTCCGAAATATCACTATATGACATTGTCAGCAAGAGAGCAGATAGAAAAGCTATAATAGTTAGGTATAAAGAATTTTTTTGTATGTAAAATCGCGTTTTTTTAGAAAGACATCTATATAGATAAACTTGAAAAGCAAAAATATTAAATATAAATACATAAGTTAACAAAAAAGAAAAAAATGAAAAGCGTGATTCGAAAAAAGGATTCTCAACACACGCGTTATTTATGTTGTTTTGACCACTATACTACATTTCGAAGCGGGAGTTGAATATACTTATTCTAATACTTAGTTAAAAAAATATTTTGTGTGTGTAAAATCGCGTTTTTTAAAAAAGACATCGATATAGATATACTTAAAAAGCAAAACCTTATATAAATATAAAATTTCATCCAAATCGTTGGAGCCGTTTCTGAGATACACGAAATAAATAAATTAATGTATATACAAGAAATAAATAAATGTAAATAAATAATAAATAATATAATAAATAAATAAATGTATATACAAGAATTGCTCGTTTAAAGATTTGCAGAGTATATCTTACTTCAGTTTGCTTTCAGTAATTAGTGCCATTTTTTAAAAAAATGTCTCGATTTTTGTTTTTTTATACTATTTTTTTATTTTTCATTTTACCCTCCATCTCTAAGAAAATGCACCCCTCCATTTAAGAATACAAGATTTAGATTTTAAGCATAATTTTATAGAATATTTCTTATATTAGTTTGTTAAAGAATAGCACATTTCTTTTGTTCTTATTGCGTCATAATTTCAGAAAACTTGGGACCCAGAGGAATCATAATTTCACCTTTTCTAAGTTAGACAGCAAAATTTCTAGACCTTCCATTAAATTCAAGATACATCCAACATTTTGCACAGTGTACGAGTTGTCTGTCCCTTGTTAAAAGCTTTTCGCCCCTTGAAATCCTCTTTTTGGAAGAGAACAACGAACTTATGCGGCAAATGTTGCCATAGCAGCCTAACAGAAGTTTTGAAACAAAAGCTAATTCGCTTACCGGTTCAGTAACTTCAACAGAAATAAGTACTTAAGGCAATTTTTATAGCTTTTTGGAGTATCCAGACTACCGCGCACGATCTAAAACTGTCCACACGTACAAAAAACAGAAGGGATAAAATATACCATCATAAAAATGAACAAACTTTGTTGATGCCACAATTCTTTATGGCGGAAATATATCTTGTGTAATGATATAGCAGTTATTTATTGTTTTTGAAAAATATTATTTTTTGTTAAATACACATAAGAAAAAGCAGACTAAAAATGTATTTGAAATTAAAGGTTCAGCAAAATACATTTAATAAAAATTATAATGGGTTTCCGTTTGGTAAACTTTTTTGTATAGTAATTTATTTTAAGGAATAGGCAAAATTTTATTTTGTAGTGTTGTTCATATTATTATCGTCAACAGCCTAACTAAAATTAATAAGCTTTATAAATCATCTTTAGATTATATCCTGTAATAATATAACTGGTAGCTATTACTTTTCAGTTTTTGCTCCATAGTCCTTTAATTCGTTGTTTACTTATCAGATATTTTTATTTTCTCAAATAGGAGAAGTATGATAAGCTTAAAAAATTCATTTGAGATTCAAATTTTGAGACCTGCATTGATTTTGTAATTTTGTATTTCACTAAATAAAAAGAGGAATTTCATTTGTGTGTTTGTTTGTATATTGATAGAATAATATATATGCTCATCACCAAAATGGCGAAATTTGGTTTCACAGCCAAATTACAGCTCTGATTCAATTTCAGACCATTTCATCAACAGAAAGAATCATTTCTATGATTACATGTTTAATTGCCTTAACGATATTAGGAAATGCAATATTTAGAAAGATTTAACATGTAAATTGCTAGTTATATTGACTGAGCAATATGACATACATTCCTAACCACTGTATTTAATTAATTGCCGTGTTGCAAAATAAAAAAAAATCTTGTACACATTTTAAATTTTATGTTTATTTAAATGCGTGTCTTCATTTCATTTCAATCGAATAATTAAATAGATTTTGTATATTAAATGTTTGATTTTCTGACGATTATTCTACTTTTCAAGAAACAGAAATTTAGGGAAAAATATCTGCATAATCACAATGTCATCATTAAAATGACATTTTATTTTATTTTTTAATTCTAGATCGCTTATTGCGTTATCTTTTATTGCCTACAAAAGATTTCTAATTTTTAAACTACAATAACTTAAAAAGTTATCTAAAGAAAATATTAAAATTACGAAATAAAAATACATTAAGGACAAACCATCATTGAAAAAGAAAGATAATTTTTTTCATTAATGCTAAGCGAGAACTTTTGATTTTACAACATACTGATACAACCAGCTTTGGTCAAACAATGTAAATAGTATATAATAATTTGAATGTATATTAGAAAGTGGGAGCTAGAACACTGTCAATTTTCGTTTTCATGGAGACGTGCTTTGCTCGAATGCCGCACAAATTTTGGATGAAAGTTATTCATAACACATTATTCAAAGTGATTCACATTAAATGAACTGATTCAAACTTATTCACTTTAAATGAAATCCCTGAATTCTATAGAATCTCAAGTACTGTAATCATTAATCTCAATTATATAAGAAAAACGTAACTTTTCATTTAAAAAGAAAACAATATTCAAAATTCTGATGAACAATATTCGATACTTTTATTTTTTACATAAAAAAAATTTCTTCCCTTTCTTCTTTCGAAACACATGAAAAAGTATTTATTCAATTCAATACATAATAAATTTCAGAATACATTTAACAAATTTATTCAAAATACTGCATTACTTTGAAATATTATGCAGAATCTGTATGATTAATCATAATATACTTTACTGATATTGTATAATTTAAAATTTACTATATAAACAAATATAAACCAATAATAATTTTACAAAAATTGATTTTCCGATGAGTGCGTGGATCGACATTAAAGTTATTTTCTAAAACTTAAAGCAATACTTTCATTAAAGCGTTTTCAAAAACACATAAAAATAAAAGTTTATGAAATGCAAAAGGATTAAAATATTTATTCGCATTAATGCAATATAATAATTTAATTTTAATAAACGAAATAAGTAAAGAAACAGTAATGAGTACCTGAAAAAGAATCATTAGCAAAATTTGGCAGTAATTATAAACTTCATACTTTTTCTCTAATTTAAGCAGGAGTTCTGACACTTTTCCCACTTGCCACTTGAAGAAAATAATGAATACCGGGACCCTTTCTATGCAGAGATAATTGTTTTGCACTCCTCAAGCATGCATATATTAGGTAAATGAAGTAGCTCGTAAAATTTTAATTAACGACTGACATAAAGAAACTCATCTGAAATATATTCATTAAGAAAAGTTTAATGAAATGGTTCAAATAAAGATGGCTTCCCGCCTTGTTTACATAGTATTGAAAAATCTGACAGAAAAAAGCAGAGGCAATTAAAAATGTATGCTGGGGAGCTCAATTAAAGTCAAGAGCAACAATTTTAGGAGTGCTGCTAAAGAATGCATGAAAGAAAATAGTTAAATCTGTGTTATAATGCAACATGGGACGAATCTGTCGTTAACTATTCTAGTAAACTGGTTAGTTACGACACTATCTTCTTGTCGAGAGACAAACCGGAATCCCGAGGAAAACGTTAAAATAATTAAGTAATACAAATCCTTAGGTGTAGTTTATTGCGAAAGTAATACTATTTTTCCTTCCGAATTTTATTGCTTTTATTGTGTGGAGGAAAGAAGATGACCTTGGAAAAGGACAGCTCCTACATAGCCAAGTCTGTTACTTTGAATATCACTTGTTGATTAAATTTCTATAGATTCAGTAGTGTTTAAGAGAAGACGAAGATACCTTTTTGAAATCGTTTTTTGCAATGCTAAGCCAAATTTATATCTCTTTTTTTGTTTTTGCTTTTAAGGACCTCACTTTGTCCGTTCTTCTAAGACTAATCCATTAATTCTGAATCATATTTAAATTTGTTATACGAAAGGACACAGCTTTATACAGGTAAGTGAATTAAATTTTTCGTACAATAAAGATAGGTCAAATACTTTGAATTGAATTCTGAAAATTCAACTCTTTTATGATATTGTTTTCCTAGTAAAAGAAATTTCAAAGATGTACCCGAAATCTATATTAATTTATTTCTGAACTTGGAAAATATATAGTAAGCCCTTGAATTGATTCTGATAATACGAATGCATTCATCGTTGCTACGATATACCTATTCACTTCACTATCTACTGAATTATTATATGCTTCAAAACAATGAGACTTAATAGGTTAGAGTTTTGTAGAACTTAGCGTATTTTTTAGAACTTTAACAAGGAATTTGATTGCCTGTAATCCACTAAAAATGCTTTCTTAAAAAATTGAAATTGAAATTTTTTTCATTTTATACTTTCTTATGAAATAAAAAAAAAAAAGAAGGATCACTTGATCTCTGAGTCTTATAATTTTTTAAATTAGTGTTTTTCAAAATAGACTTCCGCTATTTGAAATCATATGCATGATTAATTTTAGCGGCTATATCATAAACATAAAAAATATGCAAACATTGCTTTTATATGAATATTTTTGAATATTATTCTATATTATGTTATTGTGATATTATGCTATCACGCTATTAGAAATATAATTTTGATTATTAAATTTTTTACACTATGCGATAATACAAAAAGCGATGGCGAGTTAATTATAAGCATGAAACTTTTTATTTTTATTTTTAACGTATTTAAAATTATAATTAAACACATTTTTGAGCTTAAAATCAAAATAAATCCATATAGTAACATTTTAGGTACTTCTGACCTTTGTACTACACCTTTGAGCTTCAACGAATCAGTTATCCAGATTAATATGGCGTTGGCTTCGTTAGCATGAGTTTCGATACTCTGCATAAATTGACTAACGTCATAATTTTTCAAAATCAGTCTGCAAGAGGAAAAACTTCTTTATCATATTAATTTGATAACTTTTTTTTCAATAATAAATTGCATGATTTTTGCTTTCTCGAATATAAACATGAAGTATTGAAATCCTCAAAAAATACGATGCCAAAATTCTGCTGATTCTTCGTGTTTAATATATCCCAAAAATTTTGGTTTTTTTTTTATTTGCTAAGAGATATAATCGACTGAAATTCGATACATTCTTCATTTCTATAAAGGTAGATATGTGTTGAAATTCAAACACGTTCTGTTAACAGTTTCATTACCTATCCGCTTGTATATATGTGAAACTAACTAACAGAAAAAAAATTCCCCTGAACTAGATGAATAAAATTGGACTATGTTGCTCATACTAAATTCTTAAGTGAGTATCAACCAGCTAATCAATTTTGTGAAAGCCTAACCTTCTATTTTACTTTCTCGTAAACGTAGTATAGAGAAAGTATAGTAATCGTTAAAAAAATTCGATCTCGAGATTTTGACGAATCTCCATGTTTTAGATCTACCCGAGTTCGAAAAACACATTTTTGGAAAATGTTCGCCTGTCTGTGAAAAAGATAACTATAAAATGATTGGATACAGTCTTTACATCAAATCTACAGATTTCTAGTAAATTTTGAGTAAAATCTTTTCAGAGGAGGTCCGTTTATCCGGCTATTCGAATATAAATTAACACGAAAACGAAGAGAGCTAAATAGATAAAATTCGGTACATTTCTTTAACATCTATCGTATAGACACATGTCAAATCCAGTATGGGTTGACTGCCTGTATGTCTGTACTTTCAAAAACATGCAAACGTGATAATTCAAAAACGATAACATAATATGTAAAATTTGATATGGGATTTTGTGAATAGTAATTTCGGGTTAAATTTTGGCTTCGATAGGTTGGTAAGAATGCGTTTAAAATACAAATTCAAATACTTTCAAACCCCATACCAGTGATTAATCGCCAAATAATTCGCCAAGTATGACACAATAGTTATAGTAAAAATGCTAAATTCACGCCAAAAGTTAATATTTCGTAACTTGTAGGCCAATGCTATGTAAGGCGTTCTCTGGCGTGACAAGTTCATTAGAGTGTATGTGAGAAAGTTCTGGGAAGACTGCTGTTTTTTTTTTTTTTTTTTTTTTTTTTTGTGTGTGTGTGTGTGATAATTTAAAACCGATGTGAGCTGTAAGATCATAATTTAGTTTAATAACAAGGATAAAAATCTCTATAAAATTGTGAATCATGTCGGTCGATGGAAAGAATTACTGTTAGTATTATACCATATTGGATTCTTCATGAAGCTAAATGTAAAACATCTATAGAAGGGAGAATATTCCTTTTTTTTTTGTTTAGAATTTGAACTGTTCTTCAACCTCTGCTTTTATGAGTCTTTCTTTCTTTCTTTCTTTTTTCATTAAAACTCAAAAGCAAGAAGCCCATTGTTGCAGTAAAGTATATATATATATATATATATATATATATGTAATTATATAATCTTACAAATTTAAAATCTCACCAAATATCATAACAATTTCAAACATTATCTTATAAAATTTTAATTCTGTCTAATCCTATCAGGATCGATGATGTCATTTGATATCATTGGAACATTCTGCCCCGATATGCCGATGTTGATATTTGATAGAACATGGATAGAAGAAGGATTTGTACATGAATGGAGATTCAATTATTTGTACATAAATTCAATTATTTTAGACGCAATTAAGGTATGTGACTACATTTGAGATGATTCTTTCGAAACACGTTCGAAAATTCTTATAATTTTGAATGATGATGTCGCGTGCACATTACCATGGAAAGTGGGTGCAGTAGCTTCTGAGGGTAAGAACCCCTGAGCAACCGAGGACAGAAGTCTGACTTCTAACTCATATGAAGATGAAACTCACACATTCGCTCGCATAAACCCTTTTTACAGGGGGGCACATTTACACACTTCACAGATAGAACACAGATGAAGAACAACCATGCCCGAACAGGTTTACGAACCCGGGACACCCAGATCACGGGGAAGACGCGCTACCCCTTTGCCAGGATAATTGCATAAAAGGTTTGAAGAAACAGCTATGGAACCAAAATATACTAATAAAGTGGCAAAAGGTTTTTAAAAATTGGAAAAAAAGGTTTTTTTTTTTTTTTTTTTTTGGCTAAAATAAGGTATAAAGTGAAAATTCTCTAATTTAGAGATTTATCAAGTGATTTGCTTAAAATTTTGCAGATAAGAAACAAATTATCTAGTTTTTTTACTAAAAATTAAATATTGGCGTTCGACTGATAAATAGCACGAAATTTTCAATTTTTTCACATTATGAAGCACTAAAACAACTATTAAATATTTCTAAATGAATAGATTACTTATTCTCAAATTCAGGAACTGCAGAACATATTAAGAAATTATTATATCAGATTTAAAAAAAAAATTATTTGCTTTAATAATGTTGCCTTATAAATTAAAAATTGCATTAATTTTTAATTCATACGGTTTTTCGTAAGAAAATTCTATCAGAGATTAAAATTTGAGAAAATAGCATTAAAAATATGCAAACACAAATATATAAACCAGTAAAACTTCACCAAAAAATAAACTTAGAAGCAAAATAAGGAAACCTGTTGAAGCACTAAAAATACTAAATAAAAAAAAATCATAATATGGCAAAAATCAACTTTTTAACGTGGTCACCTACCTTAATTAATTAACCTGAAATAAATGAATAATTTCAAAATTGAAATATTCCTTGGTGTTTTTTTTAGTATATATTTTTTTACTCAAAATTATATTTCAAAACAGAAGGAATTAAATATGAGTGAGTTACTCCAAAAAACAAGTGAGACACCGTATCTAACTTCATGGAAATATCACAGCTTAAAAAAAAAAAAAAAAAACTATGTTAAGAAGTGCATTTCAAAAATTAATCAGATGATACAAAAAATAAAACGATCGATCGTGCCTTTCAATCTAGACTACGTCTAAGATATTTTATTTCAGTGTCAATAAAAACGTCATTTCACGCCTTCTGATGTGTCACTGTTTTCACAGGAAGAAATCATAATGAAAAATGATAAGAAACGTGAAATTCTTATCGGAGCACTTGCTCGAGATTTGCGAAAGTGATGAAAGAAAGAAGCTTTTGAATTGAACAATTCAATGTGTTTATTGTCGCAATTTTTATTTTATTTTTTATGCATATTGTTTAATGAAGTCTTTGGCGCGTTCGATATTTTGCAATGAAGCCAATTTAGATAATGCAGAAAATTACTTCGTTTAAAACATGATCGCCTGTTCAGAAGGATAAAATTTTGAAGACATATAAGTAAATAACATTTTATTAGAGAAACATTATAATAAAATTGTTTTCAAATACAGTAAAGCATCTTTTATACTTTTTTTTTATTTATATTTCATTTTATATAGTAAACAGTTTCAGTTCATTCATAACTATCGTGATAGCTTTTCGTTTATATGACACAAAGGAAGGAATGAGGTTTGTTTTCCGGCGTATGCTCCTGAACGGATTCTTAGCTTGTGCCGGGTTCACAAAAATCAAAACTCGAATATCACAAAATATGACACAAAGTTCTATCATGTTGTTCTTTATTGAGTTGAAGAAGATTGAAATCTTCTGGGAGCAGAGACCCCTTTCTTGGAGTACACTAATGATATCAAGATTTGGAATTATTTACAGCTTCTCGCTTTTTACTTCTTCGCTTGGAATATTGGCTTTTCTATATATTAAAGCTTTAATACGGATTCTTTACTTAAAATTTCAGCTTTTTTTTTTGAGAAGAGAGATAAATATGAATTTAATGGAATCAGTATACAGTATTCCCCCGACTATCCTGCCTAATGTGGCGGAAGGGTACCAGACAACAAAAAAAAAGCCGGATAGACCGGAGTTCTATGAATTCATTTCTTTGCCCACCAATGCCAGAAGGCAAAGTTTTTATGCCAAAACTCACTGTAATAATACGTATTTTCTTATTGAGTACTAAGCCCTCCATTTACCTCAATGTGAACACAGCCGCGGCCAGGTGAATCATAGAAGCAGTTGCCGTTAACATGTCTAGTTAAAATAGAAGGCACTGTGGTAGTTTATATATGTTTATATACTGCACTCCACGTTTCAAGAATTTATTAAAGAATAAGTTAAAAGATATAAACTGTTCATATTTTAACATAAATTCTGTAATGCCCAACTTAAATGCAGGAAACAAACAAAACATTAACGTAAATCGTAAGCCTGGTTCTTAAGAAAATTGACTTAAACTGATTTTATTTTTCATTGTTAAATGATTACACAGATATGAAAAGGTAACTCTATAATAAGAATTAAAACTTACAGTTTTTAGGTTTTGAGAAAGTACTTAATAGATGACTTAATAGACGCCTTGCCTTCCTCGTTTAATTACGATAAAAGAAAACTAGGTCGGATAGTCGAGAACAAGATACATGGGAATGTACTGTGCTACAAATTACTGCGGACAAATTGAAAAAAAAAATATTGCACAATGAAAAAACAGTGGAAGCAGTAAGATCTAAATGCTCTTTTTTCTATTTAAAAAAATAAGAATAAATGTGCTAATAAATCGATGTTTAAACAAATCATTTCATGCTTACTTAATTAAATGTTAAATAGATAACGCCAATTCGATTTTGGAACCATCTGTACATCTTGCTAGAGACAATTACAAACATACTCTAAAGCATCATCCAAATAAATATTAAACGACATTCTCAGTGACGTGTTACTCAATACTCAGTGACGTAATTGTAACTCAATATGATTTGATAAGATTTCGGATTAACTCTTTTGAATCGTTGTTAGGAATTATCTCAATAACTTATGAAACAAATCGCGATATTCTTTATCATAGGTATTAAGATTAAATTTGCTATTAATTGAAAATTTATACTACTTCACTAAAAAAAAAAAAGTACAATTTTTTTTTTCCAAGTCAGAAGAAAATTTTAAAAAAATAATGGCCAGGAAATTTATTTTTCATAATATTCTTTTCTTTCATTCTTAACTTTAGAAACATTTATAAGAAAAAAAATTTTAGGTCAAAGAGATACTTAAAGAGAGTTATTTGACTTTTTCCTTCCTAAAAACAAATGACATAAACTTTGAAATAAATAGAGAGAGAGAGAGAGAGAGAACTAAGTGAAAATTTAAGTACTTACTTTCCTAAAAAAACAAATGCAAATCAAAATGATTTGGTCCTTTCTTTCTCAGAGTTAGTTTTGTAGTTTAATTTCGTTACTTTTTTATAAAATTCTTTTACGGTGCTAGAATTTGTAAAGATATAGTCAGTTACTCAAACAAAGAGCGAATATTTTATATAATAATAATTTTTGAAAACATTTTCCTTGTCTTTTTGATTTTTTGAAGCCATTTTGTTAAACCATAGAAATTATAATTAACGGGCCAAAATATATTATCAATTTTAAAATCTTTTTTAAAAGATTCAAAATAAATTAAATTGTAGATATTATACATATACTGCATCTCTATTAATAATGAAGTAAAATCTGTGTCTGCTTGTATGTTGACAGTCAACAGTCCAGATCGTCTGATCTACAGCTACTAATTTTGGCACAAATATATATTGAATAATCTGATTGGGCATCGCGGAGGGATACTTTTTTGAAATCTTCATTGGAATTTCAACCAATTAAAATTTAAGACAGATTGATTTAGGCGTTTTTCTTATATAATTTCTAAATATATTGTTGCAGAAAAATGATATTTGCACCATTTTAAAATTCGAAAAATTATTTTTTAATGAAATTAATTTAGTTATCGGGCAATTTTTTTCTCCATTTTGATAATTTAAAAAAATATTTTATTGCGTGATTTTTCATAATACATTTCATTATTGCAACGAAATGTAAACCTTTTTCATTGCTTCATCAAATGTTTAATAGCGTGATTTCCTTTCATTCTTAAAGTTAAAAAAATATATTGTTTATTATTTGTTCAATTTACACAAATAATAAGAAAATGAAATTGTAACATGACGAAAGATAATGTGTAATTAGATGATAAATTAATTGGCCTGTGAAGTTTTTGATGGCCTAATGGTATCATGGAACTTGGTATCTATTTGGAAGTTTTATGTACACAATAACAAGAACATGTGTAAGGCTATTAAAACAATACGACTTTAATACCTATAACATATTGATCTTTAAAAATATTTTGCTAGAAGTATAATGAAATATCAAATTATCCATTATAATTTAAATTGATATTAAACACAGCCATATTTCAGGCTAACCAAAAGCGGCTATTAACATTAGAATCAATTACAATGTCAATTCCCATAATGCCTAAGTCATATGATAAATGTTAAATATGAATGTCATCTGACATTAATTAATGTCGAAATTGTGAAATAAAAATTTATATTCATCAAAAAAATATACAAAAAAAATTTTATTATAAGAAAAGCCCTCTCTTAAACCTGTTTTAAATATTTTATAGATTATTAGAAGAATATCTGATCAGTTAATCAAAATTTCTTACGTTCCACGAACAGTTCACTTTCTTGTATTTCATTATTTCCAGTACTTTTTAATATTCACTCTTCAGATTCTAAATTATTCATATCAAAAAGTCTTTCTAATTATAGCTTATTCTATATTGATTTTTGAGTCATAAGCAATGAAAAGCATAACGGTAGAAATACGCAGAAATTTACTTCTAACAACAACAACAACAAAGAAAAACTAAGCTTAGCCATAAGCGTTTGTTTTTTAATGTAAAAAACTATAAATCATAAATAACTTTATCAAATAATAAACTAATACATAAAGATTTTTTTCTATTATTTTTTTCAGTAAAGTTTAGAAATTCTATTATGATAAAATTATTTCAGATTATGTTCGGATACAAACATGTTATATATTGATAGATTTATTTGAAATTATGCTGAATTTGTTTTTAGAATGGTAGAAATGGATTCGCTTGCTTTCCAAATATTTTTGCTAGGAAAAGGAATGTTATTTGTATACAACACAACAGGAGCGTTGCTTGCAAAGTTGTATGTAATAACTGAGGCGCTATTCAACATTGTCAGAGGTAAGAGAGTTAGATTTTAAATTAAAAAACAAATCTTCTAAACGAGCCTATACTTTCTAACGGAATCTTTTACGGACCCCAAACAATATCATAACAGCAAAAAACGAGCATTGCCTCTGTCAAACTGAATTTGCCCTCATATTCACTTTGTCTCCACAAAACCCAATTTTCAAAGTCAGACGCAAACGCCTCTCTATGCATAATGAATGGGAAGCCTTAGAACAGAAGCTTCCAAGTCATTTTCTCTCAACAGACAAGTGTTTCTGGTGACTAATCAACACGGTAGTCGTTAGAACGGAGTTGGGGGGATGCGCAACCACCAGCTGAAGCCTCATATGGTAGTCATTGAGTCAGCTGCGGAGGATGCAACTCATTTGGAGCGATATGGAAGATAATCGTCTGTTCTGTGCTCCCCCTTTTCCCGTCAGTCTCGTTAACCTCTTCTGCTACAGTTACAGTGAGTCAAATGTTCCCTTTTTCCGGTCGCTCAAGTGGTGGATGGTTTTGAATGGGAAGTTTCAAGGAGATGGGAACTGTTCAGATCGAAAAGAGTAAGAGGGATTCTTGTTGATATATGGAGGAGATAGGGGTTGATGGTTAGGAGCTCTAAACGAGCTTTATCTGAAACAGAACTTTGAAATGATTCTAATTAACAGAGTGTAAAGATATTTATCAGAAAAGTTATTTTAATATAGACCATTAACAGCGCCTTTGTTTTGAACCGTCGAATTTTCATTAATATTGTCGAAAAATGGCATTAATAGATCGGCATTTGATTGTAAAACACATCACAATAAATGATGAGTTTCAATTTTATTTTTTTAACGCGGATAAAAGTGAATAAATACAAATTCCTTACTAAATGGGAAGTTTAGGTATATAAATGTTTCCCTTTAAAACAAGAGTAAGGTTATTTTGTGATGATTTCACCATTTTATTCTGAGATAGGACGATGAGGATGAAAAGCGTGATTAAAATAAAACATTTTGGAAACACATTTTTTTTATAATGATCCGAAGTTTAAATTCTGCCACAGAAGATTATAATGACAAATAATTTTGAGGAGGGGCACAAGGCCCTTCAGAAAAATCAAATTTTCGTATTCTTAATGATGAATATAAATTATATATAGCTAGGAAAATTATAAACCTCAGTCACCACTTACTCATGTAAGAGGGTTAAGCGATGATAGGGATTACACCAATTACTCCTACAATTACGCTCACCATTTGCCTTCTACTTACGCAACACGGGTAAGTTCTGTCTAAAGTATGGATTTTTTTCATCCCCCATTTTAGTTTCGACATTATAATGTGAAATTAATGTGTAGTTTGTTTTACTTCTTCTTGTGTACAGCCGACCATCTCGCCACCACTGAATGTAGCAGTATCGACAGGATTTGTTATGACCTACTGCTAAATTTAGCATAGTCCGTCCATAATACTGACCAGTTCAAGCTGACATCCTCTTCGAGGCAATTGACCCTTAGCCACAAAGTGGTCAATAATTCAATAAATTTCGAAAAGATGATTTTAAAATCACGGAATTCACTTGCAGGCGTAAACCAAAATAGTAGAATCAGCAACTCCTTTGCCTTTTCAACATTACGCCACTAGTAGGCTTCAAAAAATTACGACACGTGAGTTTACTGAATTTCGAAAATTTGATTTCGAGTTCAAGGATAGAAGACATGATTTTGAGTAAGAGAGAACAGGTATAAACAAAGATGAAAGATAAAGGATTATAATTTTCCTATTCTCATATTCAAGAAGACGGCGATGGTAAGAATTCAAATAAAGCCATTAGAATTTTATAGCAGTGCAAATCGATTATTTGTTAACGTTTGTCATATAGCGAAGAAAATAGCGCCTGGAACTAAGTATTTTTTTCCCGCTCCATCTCAGCTCCATTTGTCATATTATTATATCAGATTAATTTGTCATATTGTATTTAAGCATTAAGAACTTAAAATGACTACAGCATATTGTTTTCGCTGAGCCTTCTTGTAGTTATTGTCTTCCTGTAGTTTACAGCATTTATACCTTTTCTTTCCCATCCCTCATTAAGCAACTGAATAAAAGTCGAGAAAATGACTGTAATATGTTCGCTTTCAACGCATAGTAAGCAAATAAATTATTGTATAAATATTTGAGTCTTTATAAAAGTGTACAAAAATAATGAAAGCACTAGTTATCTTGATTGAAAATTTTGGATTGTTAGTTTTCTATTAAGGTGTCAGCAGCCAAATACGTGCATGGTCGCTTAACATTGTATAAAAGGGTAGCTTTGAAATCGGCGATGAATTGTAAAGCTCGGTATATTGTATTTAAGCATTAAGTAGTATTTTGGCCGAAGTAATGCACACAAAATTTAAATTATATTAAACAAACTAAATTCAATTTTAAATTCTTTCCTATTATACTTTTTATTCAAAATGCTCGTATTTGTTTTAAGGCTTTGTTAAGTTTTTTTTCTCTCTCTCTCTTTTATGAATAGGTTTCGAGTATAACTAAATTCTCACTTCATCAAAAATCCAACTATTGATATTTGTCACTACAAGCTTAAAACTTAATTACATCGATTTGATAATGAAAACTGGAGCGATGTCCATCTATTTTTAAAATAACTTTTACTTCCCATTCACAATTCTTTCTTAATGTTTTTATTCGCAACTTAAAACATCCATCTTTATTCAAACGGCGGTTCTAGATTGGAACTTTTCCAAATACGCCCATGATAATGATACGGGCCATTGATCATTATTGATGGTCTGCTCTTGAACTAAAAATAAAAAGGGAATTTTCTTTAAGCACTTTCAATGCCTCCAGTTACGACTAAAAAAATAAGATGATTGCTTTTTCCTTAATTGATTAAGATCTCGAAAGAAACAATGTTTCAATGAAGTATGAATATTCTACTTTGACTTTATTTTAGAAATGAAGTCAAAGTGAAACAAAATAAACAGATTTGACTATGAAATGATTTCTCTTTGTTTCAAAATGAAAAATTGTAACTTTCAAAATCTATGATTCTTTACAACACGATATGTTTAAAAATTTTTCCCCCCATCAAAATTGTGTAAATTAGTGTTAGCAAGATAATAAAAGTAGTTTTAAAAATTAATCTTGTGAAAATTAAATTTAAAATTAAAATTAATTAAGAAGAAGAGATATCTTAATTAAATTTATGCTAGTTAATTTTGTTGTATCTGATCAAGAAAAGCTAATAGATAAAATTGTTTCATTAAAGCATTAATAAAATGTTTCACATTTTTGATTTTGAAGGGACTTTTGAAGGGAATGATTTTAATACAGATCACCATTCAGCGCAAAATTAACTTTTAAAATCTTCTAAAAGTTAATGTTGCAACAGGCACAAATAAAAACGATTTTAAAAAATAGAATCTTTTGCTATTTTGCTTTCAATTATAATATTAAATTCAATAAAAATAATCTTTAAAATATCTATTTACTCATATTCCGTAAAGTAGACTTCCTACCCTGTCATTTTTCTACTCTTTGGTTCTTTTTTTTTTTTTTTTAATACTGAAATAACTTTTTTCTTTAATTTGATTAACCACATGATACTACTCTCATAATATTAAAATTTAATTAAATTAATATATTAGTTGATAATTAAATTCTGAAAATATCAAAATAGTATATTGATACTGCGAACGCTTAAGTGAACATAATTTCGAAACTCTAGCAGATTAAGAAGGGAATAAAAAAACTGATTATTACAAAATTCCATCATTATAAACAAGTTAAACAAAAATATATAATAAAAATTCTATATAAAGCTAGAATAAAGAAGTCTAGACAGGAGCAGGTTGTTAAATAGTCTAGAATGTTAAACCGTCTTATTATGCGCATCAACAGTGCTTTCGTCTTTAGAGTAAACTTAAATAATGTGAATCACTGTTTTCAAGTTTGTGCGTAAATGTAACCGTACCATGCACACGCACATAAATATTTTCGGACATTGCGAATTTTACATGTATACTGTTTCGGAAAGTTTTTTGAAAAATAATAAAAAGATCGAAATGAATTACATTTAAACATTAACATGCAACAAATTAAATATTTTATTTGATAACCACTCGTTATTTAATGTCCTAAAGACGATTCATAATATTGTCACGTAGGTCCTTTAGCGTGGAACTCAATGACACACGCAAGAAGTAGAGCTAAACCAATTTATTAACTGAACTGAGAATACAGTAACTGACAAATCTTCTGCTTTTATACTAACAGGGAAAGTTCCAGAATACTTTTCTGGAGACAGTAAGAAAAGTCCAGAACACTTGTCTGGTAAACTAAAGAAATGTCCAGAATCTTCTGGAACATGAAATAAAGGAAAACATAAAATCAAGGAATTTAATATTTACACAGACTGCGAATCGCGAGAGACAATTCTCTAGCGGGATTCGAGCTTACGATCTCTTGATTAAGAGACCAGTGCTATGACCATTCGGCCATGGACAGTCGACTGTCTCTTTTCAATGCAGCAATATCCTAGGCTTAGATCACATTAATAGAATTACGCGAAAAGAAGATTACAATAGGATGTAAGAGAAGTAGAGGATAAGAGATCCCTGTTTCCTGTTACATAGGAAAGCTGTTTGTGGGAGAAATATTGAAGCTTGATCTTGATCATACTAAAAGATTTCAGGAAGCATTCCTTAATCACGTAATTAGGCATCAGGATCTGGTCCGAATACTCAATCATTCAAAATAAACGTTCATACTCCTCATTGCTTCAAATATTGCCCACATAATTGAGAAAAAGAACAGAAAACTTACGCAATCATTCTGAAAGAAAGCAGCCTGAAATTTCAAATTTTATTAATTTATTATCAAATTTATTCAATCAAATTTAAACTTTCACAAGAATTGTATTTTTAGTAAATGGTAATCAATTTAGACGCAGCTTGTTCTAATTAATGAATGAAACCATTTGCACATAATCCGAAATAACCTTTTTATTAGTTAACTAATTTCTTAAATAGTGTATTCTATAGTAAGATCTTCATCAGCAAAAAATGAAGCAAATTTCTCAATCAATAAAATTTATGACCCTTTTCAAAAATGATAATAATATTTTAAAATATTATCTTAACTCTTTGATAAAAAGAAGTATAAAGAAATGAAATATTTATTTTTTCATATTACTTAGTTTGTAAATATTTTAAAATTAGCTTATGCTTAATTTTTTCAAGCAAGGTAATTTCTTATAAAAAATGTTTTGAAACTTTTACTATTTTTTTTAATTTTAGTGTTTCAAACAAAACAACTTCTGATAAACATTTCTAACATTTTTACAGTGTGTTCTTTAACTACTGAGAACATAAAATTCGCCAAGCATTCGTACATATTCGTAAGAGTGAATTCATTCTCCAGATGATCTGCGAGAGAGTCAATTCGAAAAATCAATGATTTGCTATAATTAGATTCAAATGAGACCATTAATTTTATAACAGATTTTTATGAAAGCAAATTAGCATCAATATTTAAACTGATAATTCTTTTAAGTTTTTAAAAGTTTTTGCGGATGTCATTATAATTTTGTATTAGAATCTGGTGAAGTAGAAGCTCATAACAATATTCTATATATCCAAAAATTCGAAATAAAAAAAACCAGAAAAGGGAAAATTATTTTTAAACGAAAAAAAGATGATAAGGTTGATAAAGGATAAAGGTAGATAGATGATGATTTATTAAACAGATTTAATAATTAATGTATAACTAGTAAATGATAAAAAATATTATAATATTATTATAAATAGTATAAAATAATAATCATCATAAATCTGCATATTCAAAATGTAACAATATCGATAAAAAAAGTAAGTAATTTTAATAAAAAAAAATGTATTCAGGACTTCGCATACACAATGCATACAGTTGTGAGTAAACAGTATAGTTCATATCTAAAAAGTGAAATATTTTTAACAGTTATTTTATTAAATAGTAAATCGTATAGCACCAAAGTAGTCGAGTGAAATAAGCACCTTAAAAATTGTTCGATAGTGATCAAACAGGATTCGTAATTCACTAACAAAAGGACTTAAAAGGGCATATATCTTTATTTTCGTTTATTATTATTTTTCATTAACAAAAATAAATTGGAATTATAGTCAATATTTTAAAAAATATTTTAAAGAAAATTCCAGAGAATTAAAAGATTCGATAATTTTCTAATTCTTGAAGAATTTAATTTAAAAGTGTCCGATTTACTCCTGCTCCAGTGTACTTAAGTAAAGAATTTTAAGATATTATAATATGAACTTTAAGACATTGAGCAGTTGATTTACAGCATCACAGCTTCTCACTAGATAGTATTATTAAAAAAAAAATTAGTATAATAATTTTCTTTTTTATTATTCCCAATTAAAAAAAGAACTTTTCAGTAAATTAAAAATTACATTTTTTCAAGATTTATTATAAGATTTCTGTCTACGAGTGTCCACAGATGCGATTTATATTATTTCAAAATTTAATTAATTTATGTAAAATCAGCTATTAAATAATATCTTAAGTTTACAACTAAGAAACGAAACATTTTACTTCATTTTGTAAGCAAACTTTTCTGTAAGGAAGTAATAATTGATAAGGAAATTTCGTTAGCAGTGACATAATGGCACAGATCATGATGCATGTCTGACCTTCTAGGATTCCCAGAGCACTCGAAAACGCCTACGATGAGGATGAAATCATTTCAGATTGCTTCCTGATGTAAAGAGTAATTAAAAGAAACCGCCATTGAATAATACAATGATTTTGATTAGTTGTGTTGGTTTTATGGAGAATTTCTTTATTCTTTTAATAACCAGCCTGTATGAATCAGTCTTGGAAATTAATTCTGGTGTGATAAAAATACCAGCAGCGTGAGATTCAAAGAGTTGTTTATGTTTAAATACAGCTTCTTTGAAGAACAGATCATAAATTTGAAAAAATTAATGTAATAATATTTTAAAGCTCTTATAGTGTTCTTAAACTGTGACTTACATGATGCTAGTAGAGGATTTAATATTTTGCGACCTTAATCTAGGGCACATTTTGAATCGCACATTGCCTTCCCAATCTTGAAAAATTTTTAGTGTAGTACTAATAGTAAATTATTGCACAAAACCTATATTTCAACCAAAGTACTACACGCAATTTCTTGAAGAAACAGAATCTACCAAATTATTGGTAAACCGAAGCCAAACCAAACTGATCCGTGTAGACCAGCCATTCGTGACAAATTTAAGCAATTGGGCAAGAATAAATTTCCACCTTATCATAACTTTTACTAGGAATTCAAATGCCTATAACTTAAAAAGAAATATTTATTTAATCGAAATAAATATCGTATAAAACTAAAAAAATAAACAAACAATTGCTCTTTTTCAGCTCCTTAGAATTTTGTATATTGATGCTTTTTGAAGACAGATTCTTCTATTCCTGATCCTATGCCTGATGTTAAAGTTTACAGTGTAAAACATTATTTATTTCCAATGTACTTAATATATTAACTGATACAAAAATACAATTATATATATTTTAGATTCAAATTAATATAACAAATTATATAAAAAATTTGGTATCTTATTTAACTTTTTAAAAGTATGTTCATTTAATATGTATATAATATAAGCTCATTTTCATTTAAGAAAGAAACAAAATATTTATTCTAATCGCATAAAAATGTAAATAATATCTATTATAAAATTAGATCAGATTTTTTTACTCATTATCTTTGCATAAATATTTTAAAATTGATATTGATGTTTACATTACATAACATGTCTCTGGCAAATATATATCGTCCAGATGGCTAGTTGCATCACCGGTATTAAAGGCCATTGCAAATTCCAGTTAAATATTTTGTTTAGTTGTTCTTAATGATTTCTTCAGCGAAGTATTTTTAAACTTCAAATTTTGATAAGTTTATATATATATATAACTTATTTTAACATAAATTTATATATAACATATATAACATAAGTTTATACATATAACATACATTTATAACATATTAGTTTAAAAGCTTTAGACTATTGTGCAAGGCATTTTCCTAATTATCAGTCATATCATGTAAAATTTGAATTTGGAAACGGAAGTGATTAAACTTCAATTAATATAAAAGTTTTCTTCCTGAAATGAATATTTTTATTTAAAATGCGAGAAAAGAGAGCAGAATTGTTTAGCGCAGAAGTTTTATATGTACTACAGAATATTTTTTGTTATTTATGCAATAACTCAAAGGATTATTCAATAAATTTCTTTTGATTTAAATAAATAAATTTAATAGAGAAAAACATAATGTAACATTCAATAAAAGGAGACCGAGAAAATTATTTAATTATCATTGAAAAATCAAAAGCTAAATCATATAACCCCAACCCCTCCCCTTCATTTTCAATAGTGCAGTATCAGTGTCAAAAATTATATTCAAAACAAATGTCTCAAGCAAATTACTTTTATTTATGATAGCAATTTCAAAGTTTTAATCCAAAGATGTGCCTCTTATGCAATGTACTAAAGAAAATATTAATAACATTTTGTTTAACAAATTATTTTGATATGCAAAAATAGCATCAATAATTATATGATAAGCAAATTTTAATCAAAAAATATGTAAATTAACTGAAAAAAATGGATTCTTCTACAGTTATCTCATTTTTTAGCTTCAAGAGCAGATTAAGGCAATGAAAACCGCAAGAGCTAAAATCCCTCCTCCCCCCCAAAAAGCAAACCATTTTGGCATTTTAAGATATGCAAAAGCATTGAGTAGAATGTTGTTGAGTATAAAAGATATTTTTTGCTCAGTTTGGACTTTGCTGAACGCATAGTGTCTTTTTATTAATCCACTACAGTTGAGCTTATCAGGAAAACTGCTTGCTTTGCAAGTGGCTTGTCGAATAAATGGTTGTTTTGTTATAATGGCTTTTCTTTTGATGCCCTACACTTATGTTTAAGTGCATATTCAGCATCTTTTATTTTTATCTGAATACACTTTTAAGGAAAGTAGGGAAAAAAAAGAAGAAAATTTTCTAAATATATATATATATATATATATATATATATATATATATATATATATATAATGGTATCTCTTAATCTAATTTAAATCCTAATTTGTATCTTAATTTAATCCATATTAACTTCATTCTAAAATGGTCTCTTATTTCCTGATCTAATTCGACATCTTATTTAATTACTTTTAATACAGGCTGTTAAAAACTGATGAATTCAGCAAGTTCTCACGCTCTGAGCGAAGGGATAAAATTCCCTAACGATTATCACATTCCTAAAAGGATACCTAAAATTCCCTTGTCAAATCAACACGTGTTAAAGAAATCCCTATCAAAATATCGTAGTAAAATGATCGAAGGGGAAAATTTCTGTCTGTTTTGCTCTTCCTTTTGCGTCGCGATATAGACTGGCGTAACTTTTACTGCTTTTTATCTGTACAAATTATATCTCCCAAGATGAAATAAATCGAAGTTTTAAAATTTCAAAAGTTACTTCTTCTCTATTTCACACAAATATGTTTACACACACACACATAATCGGAAAGCCAAGAACTGTAGATTTTGTAGTTAGAGTAATAATATACGAAATAAATATTTATGGCACTAAAATTTAGGTGACATTTATTCAGAATTTAGGTAATATTACTTTTTAACCACCTGAAAGAATTGATAAATATTCAAGGTTATAGGTAATATTACTTTTTAACCTGAAAGAATTGATAATATTCAAGGTTAAAAATAATTTTAACTGTTGACATTTAAATCAGCTTTGATTGTATTTAAAAAAAGTATTAAATTGCTTTTTTTTGATGATATAAAATTAGAAAACAATTGAATCACAATTTTGATTTATTTTTATTACAATATTTTTATTTTTTCAAGGATAGAATATTTATTAACGGCAACAGAGTTATCGACAATTTTTTATTAATAGTTTGCTATTGCAAATAATGTCAGTTAATACTCTCACGTATTACCATTTTTTCGTTTTATAATTTAAATTTTTCGTTTTTATCGTTTATATATCATTTTTTAAAATTAAAACTTATGAATTAAGTAAATAAATGCTTATCACTTCATTGTTCGTTAAACTGACGTTTCAGAAAATGGGAATCAAAACTCTGATAAACTACAGATAAAAACTTTTTGTTACTGAAACAAAATTAAGGATTAAAGACACTGTTTTATTTTAAATTGTTGGTAGACTAAAACTGCTATGAATAATCTAATGAGTTTCACTGAATTTTAGTTATCTTTTAAATACGCTTCTGAAAGTGAAGCAGACCATTTTTTTAAATAAATAACATAAATTCTCATTATATTTACAACTGGTTGGAATACCAGGCAGAAAATATTTCCACATTATTTATTATTAATAAAATTAAGTAAGATCATTATCATGACTGTTGTGCTATGATTTACTTTCAATTTGAGTATTGGTAAGTAATATTTTAAATAGAAGAGTATACCAAACGTTACAATTATCTTACATCAAATGATTTGTTGACAGCTCCATGACATAAAATCAAATGTAAGAATGGATAGATTTATTTATAATAAGAAATTGGAAAAATTGTCTCCTCTAATCGTCTACAGTGTTATTTTTAATCAAAATATTCTGCATCAAACAATTTTTATATTTATGATTTCTATCTACACTTATGTAATGAAGTGTTTATGACAGATAAATCTATCGCATTTAAAGTCACGAAATTGGTATACAGGTAATCGTAATGGTTATTCAATGCATTTTGAAGCCCGATTTTTAAAATTTAATGGGGGATATTTTTCATTTAATATTTTGGATGATTTTTCTAAAGATGCGTTCTTCAAAAAATATGTGCAGCATAAAAGAGTACAAACAATTATTATTCGAAACAAATTTGCTTTGCACCTTTGCCTTAAAAATATTTTAAAATTCTTAAATTAAAAACTAGTCACTTTTCTCAAGAAATTTTAAGAATCGAAAACAAATTTCCGTATTCAACATTCTATTTGCATTATTATTCAAAATAATTTTAAAGTTCGTATATTCCTCTCTCGTTTAAAGCAAGAACTATCAAAATGTATTTAAATGCTAATGTAAATGGATTTTAAAAGCAATTAATTTTTAATTTTATTGCTTTCTTAATGATTTCAAATATTTTCTTTGCTGATCCGCGACAGAAACGCGGATGCGTGACGATGGGAGTTTTACTTCTCTGATTTGGCAACAAGTCAAAATGGGAAATCAAGCTTCATGAAAATCATATTTATATAATTTTAATTCTAAAGGAATCGTTTGCAACAAACTTTCTCTAATTTTATTGCCTCTTTTCCTTTTTTAGAGCTCATTCACAGTTCATTTATTTTGATTTTGATAATCTGTATTGGCAAGGCAACATCGCCATCAAAAGAAAAATAAATGTATAAAATCATTACTATTTGCCACTTTATTTTCGTAGCTTTAATTTATGTTATTGTGGTCTTGATTTCACTGACATTCAGCATGCTAGGGGCAACGACGTGTGAGTGCTGCGAGAAGATTATGAAAAACATAACCAATATGTTCCTTGAACCGTCTTTCACCATGTCTTATTAAAAGAATTCACTTATTAACATCACTAAAATACCGCGGATAGCTTCATCTAGTACAATTTTTAATTAAGGAATAAATTAACTATTTTAATAATTATTATAAAACCCTCTTTGAAACTTCTCTTTTGGTTCATACCATTTGTAAGCAAAAATAGAACAAATTTATTCAGTAATTTGGATTTTTACAGCTGTCAATGCGTCTCGATTTCATTTATAAATATATACATTTTTCTAAATTAGCTTTAGACATGAAATTTGCAATACCAATTATTAGAGCAAGAAAATGAATTTAAATTTGTTGATTTATTAAAAATATAACGTTTTTCTAACAAATCTAGAAAATTTTATATTTCTTCCTCTTGGACTAGAAATATATACTTATCTTTCCAATAGAAGATATCGAGTCTTACATTCCTTCTAAGCTATTGCGAAAATGCCTTCCCTAAGCAAATAATAGAAATAGAGAAGCCAGACATAAGAATTATCTATATATAGTATGTTTACTATCACAATTCTTCCGGTCTCGGTTATCTTTCTAGAAAATTTTAGTCACTTTCGTGCATTGCTTCTTAGAGTGTCTACACTTTTGAATCAATTTCTTTCCCATTTCTAAGAGTGGTATATACTTCGGCAATACGTCAACAAGTTTCTTTTAAATATGAAAGGCACAAAAAGGATCATTTTTTCCTGTGCATCTTTTTCATATCAATTTTTACTGAAAATCCAGTAACGTCGATTCTCTTCTATTTCGATATATTATCGCTTGGTAAGTTACATTCTTTTACAGTTTTTTTAATCTTATGTATAATATTTTATCTATTGAGACTTTAAAAATATTTAAAGCTCAAACTTAGTTTATATGAAAGTTTGATACAAATTATGATTTTCTACTGGATGGATAGTGTAAAAATAATCATCCTTCAGAAATACAATTCTTATGGATGATAACTGTAATCGTTTAGCAGCATATTAACCTGCTGAATTTCTTATGCGCAATGAATTGTTATCAAATGCAGAATTATAAGATTTTAAGTATTCAAAGCATTGCAGAGAAAAAAGTTTTAGTTGTCTAAGAGCATAATATTAAGTTGCATTAATTTCAGAACATGAAAAAAAGAAATATAAAAGTATAGTTTTTAATATAAACATAATTCGACCTATTACTCTATAAATATTCAATGAGTTTAAATGCATAAGTGTATTAATTATACATTGCTAATCATATAGGAATTTATATATTATATGTAACAATTCTAATAAATAAACATCCAGTCATCAATTTAAATAATGCCTAAGGAAAAGAAACTATCTGTCAAAAGGATGACCATTCTTTTTGTCAGAAGCTTCTTTTCTTTCGGTTTTTATTAGAGTGTGACCTCATATCAAATGAGGTTTCCATAGAGTGTGACCTCATTTTAAATGAATGATTTGTTTCTATGTGCTCTAAAATTAGAGCATAGCTTTATAATTTTACAGTTAAATGATAACTTGTTTTCTTTCTCTATAGTGCTCTGAATAAGAATTCTTTAATTATAACCATCCAGAATATCAAAACATCTTAAAGTTTAGATTTTATGTCACAAATGAATTTGAAAAGAGCTTAACTGAGGTCAATTCCTTAAAAATACACCAAGAAAAGTAAATGATCCCACAGAAGATTATAAACGTACGAATATAAAATTATTCGGACAGTTCAGGTGAGGTATCCTATATATGGTGAGGTATCCTAGTATCATGGTGAGGTATCCTATATAAAGATATTCCTTTATTATACCATATTTTAAGCGGCTGAATTTTTTTCATTTAATCCAACCAATTAGTTTTATTTTAGCACTATAAATTGATCAGAATTTTATCGAAGGTTTGAACAGCATAGATATTTTGTAAGATACCATAACATGTAAATTTTGTGGATAATGAGAGTTATTTGTTTTCTAAAAAGTATATGATAAAAAAAGCAGGATTTATTATTATTATTATTTTGAAATTTAAAAGAAATTTCATGAGGGAATTTAAAATAAGAATCAAAGTATTAACTATTTATCTGATGCACGAAACATATTTAATGCATCTTATGAACTTTCATTAATCTATATATTTAAAGATCTCTGTTTTTTTTTCCTACGTATTTATGTTCATTTTTATAGAAATATCTTTTCCATAATTATGAGTAATTTTAATTGTATTTTTATGAATGGATATTTTCCTCATAATTGGCAAAAAATATAATATATATTTTTTATTATTCATGATTAATTAAAATTTTATTTAGGAACAAAACTATTAACGATAAAAACTTAACACATTCTATCGGCCATATGGTTTTCTAGAATAAAATATTGAAAAATTTTTTTGAATTTTTCTGCAATCATTTTTAGCGTTTTAACTACATTATTAAACTTCATTTTAAAATAATCATGTGATAGAAATGTCTAAAAGTATTCCTTGAGATTTATTTACATTTTCCATCTGTTATCACATCTGCAAAACATTCCGTAATGATAAAACAACAGTTATCACTTAGCTTTTAAGTTCACCCTTTTACGTTTTCCCATTGTTTAAAATATCTTTTATTGATCCTCTAGAATTAAATTTAAGGAGTTATACATGTAAATGTTTTCCGGATGAAATGGATGGATGTGAGTTTTAGTGGTGCAAGAGCCAACCTTGGCAAAATTTCGCCAAAAGTTTTCGGAAATTATTCTTTACCTCGGTGTCACTTGTCTCCTTGAAAAATATAAAAGATGTTATATTATTGTATTATAGATTATTTAAAATATAATAGAGTTTCCATTTAATAATTTGCAAATTTTTACCTGAATCTATACTTTTTTTTAGATAATTTATTTTTAAATTTAAATAAATTAAATGTGACAATTACACATTTAGTAAATACTCAAATGTTTTAAATTAATATCATATTAAATAAAACTTTAATCAAATATATTGTCGTTATTATTATATTACAACAGAAAGTTGATATTTCTTTGTATTTGCACACAATTTAAAGGGAAAATCCTTTTTAAAGTTTAATAAAGTTGCCTTTTTACAAAAACACGAAAAAATGTAAAACTCCAATTTTCTCTCTATATCGTCAATCTATAAAGCAATAGGGATGAAAAATTGGACCATTTCCCTATTTAGCAAAAAATGCCCATTAACGAACTGTAACAGAATGATAACGGTGCTTCGTTACTCTATTTTTGAGCACTTAAATATTAACAATGGCTTACCGTTCTGCTTCAGAAGAACGGGGAAGCGTAACCGAAATCATTAATCAAACTCGAAACCTGAAAGAATAATGGTTTCATACAAAGTATCGAAAATGTGTAGCGAGGTAGCATTGTTTCGAATGACAATATTCTATTATGAGTGAGTCTGTGGGGAAGAGTCATATTAGATGGCCGCGAAATAACAGAAAAGAGATTGGTAATCAAGTATAAAAGACAACTAGCAGGAATAGTCTTCCCGATCGTTTCTCGCATATCCTCCAATAAATATATTCGTGTATTATTAATCTTATGCCATTGGAGAACCATAATTACGAAAGAGTCCATTAATCTTTGGCGTTTTTGGCGAATAATCGTTTTTGGCGATTTTTTGATTTGATTTGGTTATATTAACGTCCCGTTTGAAGCAACACTAGGGCTATTTTGGGACGGACCTCGTAATTTTGAACCACGGTCAGATGACGAGGACGACACCCGTTTTTTGGCGAATAATCGCTAGATTATATTTAATGCAAAAATGCGAGAAAACCGAATGTGCATATTGGACGCCCCCCACCCAACCGATTAAAACCAAAATTTGACACACAGAACTGTAATTGTAGTCACAAAAATCACAGACCAGATTTCATTTGTCTAAGTAATTGTGTTTTTGAGCTATCGTATTTGCATGCTTGTGAAAATATGGTAGACAAACGATCAATCCTTTGACAGATTTTTGACTCGAAATTCATTAAGATTCTAAACTTTAAATGCTAAACCTGTTCACCAAATTTTGTTTATATAGCTTCTTACATCCTTTAGTTAACGAGTTCACATATTCGAACAGTTAGATAGGCAGACTTCAAATAAATGGAATTTGTTCGAAATTTGGTATAAAACTACAAAATGTAGTAGTAGAGACCATATACCAAATTTCACCCATCTTACTTAAAGCATTTCCCAATTCATAGACACACAGAATTCCAAAGATATGTTTTTTCGAAATTGAGAGAGATCTAAAACCTGGATATACCTCTTTATATACTTCATATACGATAAAGTTAAAATGTAAAGAACATCAGGAAAATTAATGATTAAAACCAAATGCATTGGATCCACAAGAGAGAAGAGAAAACAACATCAAATATTTTAATGGAGAGAGCAATTAAGCGAAATTCAAAATTTCTTGCCAATGCACAAATTTTAGCAGTAAAAAATAGCTCGGAACAAACAACGAAAAAGCGTTTAAATTTTTAATCTTTCTGTAGAAAAAAAAAACAACAACAACATGTCTTTCATTTCGTATTTCTTGAATTTTTATATAAATTGTTTGAATAGGAATCATTACCTCATTTTAATGAAAAAGCATTTGTCATTTCATATACTGGCAGCTTATTTTGTAAAATAATTTCGGAAGCTATAGAAAATATTAAAATATAACATACATTTTATACTTTGACACAGTGTGTTAGAGAAAGTTTGAATGTCATATACTGTCGATGATAAAATATATTGTTAAAAGAAAAGAAAACCCCGTTGAAATAAATAAAAAAATGTTTTTTTTTATCTCCTATGTTACGCATTAACTCAAATTTCAATCTATTACATTTTTTGCAATATTTTTCAATTAAATCTGATTAACTTAGAAGAAATTATTTATTAATACATTTTTTTTTTTTTTTGCAAATAAAAAACTTTTAGTAAGATAATTTTATTCAAAGAATAAACTTTTAAATCATTAACTAAAAATTAAATTCGAAATTAAACATTTAAACTTCTTTTCGCCATTACTTGTGTTCATTTAAAAAAAATTACACAATTTGTGTTTAAAAATTAAAAAAAAAAAAAAAAAAACAGCGGTATTCAGGATTAAAATATAAGAATTATGAAAATAAATTTGAAAAAATACTTTTCAAAATCGTATCTAACTTTTTGCAGGACTGAATGCAAACGATTAAATTCTAAAGATTAAATAATATCGCAACAAAAACGGTTTTCTCCGATACCACGTAGCTCATGATAAAGAAAACAGTGTGAATTATTTCGATTGTGGTGGTGGTGACGGTGGGGGGGGGGTATAGTGCGTTCTTTCAGCGAAGGATTTCCTCAAGATAAGGACGAAATATAAGGATAAATGTTCCCCTGCACCTGTTAAGAAAAATCACAGTGACTCGGGCTATAAATCTTAGAATACAAAGATTCTTTTTGCTTCTGGGGATTATTTTTGTTTCTTTTAGACGTCTTCCTCCATCTGAAATGGTTTATTGAAGGATTTAGTTAATTGTCTTTACTCGAGATCCTTTTTTTAAACCAAGAAAATTCCACTTCATTTACTTTTGAATAATTTTCGACGATCTGAAGAATACGGTATAAAAATCGAGAAACTAAACTGAAATCGGAAGAAATTATCATGTCTGCAAAAAACTGATAATTCACAAAACTGTCATAAAATAAAATTCATCATCAAATAATTACCATTATATATATATATATATATATATTCATTTTTGTATTTCTTGTTCTCGAAGTGCATTTTAATCATTTTAATATAATTGAATACATTTGGTTAAGGAAAAATTTTAGAGATAATATTTTTTGCATTGCTTTTTCCATATATTACTTCTTATTAATTATATTATTTTTATTTATTATTCTTTTCATTAAAATTGTAAATTTATTTAATTACTAGCCGCCTCTGGCGACCAGCCGGTTCGCCAATCTTAATGTTCGTTTAAATTTTAATAATTAAATAGCTTGAACCGGAGTTTAACCCCTTTCTTCACCAATTTGCGATAACGCGCCAAAGCTGGCAATCTTTATTATGCACTATGATTAAACATCTCCTCCTTTGCTTTTGAACATTTCGCAAGGCCGTTGTTGGCGATTTTTAAAAGCAGGGGGTTAAACTCCGGTCGTACCATTACATATTTTACGCAATTCCAACTTTAATAGATTCTTCAGCAAAATATTTTAAAACTTCAAATTTTGATAGTCATATAATTCACTCATAATATTATAAAGGCCTTCAGTCATAACGTGATATGTATCTCTCTAATTTTCTGTTACCCCTCGTAGAATTTATGCTTTAAATTAAAGAGAAAATGATTAATCTGCAATTAATATAATAATATTTTTTACTGAAACAAAGCATTTTTTTTAATAATATGATTACTGATAATAGAGTCACTGAGCATTTAAACTTTATGGGCACTAAAGAATATCTTTCTTCATTTATGTAATATCTCAAGAATTTGTCAACAAAATTTTCTCAGATTCATCATGAACAGATCTATTAATTAACAATGTTTAATTTTAAATGCATTAAACACTAAGAAAATAAAATGAATCGTTTAAAATAATCGGTCGAAAACAGGTTTAAAAAAACTACTTAAAAAACGATGTACTTAAAACTATAAGCATATACAAAAAAATATATAACTAACATAAATACAATTTACTTACAAAAGCATGCAACTAACCTAAAAATAATTTGAATCATTGAAAACAGGTTAAAAAAAAACTACTTAAAAAACGATGTACTTAAAACTATAAGCATATACAAAAATATATATAACTAACATAAATACAATTTACTTACAAAAGCATGCAACTAACTTAAAAATAATTTAAATCGTCCGTTGATAATGGTTGTCATGGCAACAATCAGAACACAAAGCGCATGCGTGAATTTTCTTCGCCACTTACTGTAACACAAATGCGTGAATTTTTCTACTCCAGTTGGGGTAACGCTATGCAGATTAGATATTTTTAATTTCCTTTATTCTGTGTTATTTTAATTCAAAAGTACTTCAGAACGAATCTGAAAAATGGATTAATTAACAATGTTTAATTTTAAATGCATAAAACATTAAGAAAATAAACAGAATCGTTTGAAATAATCCGCCGAAAAATGTTAACCCAAGCCTCATTACTGTTGGGAGAAAAAAACAACAACTAAAGCCTTACTCATTTGGCGGTGAGGAAAATGGAAGATTTTTTTTGGCGGAAAAGTTGGCGGTGGGGAAAATGAAAGATTTTTTTGGCGGGAAAGTTAGTTTTTAATTAATAATTAAAATTCTAATTAAAATTTCAAAAAAAGGGACCCCAGGTGCACATTCCCGACCTCTAAGGTATACATGTACCAAATTTGATAGCTATATGTCAAATGACCTGGCCTGTAGAGCGCCAACACACAAACACACACACACACACACACACACACACACACACACACACACACACACACACACACACGCACACACATTGAGCTTTATTATAAGTATAGATAATAAAAATCCTCTTTTTTCTCTATATCAGCTTGTAGTCATTCCAATGTATCAATTGCTTAAAAATACTGCAACTTTTTATCTGTAATTTACATATTTTTGAAATCATCGACCAATACCCAAATCAACAAGAGAGTTGGAACAAGAAATATTAACAAAGAAAAAAAGAAAGAAAATTCAATTAATAAATTGTTTATTTACTTTTTAAAAAATAGACTAAATTAAAACTTTTTTTAAAAAAAATTTCTGTAGTGTGTTAATAGTGAACAATATAACATGAAAAGATTTTATTATTATGTTCGTAGACCAAAAAAAAAAAAAGTATCCGTAAGACTTTATTTAGAAATTGAAAATAAAAAAATAAGATCGAAAATAAGTGAATATGAGATATTTTCCAAAAAGTGAACGAATTATACTTCTTAAATATGAAATGTTTCTGTATCTTTCCTACATGGAGTATTGTTGGAGGGTTTAGACATTTTGTGACTTTAAGTGATGTACTTCATGAAGTCTCTGTTTAAACACATTTCAACATATTTTAATATTACTCAACATATAAAAGATTTTTTTATTTTTATTTTAGTAGCTTTATGAGAACATAGATAATTTTATTTATTTATTTCTTGATATGCATATAATGGAAAATAAGATTCAATTTTTGAAAAATTAACTATAATTGCTGATTTCTTTGTTTGAACAATATTGACAAAAAATTATGATAGATTATAAGGATATAATAGATTTTACATTCAAATACATATAATATAAAAATATTTTATAAGACCTGTCAAGTGGAATATAATATAAATAGTTAAATAAATAATTAATATTTCAAATATTATAAGCAATTATATTTTAAATTGTTTTATTTTAACTGCTTAAAATATTATAAGTAGTTATAATTTATTTATATTTTAAATTGCTTATATTATTCATTACAAATAGCTTAAAATATAAACGCTTATAATAAATATTATAAGTAGTCATGTTTCAATTTGCGTTTCTGTTGGTTTTAAAAATTGAATATAAATACATATTATAGTCAAAAGTTATAATTCACATATTTTGTATTTTCTTACAAATTTATTTATTTGGCAACTAGGTTAATAACATTTTTTAACTGATCAGATCGCTGTTCCATTCAGCAGCCCGGTTGGGAATTTTTCACTATCATATTTATTATAGGAGCGTCAACCTGCTATAGGTTAGGTATACTTTGTTCAATGGGCAGAATTTGGAGTTAATAGCAATTGGTGTCGATTCCTTATGGGAATGATAAAGGATATTAGGAAAACATTTCGTATTCTATATAATCTACGATAAATAACGTAATCAAACATACAGTAATAGCAGAGAGCAGTCTCAAATTTCAACTATTTTTCTCGGAATTAAGCTCAATTTTCCGATTTCTCCCGGATTTTATTTAAAAATAACTTGTTCATATTAAAACAGGCGATATTATTTTTTAAGCTAAAGTAGTGAGCTTTGATAAATGTATTCACTTTAAATAAAACTAAAGAGACATCTTCCCACGATTCTTTAGGAGGGAAGAAACTGCAATTTATTTTTTTATTTATTTAAATAAGTTTTTAGCGTGACATATTGGAACCAATTCAGTGAACCAAATAAAATTGGACAGAATCGAGTGCAATTTCATCCTACAGGTTTATTTATTTTTTTCTGTGGGACTGATTTAAAGCTAAGGAACAATCATATTTTCACATGTGTAACTATCCTTGAAAAGTTTAAAAAAAGATGAGTAATGAGTAAGAATTAATTTTTTTAGAAGGTTATTTTCTGAAGAAGTTCTCTTTTTAATTTTCATTTTACTCAAAATAAGGCCACCTTAATAGGACTAGTGTAAAAAATTCGCCCTGAAGAAAAATAGAAAAAGTAAATTAACGATCTTATTTCTTCATTTTTTTTAAAAAAATATTTTTGGAATTTTGCGAAGACTTATCCAGCGAACCGGATTGTGCGCTTAGTTTCTAGAGCATCTCTGATTTCAAAGATCCTGGTCATTTTATTTAGTGGAGTTGAACAAATGACTTTCTGGCAGTGAAATGTGGACAAAGCAAGCGTCCGTTAGATTCGTCAACCTGAGAAGAATCTGCACTCCAAAAACTAAACTTTAAAATTGATTCGAATGAATTTGTGAGTGCCTGCAGTTTTTGATCAAACTGATTACCATATCTTGTAAATGCATTTTATATAATTAAAAAAATTCTCTTTGAATTTTCTGATCAAACAGTAACCATAAAAAAGAAACATAAACTAGAAATAAGTCCAAGCATTTTCTATATTTGCTGGCAAATATTAAATTTTCAATTCCTTTAATTCTGAATAATATAATTGTAAATTAATTATATTATTCGTCATTCGTTATGAATTATATTATTCGTCATTCGTTATGAATTATATTATTCACCGTTCATTATGAATTATATTATTCGTCATTCGTTATGAATTATATTATTTGTCGCTCGTTATGAATTATATTATTCGTCATTCGTTAAGAATTATATTATTCGTTGTTCGTTATGAATTACATTATTCGTCAGTCGTTATGAATTATATTATTCGTCGTTTGTTATGAATTATATTATTCGTCGTTTGTTATGAATTATATTATTCATCGATCTGTATTAAAATTTTATAATAAACTATTTAAAGAGAGTTAAAGGAATTTTTGTAACATTTTTGTGGAATATAATTTTTTTTCATTTAATCAAACTGTGTGGGGATTAAATTTTTATGTTATTCATTTAAAAATTCATGTTTCTAATAAATCGTCTTATCCAGTGTATTATCATTTATTATTCTAGCATTCCTTAAATTTATCTTCTTCATAACCTTTCTCGAACCGAAAAAATGCTTCGCGATTCATTCTCAAATTTTTCTTTCTTTTTTTTTTAAATCGTGACAAATAAAATTAAATTCAAGTTTTCGAATAAATAAAATTTAAATGTTTCAAGTCAATGTATCTTCTTGACAAATTTTTTAGTAACAAATACTAAGGAATTTGAATGAAGGCGATCATAATTTTTTTTCTCTATCAAAATTTATTTTCCCTGGACCTAAATCCATCCTCATCTTCAGCTTACGATGCCTTGATGTATTTAATTATAGGTTATGAAGTATTGTAATGCAGTAAGGATCGGCCATGGTTCTCTCACTCCACAGGGCGATATTCTGCTAAATTTTGCATTCCGGGTTCCAAGGTCGCCCCCAGAGAGCATTGACCTGAGGGAAAAGAAAGGGACTGGTTGTGAAGAAGCTAGGCGAGAGAAGGAGAGGACGCCATGTCCAATAGTATTTGTTGATGGTTAAGAAAATATTTCTTAAATTACCAAAGCTGTACATTTCACAACAATTAACCCATGTACATAATGTAAATTTATGTAATTAAAACTATAGTCTAGAATCAGGCGCTTGGCTTTCATTTATACTGACAGGCAGTTGGCCACGTCTACATGAAATGACAAACTAACAGAACGGCCAACCTGGGCGTCAGAAAACGCGAGGACTCGTCATAGCTGAAAGGAAAAAACTTTACTGGCGTAGTCGGTAGGATTGAGGTAAGAGCTTTTGATTTCATGCACCCTCCTTAGTATTTGTTATGAATATAGTTTAGTAATAATGGTCAGTAATTTATCTTTAACATGATAGTGTTGTTTTAGTTGTTTTTAAAGAATACGCCAGTATTTAATTATTAGTGCATAGTATCTTGTTTTATTTATTTTACAAGCATGTGGATTTTTCTTTAAAGAATATTTTGAAAGTACACCAGTGCAAATGTGTATTCTTTATGAACAGGTCAGTGTTAATAAGTTTGTAACTTTTGTCAATGCGTCAGCGTTTGAGAAATTTGAAGAATTAATTTGTACATCAGTACAAAAGAAATAAAAAGTTGTTTTCGAGGCAGCGGTAATTTCGTAGAATTGGGTAGTTGTATATACTTGACAAAATATTGTAAAACGGAAGTAAACATCTCGCTTGATTAAATTCTTTTTTTTTTTTGTTTGTTTAATGAATTGCACATCTTGTGTAACTTTAAAAGAATCTTGACATGCGATTTTTGTTAAGCAACATTGCTTATGACAACAAGAATAATAAAAACAGAAATTTTTTCTTGTATGCTAAAATTATTTCTGTAGTGAATATTGTAATACTATTTCGTTTAATACAATCATAACTTTAGCGTTTTGATACTGAAGCAGAGAACCAAGCTTTGAATAAATTGTGGTCATTTGAAGAGTTATTCATTGCGGGTGACTGTATTAGAATCGTATCATATTATTGTCTTTAAGAACGAAATCTAGTAGTAAAACGGAAGCAGGAATGTGAATTGCATGTTAATAACTAGTGAATAATGAATGATTATTTTAAATATTTTGTTTTGTGCATCTGTATTTCACTGGTTCTCGTATAATATTTTATTTATTTTTAAGCATATATTTTAATATGTACGGTGTTTAAATTTGTAATTTTGAGTTCTGGGTATAATTATTATTTTTTTGTGTATGTTTTTAGAGAAAATTTAAATTCTAAAATTAATGCATAAATGAATTTACTTGTTGAATTGGCATATTGTTGAATTTGAATAAGGTTTCCGTAAAGCATTATGTTTATATAGTATTAATAATTCTTAAGGTTTAATTGTCATGCCATCCATTGCATGCTAAAACGAAGGTAATCCATTAATAATTCAGTGAAACTAAATTGATTCTTTTGTTGGTTGAAACTGATAGAGTATACCAGATAAATTTTACTTTTAGTGTGTATATGTGAACGTATTGAAATGCTGAATTTTATTTAGATTATAGTATCTTATTAGAAGGGGTATTCTCTTGAGTAATTGTTTGTTTTGAGTTCATATCATTTAAGACAGGGATGGGCAAACTATGGCCCGCGGGCCAAATCCGGACCGCCAGAAGATTTTATATGCCCCGCGGATAGAATTTTAATTGGTATGTGGCCGTTTTAAGCCCACATTGGAAAAAAAAATTGCCCAAAAATTGTGTAAGAAAAACGAAACAGCCAAAAACAGTGCACAAACATTAATGATTTATTTTTAGCAAATTAAGTAACATATTAAATCTCTTGTTTTTACTTATCCTAAATTCCCAAATAAATTGCATCGAGTAGTCAAAATGCTGATCCTGATGTATTCCTTGTTTGTTACGCAGAAACCTTTTTGTTAAGGACCAAAAACCCTCAATATTCTGCGTATGAACATTTACATCGTTTGGGCTTACAAAATTTTTGGAATGGTTAATTTGTTGGTGACTAAAATATTCGTTATTAGAGAGAGTGCTTCTTTGAACAAACCACTCATCTGTTATTATTGTAGTCCCAGGAAGAACATATTCATCTAAATTCTCAGCATTGTTTTAGTATTTCTATTGGTTACAGGCACAAGAAACGACTTTTTATTTGCCCGTTCGATACCTCCAAATACCATTGGCCTGTAATTACCCGACCTCAATTATACTTTCTTTAAAAAAAAAGACTTTTGTCTAACTCGATGATTTTCGGCCTTCCATTTTCAGTTAGACCACCCTGCCTGTCATTATTACTTGTTATATAACGTACTATTACGTCTCTTATTTTCTTACTATATTCTCCGACTGCTTTTCAACTGATATCTGCCTCATATGCTATATCTGAAAATATGCCACGTTTAATATATTTGTATATAATAATGACAACTTGTTTTAGGCTATGCTTAAAGCCTTTAATAAAGGAACCCGTTCTAATCGTTGCAAGGTTTGCAATCGTTGAAGCGTTGCAAGGTTTTTTACAGTTCCAAGTAAACCCGTAAACATTTTTTGTTTGTTTCACGAGAACCAAACGTGGATTACCAACGCACCGCTTGCACCTCATTTCATTTGCTATTAAAATAGCAAGGGCCAGGAAAATAATCTGACTATTTGCATTCAAAAAATCATTTATATTACTTTCATTCATTTTTTATATATATCTTCTTCTCCGTATCTTTCGTCTTCTTTTATAATTTTAACTTATGAAACTTTTACCATTTTTTTTGGGTAATTTTTTTTTTCTAATGCGGGTTTAAAACTGTCACATACTTTTTAATTCGCCGGTCCGATGGAAAGTTATGGATATTTATTTTATATTTTATATCCATCGCCTTTTCTACTTTGTTAAATATTATTATTATTTTCTTTTTTTCAAAAGACTGGTGATCTTTTTACTTTTTCTATTTTTGTACTACAAAACATAAATCGACAAAATATCAGGCACAGTCAGCTTTCAATCTGTAAAGTGTTAAAAGCGGGTGTTTTTTGTTAGTTATTCCTCGGAAGCAGACATATGTGAATCCATTATCGATGAATTAGACCTCACATGTGGTAGACTGCTCAATTTAAGCTCCAGCCAAGTCCTTTTACCTCCTCTGCAGTAACAGATTTCCAATTAGGCACTTATGTAATTGCCTGAGGCCGTTGGGTTGAGAGGGCAGGCCAAATAAAAAAAAAACTATTAGCTGCTAAACAAATACATTTATAAAAGATGCAAATTTTAGGAATTACAAAATTAATATTTTATAATTTATAAATTAATTAAAAATTGAATGAGAATTAAATTAATTAATTAAAATTAACTTTGTCAAGTAAGTATTGTAAAATATTAGGGTAAAATCAACACTTTGTAAAATATAAATGGCTAGGTTTAATTTCACTTTATTTAGTTTTCTTAATTTATTTTAATTTATATAAAAACCAAACGGAATACTATACATTCATTCATGAATCATAATAAATAAACATATAAAATCAAATATTTTCGGGAAGTTATTACAATGAAAAAAATTAACTAATAATTCATCATCAGCATATCGACTATGTTAAAAAAATTAAAGTAAACTGACCAGTTTGTTAAAAGAAAAGCTTCATACTGTACACTGTTAAGGGCTGCAAAATGCATTAAGCCGTCACTGCACCTTCAAAGCGTATGGAGGATTATAAAATTAAATAGAATACCTATTTTATATGTATCACACATGCTTAATTTGAATGTATTTATTCACACTTATTCTTATATAATCTATAAATCGTGTTGAATGATACTGATTTTTTACATTAATTATTAGGTTAATAGAAAAACAGGTGTCATCTACTTCGTGTAGTTTTTTCATCTGTAAGCAGTAACGGATTTCTAAGTAAGTAGCTGTCCAGAAGCATTTGCCTGGCAGGGAATAAAAACAGTGGTGGATTTCCGATTAAGGATACTAGGCAGCTGCCTAAAGCCACTAAGCTGAGAGAAGGTCGCAACAGCTCATTTAGAGAACGTTATTTTCCTAGTTAGCAAACAAATAAGCTTGTAAAATGTACTAATTATATAAATTATAATAAAAAGTATTAATTCTATGAATTACAGAATATTAGGATATTAATTTATAATAATATTCTAATATTTTATAATCGCCTTTTTAATTTGACGATGCTATACCAAATATAAGTGGTCAAACTCAAATATGATTTATTGTGTTCTCTTTGTTATTAGAATATTTATAAACTTTAAAAATTGGCTTCAGTAACTTTGTGTAAATACCCGCGGGGGTTAAAGTCCTAATAGATAAATGAAAACAAATACACTGTCAGAAAGTTAATAAATAAAAGCAAATTAATCTAAAATAATATTAATATTTTAAAAATGCGTTGAAATATATAAAATTTATTAAAAGAAGGACCTAATAATGCGCCCTGCCTAAAGCCACAAAAAGCGCTACAGTTTAAAAAACGTTTATTGACCTAGTTGCCTTTTGTATAAACAAATTTATAAAAAATACAAATTATAAGAACTATAAAATATTCGGATTTTGTCAAATACACTTGATCAAACACATGTTTCCTTGCATTCAATTTGTTATTAGAGTACACACACACACACACACACACACACACACACACACACACACACACACGCACGCACACATTGTCATGAGTCGTAGCACATAAATAAACGAAAATATATTCACTAAGATACTAAAATAAAGAATTGACCCAAAAATTATTAATATGCTGATTAAATTAAAAGATTATTGAAACAAAATTATTCAACTGCTCATTAAAAAGAGGAGTGGCATCACTGCAATTTGTATACATTTGCCACTGTTTCTAAAGAAAAGCAAACAAAGGACTTACCAAACATACGGAACAGCTAGACAACCAAAAGGTGAGGCCCTACCTCACCTAAAGGGAATGAAAATAAGGCTATTTAATACATCTGTTTTCGGATCAGCAACGCGGCGCCAGACCGAACGGCGACACAAGACTGAACGGTGCCATCATAAAATCGTTTTCCTGCCTCTCATTGGTGCTCACGTGTCTGTTCGATGCCAGGTGTGTTGGAAGGAAACGAACTTACTGGAAATATTGATCCCTACCTTTCCCTGTGCGTCGTGAAATATGTGCAGAGAAGGGGACTTTACAGGCCTCATGCTATCTCTCGGAGACGAAGAGTTTTTAAGGCTCGAAATAGTTGAAATCACTGGTTTAAAAACATTAAGTTTAATGTTATGTTTTTTTTACAAGACAATGTAAACAATAATATGGCGAATTGGTTCAATATGGATTCGCAATGATAGATGAACCAGAGAGGGCCGTCAGATAATCCAAAAAGTAAAGAAATAGGCGCTACATAAATTTAAATATTGAACAGTTTTTATTAGAAATTAGCACGAGTAGTCTTCCTGAAACTTTCTCGCATATTTCTTAATAAAGATATTAATATCCCCTCCCCCTTTATGCACATAAATTGGGCACTTTGAACAAGACCATGAACGCCAAGAATGCAGATCATATGTTGAAAGAAAAATCTTAGATTTTTATTTGAGCACATGAGTGGTTTGTGCTTCTTAATATAGGGAGAAAAACTGAGTATGCGTTTTGGACGTCTTTTTGTTTCCCGTTTGAAACAGGAATTTAACACAAAACTACAATTTTGCTAACAAGACTACATAACAAATTTTGTTTGTCTGAATTGTTGCATCTTTTGAATTATTGCATTTACATGCAAGCGAGTGTATAGAATGGAAAATTCATTGATGAATTCAATTCAAAAACAGAAAATTTTCTCCATCCAGTTTCTTGCATTTTGTAATTATCCAATTTGCTTCATAAGATGTTGGATATCTTATTATCTTCAATAGATGGCAAACTTCTTGTGAATGGATTTCAGTCAAAATTTGATAGAAATATAAAAGTATTAGATTAAAAATCTCCTTTAAATTCTATGCTTCTAACTCAAAGCATTTTGAGTTATCATACACCGACACTTTTCTAAAAATGCATGTTTTTTAGAGTTCAAACAAATCTGAAATGTGTAAATTTGTCAAAAACTTTTTTTTTTTTCTTCGAATTTTTTGACGATTACATTACTTTCTCTTTGCATACCTCATATAAGAGAAAGTAAAAAATATTCGTGAAATGCATTATATAAATTCCAATGAAAATTTTAAACTGTTTTTATCAACATATTCTTTAAAATTTCTCAACTCAGAATTAAAGCTGATTAGTTTTTTTCCCAGCTAATACAATTTAATTAATAATGCTAATCTATATTTGCTCTCTCCAAATTCAGGTTTTTTTTTTAGTTTCTTTTAAAAATTTATTAACCTGATGTTAAAAAAATATCGATTATTTAGCAGTAAAATTGAAATTATTGGTAAAGTTATTCAAATTTTACTAAATTATAACAAATTACAGGGTTGACATAATGTTTAATCATTTTAGTTTTAGATAAATGATGCATGTTAAAAATTCTTTGGATCTATTTTTACGTAAAATTAATAGATATAGCAGAGATTAATTTGGTTTGTTAAATGTATCGTTACGAATCTGTACTATTTCTTCCTTGAGCAGTTAATATAATAATAGTAGTAAAGAGTTTTACATATATTCCTAACGGATGCTGAATGAATACCAGGTCAATAACAGCCGAACTTGGCGACATTTGGCGACAGAAATAAAGGAAACAAAATGCAGGACTTTTAGCGATATCTCTATTAGAGCTGGAAAACTAGGATCTTTCTCGATATTTTAATACCTGCCACAGAAGCTATATATGCGGAGGCGCACAGACGAGAGAAAGTCAGTTGAATGAATTCTTTCTTTGGAAATATTCAGTCGTTTTAAGTTGAACTTTGTTGTGCTGTGCTACTATTTAATTATAAGCTTGCTGTCTGCTAGTTTGTTGTTGATTGTTAAAAGTATTGTCTTTGCGAAAGATTCGGCTATGTTTTCCCTATATGTGTTTCATGTTTCTCTTTCGGAATAAAACATCTTTATTCGTTATCGAGCGTAACGTACTTCTCACCGTACATCCACAAGGCTGATTTTCTGTTACAATATTTTGTGAAATAATGAATTTTGCAAACCTCACATTGTCTCTTTAAATCGAAACAAATGTGCTTTCAAAAGTGGGAACTGTGAAAGAATTAACTCGGTGTTATAAAAAATTCTTTTCTGATGTACAAACTTTATGAAAATAATTCTACTCACTCAGCACTAAACGATAAATCAAATTCTGGCAGTTTCTATAAAAGGTTTTATATTGCTGTTATTTTAAATCTTCCAAATATGAGTTTAGTATCATTCATTTCAGAATTAAACCAAGTTTTATGAGATCTTGTAAAAATTACAAATTTTTGCGTCTTTTTAAAAAAATAAATGTTAAACTAAATATTGTCTGAAATTTTATCTGATTTTAGTTATTGAGCTTATTTACACTCGTGTTGACATTCCGTTCAGTTAAACACTTAAGCTCTTCTATACTAATAATATAAATGAACCTATGTTGTGTGTGTGTGTGTCTATGTTTCTGTGTGCTGGCGCTCTATGGGTCAGACCATCTGGTCTACAGTAATCAAATTCAACATTTTACACTTAAAAGGATGGAAATGCATACCTTGGTAAATTTTTTATAAAATTTTAATTAATTAAAAATTCGCCGTTTTTCTGTGTCGTCGTCATTTTTGTCGTTTTTCCCGCGTAATTCCATAAAAAATGATTGCAAAAATAAAAATTTTACCGTGTTTCGAAATTTTAAAAATTTGTCTTTTTAATGATGTCTATTTTATGCTCGTGCAAGTCGAGCAAATTTTTCCTGAACTTTGACAGTATTTTTAAATTATTTTTTAATCAAATTTTCCTGAAATTGTCCTGAAATTCAAGTCGTTTTCACTGTTTTTTAGTAAGTATTTGATCCACTTATTTTTTCATTGTTGAAAGTTGAAGAAGAATTCTGTTTAATATCTGTTCAGTTTATAAAATGAATAAAAAAAGGAAATTACTCTAATAAGAAATTTAGGAGACGGATGGACAGCACATTTGCGCTTTTAATAGCACAAACATGTCATAAAAGAAGTCGCTAATAGAAAGGTTCATGTGAACAATGTACAGAATTTATGTAAGAATAATACAGCTTTAATGTCTAACAATTTTATGGGATGCTAGAAATGAAATTATATCTAAATTATTTGCCTGAATTTAAAAGTAACAAATATCCCCGGCAAACAAGCTGGTTGCCAAAGATCTTTAATCTAATAATAATAATAAATGTGCTTGTGTGTGTGTGTTGATCTGTATTCCAAACCGACTAACTTAGAGGCACCAAACTTAACATGTATATTTGAAAAATCGGAACTTGGTCAAAGGAGCGATTTTTGTTATCCTAATTAAAATTTTAATAAATTAAAAAATGAAGCGAAATTTTGATTTTTTTTTCAAACTTAAAAGTCAAAAAATATCTTTTCAGTTACAGTAATTTTTTGCCTAATAAATCTTCGATTTTAAATTAATTTTAAAAAAAATTTAAGCATGTTTTACTATAATATATTTCATCGTTGAAGTGAAATTTAGATCGTTGTCAATATTGCCGCTAATATTTCATCATGCTTTTGTTTCTATTGGTGATGATAAAATTAATTTTCTATATTGAGTAGATTTCAATATACACATTATAATAATTATAAAATATTTTTTTTTTTTTTTTCATATTTCGTTGTGCTTACTACATTCAAAGTTTTAACTTCGGAACAAAGCAACGGTGAATTTTTTTTTTAAGTGGTCCATTTTTAAGCACTACTGTTCTTACCTGTGATGAATTGAATGTATAAAGACTGGAAATTGAGAAATTGTACAGCATAATGAACAGAACGATGATAGGCTTTCGAAGTAATATCAGTAACATGTCTTTCAAAATTGAAAATATTTTGCCGAGGAAGCCATTAAATCCAAGTTAATCGAAATATTTAACTGACGTTTTCAGCAACCATTCATAGCGGTAAATCAAATGATCGCTAAAGGTTGTTAATATTCATTTGATTTATTGGTATACATATGTTTGTAGTTTTGATAAAAAAAAAGTATAATAATTGAATTGAGCTATTGAGCATATAATATTTTGAATTTTAAAACCGATTAAAAGTATAAAAAGATGTTTCTAACTGTAGTCCACAAACTACAATCAGGCCATGGTGGCCTGGTGGTAAGGTCTCGACTTCAGAACCGGAGGCTTTCAGGTTTGAGACCAGCTTCTACTGAAGAACCGTCGTATAAGCGCCTTTGGTACACTTTCAATCCGTTTGAGCCAAATACCCTCTCGCTAGTGTGGTGTAGAACTTTCGAGAGGACTGCTAGCTCAGGTGTCATCCGACCACGGTTTAAAATTACATACTCCGTCCCAAAACAGCCCTAGTGTTGCTTAAAAAAAGGGACGTTAATGTAACTAAACTCCAACTACAAAAACCAAATTTCAAAATAAAAAAAAACTATATACTATTAGACTCAACGTTTTATTTCCTTTAGAAACAACAAAATCATAATTATCAAATTCATTATCTTTTTTTTAATCCTATTATTTTTTACTTTCATTGCAGTTATAAAATTTATGTCCCTTCTTTGAAAATTCTGTCGCAAAATAATGATACAACTGAAATTTAAGGGAAAATATTGTTTTCAAGGCTATGAAAATTCTACAATAACCAATGACAGAGTAAAAATAAAAAAAATTATAAAATCAGATTAAACAAAAATTACATAAAGTAAACATAATAAAAAAAATTCTCTTCTTTATTGCACAATTTATTATATACGTATTACTTGGAACATACAGTTGTTTAATCAAATGTAAAAAAAAGAAGCCTTTTTTACAGCAAAAACTAGTGATTTATTCGAAAAATAAAATTATAATTTTTCTCATCAAGGATTAAAATTTTCAAAATTGGATCAATTTAAAAGGGACATTCCAAAATTATTAATTATTATTACAAATGGAATGTTCTCTCTCGTCTTTCTCATATATTTCCGCAATATGACTCGCCAAGTATTTTAACTTCATCGTTTGGTGAAGAGAACCAACGTGGATTTTTGGAACAATGATGCTCTCTCTATTAATTTTATCCAAAAGTTCACCAGAATTGCAAATTCGGATCGTATTCTAAAAATTAAGTATTTAGCTTGAGTCATTGCATTTACGTACAAGCGAATCGATAAATCAACATATTGTGAAACGGATGATAGATTTGGAGAAAAAATTTGATATACATTTAAGATTCTGATGATCTAAACCATCCATCCATAAATCTGGTTAAGTTTTTGAGACATCGTATTCATACAGATTTACAGAAAAGTCTGCCTAGAGGATATAAGTGGAAACGTCCAGCGGATTCAGTAAGCGATAACAATGTTTTATTCTAAAAGAAAACATGATTAAAAAGTAGCAAAACACAGTCAGGGTATGGATAGTGTCCCAAAAAGATTGAAACGCGGTTCAATTTCTTTACCTATTAGAAATAAGTGAGCAATATAAATTACAATGTAGTTCAAAATAAGACCATGTTAATAATAATAATAATAAAATTCTTTAATTTTCAAAAACTTACACTTTTCAAATTTTTATACAACCCCTCCAAACAAATTAAAAAAAAAACTATCATTACAAAAAAAAAAAAAAAAAAAAAAAAAAAAAAAAAAAAAACCGCATACTCGTATCTTTAAAATTGAGTCAGTTGCACATAATTGAAAAATTAACGTGCTTCATAGGGACCATATACTAAAACAGAAATAAAATTTGTTACATATCATAAAAATTTAAAATGTATAATAATATTGACATTAAAACTCTTATTACTTGTCTAGGGCATAGGGCATGTCGTATTCTTAAGAGTTTTTTTTTTTTTTTTTAATTTTATGGTCAGACTGCCATTTTTATTTGTAAAAATTAAAGTAGAAAAGAAATATATGCAAGTAATTTATTTACATTATTAATATTATTTACGCCATTTATTAATATTATTTACAATATTCTAATAGTTTTTTTTTTTTTTTTTTTGCTTCATGTAACTGTAATTTAGCCGTTTCAAATATTTATGTTAAAATATTATTTTTTTAAAAAAAAACTCAATTTTTTTATTTTTTATTACAAGATCTTTCTAGAACATGTTTTAAAAAATATTTATCTATTTAATGCAAGAATTTTTATTATATGTGCCAACTAAGAGACACTTCATACAATGAAACTGAGAGCCGCATGCGCCCGACTTCTCTCACAGGAAAACCTCTCTTTATCTCTAATAAGACTTTATTCAAGGCGTTTGGAATTTTTTTGACACCCGCTATAACATTTTTAATCTAAACATTTCCACTAACAATTTGTATATGGCCTCTATTTCAACAGAAGAAACCGCGTTTTGATTTGAAAAATGGCATTAGTAATTTCTTTCTGCATCATAATTCATTTGGTTTTAAAGATACAGTATGCGGTTTCATCTAATGTAATTGTTAGATGGAAAAGAACTTTCTAATTGACTAAACTTGTCTAGAAGAATCATGTAAAAATTAAAAAAGTGTAGCTTTATATATATATATATATATATATATATTCACGCTTTTTTAATGATTACGTTAAAATAATAATAATATATTATTGTGCAATCAATTATATTTCAGAAAGTAGCAGCAGTGTTTAAAAACGTGTAAGCATAGTGTAAAAAATTTTCTTCAATGTTTTTTTTTTTTCTGAAATTAAAACTTAACTATATTTACTACAAAATTTAAAAAAATGTTCAATAAAAGTTTAAAATATCATCACACACACACACACACACACACACACACATACACACACACGCACACACACACACACACACACATACACACACACGCACATATAAAGTAAGCATAATATTTTGACAGCAGTAGGTAGGTTCGAAAACAATGAAGACATTTTGCATTTTTAAGTTCGCTTTAATCCATCCCGAGAAGGTATAATTTATTAACAAGAAGGCGCGGACAAGGCTCATCCGCTCAGAGCAATAGATTAGGCAAGAAGAGAGGGAAGAGAGAGAAATTAATTATCCCTCCTCTTATATAACATGAGATATTGAAAGGGAAAATATTTTTCACAGTGCTAATACTAGATTCCGATAGGGATTTCCCACACATGCGCGAACCAGGCAAGGAAAACACAGGGATCTTTTTCAAAAGTATTTGTTTAGATCAGCAATTTTTATCCTTTCACTCGCAGCGTGGGAACCGCTGATGAAAGTATTTTTGCAAAGCTTGTCTTGAATTAATTAGATAGAAAAAGTGGAATGGGATCAGGAAATAAGAGAACATTTTAGAATGACTTTGATATGGGCTAAATTAAAATAAAACTTTAGAAATTTATTAGGGTTGAAAGATTTAATATATATATATATATATATATATATATATATATATATATATATATATATATATATATATATATATATATATAATGATATTTTAAACTCTTAATTTAAACCAAATTAATTTCCAAAGCTTATCTTAATTTAACCCATAGTAATTTCATTCTCTCATTTCTTGATCCAATTCCACTTTCGGTTTAATTAATTCAACTGAAGCTGTAAAAATTACTGCGCAATCAATCTACGTAATGGAGTGAAAGTGATACTTCCGTTGCCCTTTTCAAAGGTCAAAACATGTTTTCAATTGACACGTGGCCGGATCCCATGTTATATGAGACTGTCCCATGTTATATAAGGCTAGTGATCATTTGTTTCGTTCCCTTCTTCTTTACTTCTGCTTTTGTGCGCTGCGCCTTCTTGTAAATAATCATACCTGCCACCCGGAAGAGAATAAAACGAAATTAAAAATACTAAGCCTCATCTATGTCCTCAAACCTGCATTATGCTGATATATATATATATATATAAAATATAACATAATATAATATATATATGTTATATATATACAAAATATTAATATTAAGTGCTTAATAAATAAAGTTTTGAGGACTGAATTTTTAAAATTCCATTTGTGATTATATACAATAATTATAATTACGGCGTATGAATCTTAAGAAATTTGAAACTCGTGTAAGAAAACAAACATCAGTAAATTTAAACAAAAACAAATGACCCTTCCTTTTCTTGTTAAAGTACATGGAATTCGTTATCCATAAATTATTAAGATAAATAATTTGTCAGAATGCTTGTAAAATTAAATGGTTCAATCCTTCAAAATATTTATTACGAAATATAAATCCCATTTTTCTGGAATTTGTTATATTTTGTAAGTGAAATTATATGAGCTGATGTGTAAAAATTCTAGAGTATTGCAAGGACAGAGACTAATTCATATTTAAAAGTAGTGACAATTAATAAAACATTATGGCAATAGATTTTTTTTTTACTTTGATTTCATACTTTTTACCGAGGTAGAATTTTTTAAATATATTTTTATATTACAAAAAGCAAAAAAACGCCATTTGCAAATAAAAAGAATATTCTTTATTATTTATTCTGCCGATATTTTGAAATTTGCCAATGTGCCCCTCAATGCATCGTTTTAAGACCAATACAGAAAACTTAATGCAACAGGAAAATTACTCATAGGAATGAACTGACATTTTGAATGTTCCCATAATGTCCTTCAATTTTTGCCAAAATATATGTACGTTATAATTTTAAAACATTTTAAACTCTTAATTTTGTAGCTTCTTTCATATTTGAAAAATTACTTTTTCATGTTAAATATGTATGCAAAAAGGGCAGAATACCTTATGTATTCATAACAAAAAGAGTTTAGGCCATTAATTTTATACAATATGAATAAGAGTTGGAAATTTAATTTTAATTTTAGAAAGTCAAAATTATGTTATCTTGTACTTTCGAAACTAATAAGCCTAAACTAACGAAATTTGGTTTTCGGGAATAACTTTTGATGTAGTTTTAAAATTTAATGAGAAAAATTGGTGTTGCCCTGGAAATTTTGAAATTTGCTCTAATTTCAATATATAGACCTCTCCTTATGAAATTTTTAATTCAAAAAACTTTAAAAGTACGTTAAGCCCTTTCAAATGATACTTTTTTTTTTTATGATTGTACTAATAGCTATGCCAGAATAAAGCTAGTGGCTCCTTTTTTTTTTTTTTTCTGCGACTGTACATATAACATATTTATCAAAAAGTTTAAAATACAATGCTGAAAACTTTCAACGAAAAAATTCTGAATATTTAAAAAAATAAATATTGAATGATTATATCAAGAGGAAAGAAATAATTTATTCCATTTTTTTGCAATGTATCTGCAAAATATGAATTATCGTTTGCAATTACTCTTCTTCCCATTAAATGTGGAGAATTTTGCTAAAAATTAATAATTAACTTATGGATTTTACAACAGAATTTTAATATCTAATATATAAAATTCTCGTGTCACAGTTTTCGTTGCCATACTCCTCCGAAACGGCTTGATCGATTTTGATGAAATTTTTTGTGCATATCCGGTATCTATGAGAATCGGCCAACATCTATTTTTCATCCCCCTAAATGTTAGGGGTAGTCAATTATTAATTAAAAACTAACTTTCCCGCCAAAAAAATCTTCCATTTTTCCCAACGCCAACTTTTCCGCCAAAAAAATCTTCCATTTTCCCCATCGCCAAATAAGTAAGGCATCAGTTGTTTTTTTCTCCCAACAGTAATTAGGCTAGGGTTAACATTTTTCGACGGATTATTTCAAACGATTCTGTTTATTTTCTTAATGTTTTATGCATTTAAAATTAAACATTGTTAATTAATCCATGTTTCACATTCATTCTGAAGTACTTTTGAATTAAAATAACACAGAATAAAGGAAATTAAAAATGTCTAATCTGCATAGCGTTACCCCAACTGGCGTAGAAAAATTTACGCATTTGCGTTGACGTAACTGGCGAAAAAAATCCACGCATGCGCATTGTTCTGATTGTTGGCATGACAACCAACGGACGATTTAAATTATTTTTAGGTTAGTTGCATGCTTTTGTAAGTAAAATGTATTTATGTTAGTTATATATTTTTTGTATATGCTTATAGTTTTAAGTACATCGTTTTTTAAGTAGATTTTTTTAAACCTGTTTTCGACCGATTATTTTAAACGATTCATTTTATTTTCTTAGTGTTTGATGCATTTAAAATTAAACATTGTTAATGAATCGATCTGTTCATGATGAATCTGAGAAATTTTTGTTGACAAATTCTTGAGATATTACATAAATTAAGAAAGATATTCTTTAGTGACCATAAAGTTTAAACGCTCAGTGACTCTATTATCAGTAATCATATTATTAAAAAAAATGCTTTGTTTCAGTAAAAAATATTATATTAATTGCAGATTAATCATTTACACTGTAATTTAAAGCATAATTTCTACGAAGGGTAACAGAAAATTAGAGAGATATATATCACGCTATAACTGAAGGCCTTTATAATATTATGAGTGAATTATATGACTATCAAAATTTGAAGTTTTAAAATATTTTGCTGAAGAATCTATTAAAGTTGGAATTGCGTAAAATGTTTAATGGTACGACCGGAGTTTTATCCCCTGCTTGGCGAAATTTTTAAAAATCGCAAACAACGGCCTTGCGAAATGTTCAAAAGCAAAGAAGCAGATGTTCAATTATAGTGCATAATAAAGATTGCCAGCTTTGGTGCGTTATCGCAACTTGGCGAAGAAGGGGGTTAAACTCCGGTTAAACCTATTTAATTATTAAAATTTAAACGAACATTAAGATTGGCGAACCGGCTGGTCGCCAAAGGCGGCTAGTATATATATATATATGTCATCTTTTTTATTTAATTACAATGGAATTAAAAATTCATTGCTTGCAGTTTTAAATACTTCAGTCAAAAACTTGTGAACAGAATAACGTTTGTTATGAATTATATATTATGTTTTTTAAAACTTACTTATTTTAAGACGTTTATCATTTTTTAATACAGTATATTCTCAGTAATCTGACAGACATCGGACTAGAGGAATTCCAAATTAACGAATGAGTCAGATCAACAGAGATCAATTACATAAAAGCATATTTAAATAACAGATTTAGGTTTATTGTGCAAAATTATATATATAATATTATACTATGTGTTATAAATATTACAAAGTATAATTCAAAATTTTTGCACAACCTTTTGTTTATACCATGCCATGATCATTAACATGTTGCAGCGGCCAAACAGGCGATAAATGACTGTTTGTTTCGCCAACTGGCGATAAGCATCAATCATACCTCTGGAGATGAACTTGGCTCTCCAACGAATACGAGTGACTCACTTCCTGCCTTCACCAGCTGGCTTAGAACTTCTGCCTCGTGCTGGTCGATGGAATTACGGCCAATGTATCATGATTTATATTTGTTAATTTAATTTGTAATTAAAATTTATTTTTGTTATTTACATGGCTGGCAGTTTTTATTAAGTAAAAATGTTTTAATACTTTAATTTAAAGTAAATTTGGCAATGCGTGTTAAACCACGCACCAAAATGTGTAGGCAGTGGCTTGAGCCCTAATGAGTCCTAATCTGAGTTTTTATATATTTGCGGCGGTAGCTAAGCACTCAAAGGTATGGTTTGATGCGAGCTGGACTTTGGGACAGTTTTTACAAATAATATATGATCTTGTTTCATCCGAATGAATTTTCATGCTCCTATAGTAATTTGTTCTTAATCTAGTGATTGTGGATGTTATGTTTCTGGGACAGTTGATATATTGGTCTGTGATATTGGTTTCTTAAAGGTGGGTCATATGTCAACAAATGTCCACCGCATTAGCATTTACAAGCATGAAATGTTCATGTTCTCTCAATGTTTATATGTACAGGTATCCATTATAACATTAGCTTTACAAGCATGAAATGTTCATGTTCTCTCAATGTTTATATGTACAGGTATCCATTATAGCATACTGGAAATACCCTTGCTGTGCAGCCTTTCTGAAAGGATATTTATAGCGTAGGTGATACTAGTCTGTCCGTTTATTATCGAAGACGAACAGACTAGCACCAGAAAGGGTCATCAAACCTTCCGTGGAGTTCATATCTTGCGAATCAATCAGGTGTAAGACAAGGACCTTTTGAATTAGCTATAAATTAACTAATAATTATAACGCTATAAATTCAGTATAATTAGAATTTCGTTTGAAACCATCAAAATCAAGTCACATAAAATATTTAATCGAAAATTTCAGTGTCCATGAACAGTATTGTTGTTGTTGTTTATAATGGCACTTGCCATGAAGGGAGTATGAAACTAGTTAGTGCCTTCAATTATGTATCATCGTGATTGCGTAGCTTTTAACGAATATTAAAAACTTTGGAATCATTTAAAATAAGCACAAATTGTTGAAGCTAAAACATTAATCCACTTAGAGATTAGAACTGTACCAAAATCTGATTCTAAATAAATTTCGAAAAAAGGCAGAGTAAAACTACGGAGGCTCTAAGCACGGTGCATTCCCTTTTTTCAGACCGTTGAGTAAGAATTCATAATGGGAATACATTTGTTTTCTTTACCCTGTGGTGAAAACTTATAAGCCAGGTAAGCAGAGTTTATTTTTGCTTCGTTGTGTAGTGAATAACATATAAGTCAGTTAACAACTACGCTGTAGTTGCACCGCAACCCATTTCCATTTGCGCCAATTTTGTAAAAATAAATAATAAATCCACAAATTAAAGAGACATCCCAATTTCATATTAAAACACTGCTCCTTTTAATTCTAAAAGTTGTAGTTTTGTCCCTGAAACTTAACCACTATAAATGTTCTTATAAATTAGCACTCATTGTGGTTCTAAAGTGACATTAACTGAACAAAAAAAGAATGAAAACTCCTTGAAGTTCTCTACAAACACCTCACCTCAGCTCTACGCATATTAGTTTCGGTTTCGTTTCGTTTAACGTGTATGAATCGAAAATCACTTTTTTAAAATATAAATAACGGAAATATAAATTATAGATGAAATGGAATGAAGAATAAATTTATCATCGGAACGTACGTTTGTATAGAATTTGTTATATAAATTTCTATAAGGTGAAACACTATATTATATGTACTTTATGTTTCACCTTTTAACATAATTCGATTTAAAAAAAAAATCATCATATCAGAAAGTAAAATTTGGTTAATAAGTTTTTTTAAAAATATTATATATATATATATATATAATTGTTTTTTCAGATAATATATTTTTAAGAACTTCATTTTTATATTAATAAGCAGAAATAACCATATGAAAGTATCTCTTAATGTGAGTTGGAATTAAAGAGTGGATTTATGAAGTATTTTGATTTGAACCTCAATTTTGATCGTTCAAAATTTCTTCTTTTTCAGCTTGATTGGTATTTTTTTTTTATGTTTAATTTGTGTTTAAAGTGTAGAACCATTCAATTGTTTTTAATGTCATTATGTTACCCTTTTTATCCTTTATGGAAGTGTGTGTGTGTTAAATGTAAGATTTATTCATGGAATAAATTTGACCTTGATGAAATATTCAATAAAATTTCAATAATCAAAATTATTAACTGCATGACTTTTTTTTAAAAAAAATCTAAATTTGTTACATTAAATTTACTAAAAATGTCAGCAAAATTTTGAAAGAAATAGTTTTTAAGTTTTGTTTTATCTGTTAGTTTTTCATTACTTTTTTGATTATGATTTTGTTCTTAATATATAAACCTATAATGGTACTTTAAGGCTCAAATTTTTAAAAATTTCCAAGATTTGATTTTGGAAATGAGTTTTGATGTAATAGAGATTTTGATGTAAAAATATTATTTTTAACAAAGAATATAATCAAACACTGTATTTTTTTCTTGTTTAATTGTGCTTCAGTTTTATAATTTTTTTGTGTGATAATTTAATGTGTTAACGACATATTTGTTTTCACAGAGAACAGTTTCTGATGTTGATAAAAGCGTTCCATATTATCAAAATTAAGAAAATCAAATTATTAATAATTATTTGAAATTGTGATGATGTTATATATTTGCAGATTTGTAAGGATAAAAATATTAAGTTTATGAAAATATATTTTGTTGCATGAGTTGCTAGAAGATTTAAAAAGAATGCACAATTTGGATTACTAGTTTTCTATTTATATTAATATATTGCAGTTTTCTCTTTGCATGAACCCTGATAAAAATCGTCCAAATCTCAGATCTAATAACTATCATCATCAAATCCTAATAATATCTCTCATTACCATATCATAGCAATGGATGTTAGTGCTAATAGGAATATTATCAACATTCAAGCTTGGCAATGATTGGAGTTGTACTACAGGAAATACAATAATATTTTATTAGATGTTAAGTTGTAATGACTTTTTATATTATCTTATAAATGATTATTCAGGGGTTTCTGTAGATAAATATTTCATTATAATTTTCAATATTCTGCAATATTCAACAATCTAAGATTTTTATATTAAGTTAAAGTATAGATGGGACAACTTTATAATTTAAATTCTTGAACTTATACTTTTTTTAAGTCTGTGTTTGAGATTTGAATCAATTAAAAAAAAAAAAAATCACCTTTCTGCAATAATATCATAGTATATTACATTAATTTTTTTTTGGAGAAATGATAAATGAATGATGTTAGTATAATCTTGTGTTAATTTATATAACTGATGTGAAAAAAAGTGGAATAATTAATATAAAGGACTTTTTTTTAAAAAATTCTTACTTGTAGGTGGTTTGTTTACATTAAATTGAAGGTCCATTGAGAATAATGTTAAACAGTAGATCATAGAAAGTTTATGATTAATTTTAGATAAAAATTCAGATTATTATTTATCCATCTTAGCTTTGCTGAAAATATCCATTATTTATTTTTTACAGTTTATATCTATTTATTTTTAATTTACAGTATAGATACTCATTTGATTGATATTTTTACATATTTCATAGGAAGCCATGTCTTCCAAAGGTCATGGAAAGAAAACCCCTGGGCAGTTTTTTCAAGGAAAACCACCTGATAAAGGAAAAGGATCACAACCTTCAACCTCGCAATCTAATAAGAAAGGAGATAACAAAGCAACTGCTAAATCCGAAGGGAACAAAGGGAAACATGAAACCAAAAAACACCAAATCAATGCCACCCAACAACCAAGTGGTTTTAGTATGGGAGAACCTTCAACACCAAATATTGCCACTTTGCTAAGTGGATTATCTTCAAGAATTCAAATGAATCAAGCAGCCAGTAATTTTCACATGACACATATATCTGTGAATGTGCATAGCTCAAGCACTGCTTCACATGTGAATCAGATTTTAGCAAATCCTGTTGGATTACCGACAACTCAAACAAATCTGGCTCAAAACATGCCTAAAAGAAGGAATAATCCTAAAAAACCAGATTCTCCAGCTGAAATTAGAGTCTTTACTGGTAGCCAAGAATTTAATACTCAAAAGCATGCCAATTTCTTATCATCTCAAAATCGGGGCAGAGGTCAGTTTAATCAGAGAGGTCTTAGAAGCTCTCCTCCAGTGCATAATTCTAACCATAACCAAGAATCTAACTTTGAAAAGCATGTTAATTTCACATCTCAGAATCATGCTAGAGGCAATTTCACTCAGCGAGGGCATAAAAGTTTTCACCCAGTACATGATTCTAATAGAGGTCAGTTTCACAAGGGGTCTAGAAACGTACACAACATTGGGAGAGGCCAGGGCAATAAATCTGTAATCTTTCATCATGGAGAGCAGAACCAAGTTATGTCGTCTAACAAGCTACAAAGTCCTGTCCATTCTCAAAAGCTATTTGTCGATAAATTGTCACAGAAGTTGTTAATGACTAAACCTTCTACACCAGGACCATTTTTTTTCAAAACTTGTGCACCGGAAAATGAATCAAACACCATGAAAAAATTTGTTGATGCAAGTTCCTTGCCAAAAGTTCAACCAAAACCAGCACCTGTATATAAATATACAAAAAATTCCAAGCCAAAAAAAGCAAAGCCCCAATCAAATTTAAATAATGAAAATCAGCTAACCAAAGGTAAATTGGATGGCTCAAAAAAATCAAGAAATCGAAGGAGAAATAGATTTAAACATGATTGGTCTAGAAAAAAGAAGGAAAGTAAAGAAGTTATTCCATTATTTACATTTGCTCGTAATACAATTGAAGAAACAGAATCTACTAAAAATGTAGATTCAGATGAGGATGATGATGCTTCAGTATCTCGTTGTTCTTCAGAAGAGAGTGTTTGGACATCTAATATTTCAGATGATGAAGTTGATAATTCTTCAGATGAAAGTGAAGTCATTAGTGAATTTTCCACTGTTTCAAGTGTAAAGGGTAGTGAATTCTCAGAAGATAGAGATTCAGGTATATCTGTGAGGCAATCTGGAATAATATCTGTATTTTGGGATATAGAGAATTGTCCAGTCCCACGTGAAAAGTCTGCTGTTGATTTTGTTAAACTTGTGAGAACTACCCTTTATGAAGGTCGAACAGAAGGAAGTTTTAGTGTGGTATGTGATGTACAAAACTTGAATAGTATGTATGTTGAAGAACTTGAAGCATCTAATGTCACTGTCTTTCATATGAGCAGCACTAATAAAAATGCTGCTGACACTAAATTAAAATCACTTCTTTTTGAGTTTCGTGACATTTATAAGGAACAAACAGGCTGTGCTATTGTTTTAATATCTGGGGACTCAGATTTTTCCAACATTTTGAATACCTTACGTTTTAAGCACAATATTTATATTAATTTAATATGCAAATCAAATGCCAGACATTCTTTGATAGAAGCAGCCCATAAATGCATTTTTTATGAAGATTTTGTAAAACAGTTACCAACTCGATCACATGCTGATGATACAGAATATTTGATAACTATATCAAATTTCCCAAGGAATATGTCATTAAAGCAACTTAGGGCAACTTTAAATTCTAGATTAAAAAGTGTTAATTGTCGAATAAGGAAAACTAATGAATTTTGTTGCAGCATAGTTCTCCCTGATGAATGTGCTCGTGAGAAGGCTCTGTCTCTTCTGAAAAATTTTAAAATTAATGACTGCGAAGTAAAAATGGAAAGCATGGAAAGAAGAAAAACAGATATTTCAAAGCAGACTGAAAAGACACAAAAATCAAAGCCTAGTAGAAAAACTGCTGCTGCAGAGTCAAAAGCAGAAGAATCGATTTATAAACAGTTTACAGATGCTTCAATTAAAGGAAGTGTTCCTGGCAGTAGAGGTGCCACATTATGCATTTGTGTTGGTATAAAGTTAGGAGATGCTACTTATTGGAAAAATGAGCTTGAAAAACTGTGGAACATATCTGATTTCACTCTTCACTGGGAAGGACAATCCAGTGAAGGTTATTTCTTAGCTAATTTCAAAAGCTTAAGTAAAGCCCAAAAGGCCAAAAAAATTCTTCAGAGATCACAATCTAATGAGCCATTTTCTCCCAAATTTTTAAAGTTAATCAAACAAGATGATATTTTAACCAACTTTAAACTGCCTGATACCATCCAGGATATAAATAAAAAGAAAATTGAAGAGCACATAAAAATAATTGAAACCAAGAAAGAAGTTTGTTTAAATAAACATAAGCAAACTGTTGCAGACCTAAAGGCATCATATAAAATTTCAGTTCCTGAAGCAAATGAAGCTGTAATAGCAAAATTAAATGAACTGAATGAGCAGAAAGTTACTTTCATGAATTACACACATGATGCTGTAAATAAAATAAACAATTTAGATTTAGCATCTAATACTATTGATAAAACTTTGGCTGATATTATACATGATTATTCCAGAGAATGCAATTGTCTAACCACTGGTTTACCAATTTATGCGAAAAAAAATATCATTCTGAAAAAAATAAAAAAGCATCAAGTTGTAATTATTCGAGCTGAAACTGGTTCTGGAAAGAGTACTCAGCTGACACAGTATTTATGGCGTGGAAAGGACCCCTCTCAGAAAAATTTGATAATTTGTACACAACCTCGTAAAATTGCTGCTATTAGCCTAGCGAAACATGTTAGTACTCAAATAGGTTGTACTTTAGGTGATATTGTTGGCTATCAAGTTGGAGCAACGGTTAAAAGGACGGTAAATACAGAAATTTTGTATGTTACTGATTATACCATGTTAAAAATGATGGTTAATAATGATTTAAAAGAAGTTTCGTACATAATTGTTGATGAAGCACATGAGAGAACTGTTTATACTGATCTACTATTGGGAATGATAAAAAAATCTCTTAAAATCCAACCTGACTTGAAGTTGATCATAACATCAGCTACTATTGATACCACTATTTTCAGGAATTATTTTGGAATTTCGGATGATTCAATTCTTGAAGTGTCTGGAAGGACATTTCCTATTGAAGACATTTGGTTAGATTATGATGTTGCTTTGGGATGGGATTATTTCAAGAAAACTATTGAAACTGTTTGCTCAATTTTAGGCAAAGAAACTGGCGATGTTCTAGCTTTTTTAACCACACCTCTTGAAACTGAAAAGGCAGTTAAAGTTCTCAGTGAGAAACTTGATTCAAAATTAGCTCAGCGTGTGAAAATTTTCCAATTGCATGGAAAATTAGATGTACAAGAACAGCAAAAAATATTTGAACGAATGCCTAATGGCATACAAAAAGTTGTATTTGCTACAAATTGTGCTGAAACTTCTGTGACTATACCTGGAATAAAATTTGTTGTTGATTGCGGAATGGTCAAAGAATCCCAATTTGATATTACTAGAAATATGAATATTATGTCTGTTAATTTTGTTAGTCAGAGCTCAGCTGAACAGCGTAGAGGTCGTGCTGGTAGAACACAAGTTGGCAAGTGTTATCGTTTGTACAGTAAAAAAAATTATGAAGGAATGAATAAAACCACAGAACCAGAAATTTTACGAGTCAATTTAGGTCAGGCATTACTTAGATTAATGAAATTAGGCATAAAAGATCCATTGCAATTTGATTTTGTGCAGTCTCCTCCTCAAGAAGTTTTGCGTACAAGTATGCAACAACTTCTGGATTTAAATGCAGTGAATATTTTTGATATGTCTTTGTCAGAATTAGGAGAGCATATGTCTTATTTGCCATTGGAGCCTCGGCTAAGCTTTTTGGTGTTAACAGGTATTGATCTAAGTATTGGTTTTGAAGCTGTTGTTTTGGCATCCCTAGTTACAGTTTCAAGAAACATTTTTTTTCGGACTGCAGAAAATAAATCTGAAGCAGATAGCAAAAAAATGAGGTTCTGCCAAAGTGAAAGTGACTTTCTTACTTACTTACAAGTTTATAGAGAGTGGGTTACAGTTCCTAAACAATTGAAATCTAAGTGGTGTGTTTTGAATTGTATCAATGCTCGATCTCTTAGAACTGCACATGATTTGATTAATGAAATCATTCATATTATCCAAAATGAAATTAAAATGAAAATTCCTAGCAAATTTTGTGAACAGTCTGCACAAGATTCTTTACTTAAACTTATATTTCGCAGTTTCCATCAAAATTTATGTATCTTTTCGGGACACTACAAATTTGGTTATAGATCATTTGGAGTTTCAGGTGACTTGTTGATTCATCCCTCATCATCATTATACACTTATGGTCATTGGAGACCCGAGTTTCTTGTTTATGATACAATTCTTAAAACTGATCAAACTTATCTAATAAATGTGAGTCCTGTGCCTAAAGAAATGATTTTAGAATGCATGAATACATATGGATTAAATGTAAACTTGGCTGGTTTAGAAACTTTACCTTTAACAGCTTATGGAATATCTCCTCTTGGTAAAATAATTCTTCTTCGTGATATTGTGGGAAAGCATGGCATTCAAAGAAGAAAAATTGAAGATCAAATTAAAAAAGCAGTTGGAAGTGATAATACAATTATGGATATAGATGTTCAAAAAGGTGAGATAAAGGTTTATGGGCCACAGGATAAATATGAGGAAATTGCTGCTATCCTTTGTCCTATGATTGAAAAAGCCCAAGAAAAGCTTGCAATAGAAGAAAAAGAAGTATATTTATATCCTGAATTGTGCACTATAATATCTGCTGGAATAGCTGTAAAAGATGTTGTTTTCCCTGGTGAATTTAGGGACTTAAAAGTGAAATTAACATCTGATGTTGATGTTAGTTCGGTTGTAGAAAAATTGCAATCATGTGGACAGATATCTACAGTACGTGAGTGGAAAAATTATTTCAAAGTTACTTTTACTAGCCCACTTGATGCTAAATTGGCATTAGAAACCTATTCAAATGAAAAAGAGTTTGCATTGCAAAAAATAGTGAATTTTAACTCTGATGATAATAGAATTAATCAATATAAGGTATATGTGACATTCCTTAGAAGAGAATGCACTGGAGAAGCATTTGTTACTACTGATCCTCCTGGTCTTCTTCCTATGAATAGTTTATTTTATCGCAATAAATTTTTACAAGCTTCAAATAGTAAAAAAACATTAGATATAAGAATAATTGGTTTGCCACCCAATACTGACAGGCATGATTTTGAAAAATTTATTGTTTCAAAACTTAGTCCTGAAAATAAAATGAAAAAGTGTATTGTTGTTAGAAAGAAGGTTTATGAAAGCACTCCAGCAGAACTGCAAAGTGTTAAATCAAGGTTGTGCCAAATATTCTCTGAATTTACAACTCAAGATAAGTTTACCATTGACCTAAAGAAACCCAATAGTAAAGATTTTAGATGGAATGCTTGTGTTTTTTTTCAAAATCCTTGTGATGGGGAAACTGCTGTGAATGTTTTAAAAAACCGTTCCTACATTGATGATATTTTAGATCTACAATTGAAACCATCATTACAAACAAACCTGTATTGCAAACATGAAGTATTTAGAGCTATTGAAGAGCAAATCACCGAAGCTTTGAATTTTTTTAAAGATAATTCAAAACCTGGATGTATATTAGAAATAAATGCTATTCCAAGTGGAGAAAATAATGTTCAAATCAAAATAACCAGTAATAATATATCTGACATTTCTGATGCAAGGAAAGCCATTTTAAGCTTTTTATTAGGTGATCAGATTGAGTGCAGTGGCAATCCTTCTTTGGAAAAGTTATTTTCTAAAGCAGGACAAGAACATATAAAAAAGATTGCTGAAACCAAATCAAAATGTTATGTAGAATTAAATATTCATAGAAAAGTTTTAACTATTTTTGGTAATGTTTCTGTATGCAATTCATTAAAATTAGAAGTAAATGAATATTTAGATAAGTTGGCTGAAGAAAACTTGGAAGAAATCATGTTAATGCCCAAAAATGGAAAACCAGGTATACTTAGAGAACTGCTCAGTACATATGGTCATAACCTGGAAGAGCTGAAAGCAACTTGTGGTTTAACTAGTATTGAAATTAATTCACGTCAACACATACTGACAGTTCAAGGTAGCAATACTGCTTTAACAGCTGTAAGTATTTTTTTTAAATATTATTTCCTTTAGTAAGAATAAATAAAAGTTTCTTAAACTTGGGAGTTTTACCTGAAGAATTTTTCATCATCTTCAATGAATTTGCAAAGAGCAGTAATAAAGTATTGTAAGCTCTTACAACTCTTACTTTTTGCAATTTTCTAATTTTTGAGGTCATGTAAATAGTGTTTGAATAAAATAATGAACGTGCACTTTTGAAAAATATGATATGCGAAAAAGTTTGAACGTAGAAATGGTGCTTATTATAAAATGAAGTATTTGAAATCAATAAATTGTACAGTTTGGCCTTTAATTGAATTTTTGTTCTTAAAAAATATTTTAGAGACATATTTTTAGAAAAATGTTCAAATAAAATGAATTATATAATTTAGAATTAAATATTAGTTTAAGAAAAGCTAGTTTAGATGTAGGGAAGACTTGACTGCAATTTTTGTTCTTTTTTAATATATACATATATATTAATATTTTCATAATAATGATCTTAATAATTTTTTGATCTTAATAAGTAATTAATTCATTTTTATTGCAGTGCCAAGGCATTATTGAAGATATAAGAGCAAAATTAGAGGATGCAATTTATGAAGAAGATGCGGAACTTTGTCCTGTTTGCTTTGATAAATTTGCTGATCAATTCCATCGATTAGAATTTTGTGGACATGCTTATTGCAAAGAATGTATTTTGCATTGGTTTCAAACTTCCAGTCATTTTCCTTTATGCTGCATTGTAAGTTTTATATTTTTAACTGAGAATTGGATTTAAAATTATTTTGTTAGTTGTTAAATTACTTTTAATTAAGAGTCTTTTTTTTAAAGGGAATTGATAAAGTAACATTTTTCTCTACCCTTACTTAAAGTTTTAGTAACCTTATGATGATTATCTTAGATTATGGTATTCATCATATTTTTATGATGAATCAAATTTTAAATTCCGAATGACAGATCTCTGTTTGAGTTTTGTTTTTATGGAAAGATGTATTATATTATGGGGATTTGTTATACATGAAATTACTCTGGATAATAATTTTTCACTAAGTTCATGTAGTCAGAGGTACTTGATTCTTAATGCTGAACACAGATATCACTATGAACAATGAAGTTTAACTCTTGTTTCGGAGGTGCAAGAGGGCCATGATACAATACACTTAAGGATGAAATATCATGATTGTTAAAAGACTGGGAGGAATAAATTTATTTTTTATGCATTGTAATAAGTAATATTTAATTTGAAATTTTTCCTTGCTTATATGAATGAATAAAACATAATAAAATTTTAAATAAGTGCTAAAATTACAGCAAATGTTTCTCTGAGGAAATAAGAATTTGTTCTCCATATTCCCAATCCATTAATGGTTAGTTATACCATAAAGAAAATATTGTTATGTAAGATAAGTGATTCCAAGTATTTTCTCAAGTATGTGTTAGTCTCTTCATTTCATGACTTTCATATAAAATTTTTCCATTATTTGTGGGAAAATAATAACATTATGTTCTGCTAAAATGTTACTGGTTTGATAAAGGGATTTAGATTGTCACTTGATGTAAACAAGTGGAATCTATTTATTGATTCATCCAAATTAGATCCAAAAATGATTTTACTGTCAAATGGTAATGAATTCTATCCATTCCCAGTGTATATGCTGTGTATATGAAATAAATTTATGTCATATGATTGGAATATCTGTGCTGAAAATTGTGACATTTTTTATATATCTTCAATTAAGCTTTACAAAATTTTGTTGCTTCTTGGAAGAAACATTTTGATTTCTTGTCATTAGTTGAAATTATTTCCTCAAATATTAAAATTACAGAAGATATAATTTGTTACAGTTACTAAAAAAATGAAACCAGAAATATGACTTGGTATAATTACTGAAGAATTTTGAGTTACCTTTGTTTCTATGATGATATCCAGGGTAATTCTTCCATATTTTTGCAACTTATGTGTTACTGAATTATTTGTATGGATATTATTTCTTGCTGATTGGTTGTAGAGTTGAACTTTGATGGTTTTTATTGTAAACTCACAAATTTGGCAGATTTCTGTTCTTTTTATGGATTCTTTGCATTTTATTTCTTCTCTAAATTCATGCTTTTTTGTTTTCCATGTTGGCAGAACAATATTTCTGACACAATAATAAAGAATATATCTTTGCTACCAAAGCTCATGATTCTTATGAATTTCTGCTAACATATTAGATCTAAATGAAATAATTCAAAGATTTATGCATCGATTGCAGACAATCCTATCTGATCTATGCTTGAATATCCAAGAAACTGTATCATATAAGAAAACACTGATGGGATACTGCTAATATAAATGTAACAAAAGTATAAATATATAAAAATTATTTATTAGACTTAAAAATTGAATTTGTATTCATATATAATTAATATATAAGTGAAAAATATACATATACCCTATTGTGTCTTCTGTAAACAAAAATACCACTTCAGTAGTATTGGGTTTTTAGACATTGAATCAATACAAATATTTTTACTTTTTATTAATATATAAATTTTTATTTATTTTCTACATAGTCATGTGAATCCCTGGTTGTTTTGGAAGACATACAGTGGGCAGCTAAGGAAGTGAAATTGTTCGATAAAGAAATTTACAAAAAATCTTTAGTTGCATTTGTTCAAAGTAGGGATGATGTGAGCTATTGTCCAAGTCCTGATTGTCCAATGATCTATCGAATTAGTAATGATGGAACTGTGTTCAACTGCCCTATATGCAATAACTCTATTTGCACTCAGTAAGTTTTTTTTTTTATCTTTATGTTAAATGTCATACTAAATGTCATAATATATATTAATGTCATCATAATGTATATGCCAGTTAAATGTCATCATAATATATATGCTTTTCTATTTTACTTCTGAAAAAACAAGTTCACATGTGAAAGCTACTAGTCACACTAGTAATTATTTCTAGATATCTAGAGATTTTACATTTGGATTTTTTTTTTTAAATTTTTTCTTAGCTGTCTAATTTTTGCAAAAGTGAAGTATCCATATTTAATGGAATTTTACTTTCAAATTCAATATTTTAATTTGAATGCATATTGGTACTAATTCTAATCTTAAAAAATGTTTTCTGAATATTTAAAATCGTTTAAATTTTCTCCCCTGTATATCTTGGAAATGGTGCAATTTTGTTCAAAGTTAGCATGTAAACATTACAGAAGTTTTGCCAAACTTTCATTAAAAATGTTAATAATTTTATTACTAATCCAGAATACTTGCAAAGCTTTTTCTTGTGAAATTTAAGAAGGAAAAGTCCTATTATTCTTTTCATTAAATGATAACTTGGTTATTTTAATATTTTAGTTTATTATATCTCCTCCCCTTATAAAATCTTTTTACATAATTTATTGTCATAAATTATTATGTCAATATATATACTTTAACTTGAACACAATATTCATTTTAGTTTTATATAATCAAATTGTTAATCAGTTTGTCGAAAACATGAACTTCAAAGCAATTTATAAAAAGTTATTGCATTAAAAATTTTAAAATCTAAAATATTTATTAGTTTATTCTTTATTAAATGGTAACAGAATCATTAGTTGATGTTCAGATCACACATTCGTCATCTGTCAAAATTTTGCATTAAAATCTCTAAATAATAATTAAAAAAAAGATTAAAAAATAGTACTATTTAACTAGAAATATACTGCCTATTCATAAGCTGTCATTCTTCCTTAATTTTTATGTATGTCAATTTTTTTTTCTTACACTTCATTTTTTCTTATATAGTTTTTTAATTTAAATTTTATTTCTAAATTAATCTTGTTTTCTCTTTATAATTCTTTTAACTTTATATTAAATTTTGTTAGTCATAAAAATCATGAGTCATTAATATATTTTTTACAGATGCCAAGAGCTGTTTCATTTTGGGATGAGCTGTAACTTGAATAAAGTTTGCAAAGGAGACGAAGACTACGATTTTAAAGTAAGTCTAAATTTTGTGCCAGTTTACATTCTTTTTTTTTGTTTCCTGTTAATCATAATTGATAATATTATTTATAATAAATATCTATAAGTAACGTAATTTAAATTCAGTAAAAATTTGACTTTTACTTATTTTAATTAAACAATATAAATAGGAACAACTAATATACCTTAAAATAAATTCAATATCAGATAATAAAAAATAGTATTAATTTTTTTCAGGGCATGTAGCAATGCTTCTGTAAAAATGAAATTTTTTTTTAATGTCTTAAAAAACCCATTTTGTGCATTTATGCATATGTAGATCCATGCACTTTTTTGAGCATATGATGTTTTTTTTTCTTTTATAACAATGCATACTTTTAATTCAAAATTTTAATATATATCTTTTTAAGTTTAATATTTTTATTACAATATTTGTTTAATATCTTTTATTGTAAAATATAGCTTATCTTTTTTATTTGTTAAATAAAAAATATGAAAATGCAAATTGTCATTAATTAAAATATTGTCAACTTTTATAACATTAAACATAAAATTCTGTGATTGTTTTCAACATTTCTTAAAATTACAAATTATCATTTAATTTCTGTGGATTAACTGTTTCTGGAAACATTGACACCAATATAATCAAAAATTTTAGAAAGGGTAAATTATTTCTGCTATAAAAATTTGTCATGCTTATATCAAAAATGAATAAAAAATTAATAAACATAATATAATTTATATATTTTTTATTATTAATATTGCTTTTTTAATCTTAGTAAATATGGTTTACATATATTGATAGATTTAAATCAATTGACAGTGGTAAGAGAAAGAAAAAATATATCTACACTTATGCAGGGTTGCCACAACACTGGGAGAACTGGAAAAGTGGGAAAATATAGGGAATTTAAAAATCTATAAAATGGGAAATTCAGCAGATTTTTGAAATTTCTCTTAAAAACTTGGAAAGTATGCAGAATTTTAAATTTCTTTTTTTTTTGTAGACAATAGTTCTAAAAACTGAACACCATTCGTGATTGTTAAATCATGGAAATTCAACTCTTTTCTACTCGCTTAACCTTTTATTTGGCATAGATCAGTCTAGTATCAAAAGTAGAAACATATCAATATTATTGGAATAGTGAGTACATCTACTTAAACACTAGTGAAGCTACTGAAAATCGAACAAGACACTTTTTAGCTGAGTGTTTTATATATTTAAAGAATATTACAAAAAATATGCTTGAATGCTTATACTGCTTTTTATTAATGCATCTTGTTTAAATCTACATTTATTGAAAAGTAATCTATCTTTATATGTAAAGCAAATGGCTGATTTGTTTCAATTTTCATATTCCAAAGCACCTGAATTGATTTCCATTGACCTGAATTGAATGAATTTCCATTGCATGTTCAGAATGTGCAAAGATTCAATTTGAAATTTTTTTTAGAAAAACTAAAAAGTGAATACAAAGAACAGTGCTCTTCATTTGATGAAAAAATTCATTTAGATGGTTTCTATTCTACTGTTTTGAGATGCAAAGAATTTTCTGATTTTTGGGCTTTGGGAAAACAAAATATAATCAAACAATTTTTACATAGAAATTTTTATATACAAATTAATTAACTATCTTTTACTCTAGTTTTTTTAATTCTCAACTTTTTTTCAAATATATTTGATAACATTTGTTATCTTCCCTTTTGGCTAGAGATTGATCAAGATGCTGACCACAGAATATTTACTACCCCCAAAAATACTTTCGATTTCAGGTTCATGCCAATTACATTTAGATTCTACTTCTGCTTTTTATAAATGGTCATAGCTAATCATTATTAAGCATTGCAATTACTTGAATTGGAAGTCTGACAATATCAATGGAATTCTCAGTATAAAGGAAGTGGTTGAAACATATGATTTCATAATTATAAAACTAATTTATTACTAAAAATCTCTTATTTTCTCAAAATTAGCTCTCTATCTAAAACAACTACTAATCATATAGCAATAATTAAGTATTTGAATAAATAAAAATTAGGTGTATATTTTAATATTACTATTTTATTTGTGACCCCAATTGTTATTAAGCTTAAATACTGTTGCTGTTCTTTTATGGAATTATTGCCAAGATCTGATATATTTTGTCTGGGGCTGTAACTCTGAAATAGTATTATTTTAGTAGAGAAAGTACTTTTAAAATTCGTTTTTTAGTAAGCATCCACACCCAACACATAACTGCTTACCACAGTTTTAAATTTATAAAGATCATGATTAGAAAGTTTCAATAAATTATAATGAATTTAATAAATAATGGAAACAAATTCACAAAGTTAAAATGAGATCAACTGTGTAGTTAGATGTATCATGAAAATAAAACAAATAGCAGTTATACCATTTATAAAAAGTATTTTTTAAGCCAACATGAGATAACAACAAGTCCCATTATATCCACATTCATCAAGTGAAGAATCTTAATTCAATAAAACTGTTAAAGTCAATGAGCCCAAAGGATGAATTATTTTTATCACAATGTTAAAAGTAGTAAAATCATATGACTAAAAAAAAAATTAAAACCAACATTTGGTGAGATTGGTTTGGTAAGTAATAATTTTTAAAGGATGGGGATATTTAAAGAAAGAAATCATGATCACTGAAAACTTACAGCTACCAATTAAAATTTTATTGCCCTGAATTTTAGGCAGTCGATTAACGTAATTATACACCACAATGCACTAGAATTCAATATAGTACAGTAAAATGCCTTTTGCACATTTTCAAGGGATCACTTGAAAATGATATTAACGAAACTTGTGATTAAATGTCTTAACAGCATACTAAAGGGATTTAATTGCAATAAGAACAAAAATAATGAAATATTATTTTTTAAAATAATCGACCAGAATGACTCTCTGTATTCTCCTTGATCAAGCTATGAAGGATTAAATAGACGCCAGGTAAAAGTTCATCTATAATATGAAAGAAGTTCAAAAAATTTTTGAAATGCAAAATATGTTGCACTGTCTGTATTTTGTATAGACCCTTTGGGATAAATATTCTATTATTTCAACATATGTCAGTACTCATTGTTGAAAAAAATGGGAGCAGAAAAAAAAAAAAAAGAATCATTAAACATTATATTAACATGCGTTACATCCTTGTATCTATCTTCTGTTTCATCGGTTTCCAGTATACACAGCTTTATGTCTGTCTGTGTATTAGATTTATTATATTCAATGTCAGAAGAAATAAAAATAAATCTTAAATCTTTTCAAGAAAATTGAGCACATTTTGAGGATTTTTTTTGAAAATCAAGCACTTGTACCATGCTTGATTTTTAAATTTATGCATTCTTTTTTTTAAAGACTATTATGATTGATAAAATTTTTTATTAAACTAATTATTATGAAATGAATTAGGAAAAAAAATAATACATGAATGCATTATTAGATAAATAAGTTATAAAATTTGTTAATGATATATAAAGATTTAATTGTTTACTCTTAATGTAATTTTAGATGTGGATGGAAGAAGATCCAAATGGCCGTAAAATGTGCCCCAGTTGTTCGGCACCAATTGAAAAAAATGGTGGTTGCAATCATATGACTTGTTGGAAATGTAAATGTCATATGTGCTGGTTATGTCTTCAAGTATTCAAAACTGGAGATATGGTATATGACCACCAACCTGTTTGTCCAAAGAGACAATTATAAACTTTTCTTTTGGTAATGTTTGATAATTTTTTTTTTCTATGTTGTTAAGAACTAAGAAAATGATGAATTAAGAAATAATTTTATTAAATTATAAATCTTCTTCAGTTAGGTTTAATTTTATTAGGTGACAAACCTTCTTCAATTTATTTTTTTCTTGGTTATAATTCAAATCAATGAAAGTCCTAATAATTAACTATATTGCCAAGTGTTAATTGGGTATATTTGGAAGGGTATCTAAATATTATAATTCATATCTGAAATATATTTTTATTAATGTGATTTTTGATACAATGCAATATATTATATATTTGTCAAAGAGCAGTTTAAATTGCAGTGTTGTATATCTATATAAAATCCAAGAATTGCAATTTGTAGAAAATATAGTCCTTATAGAAATGTTATGTGGCTTTTATATCTTTTTTAAAAATATATATCCAAGTGTCTTAATTATTTTATTATATGTAGATTTTTCTAAGATTGAAGATTACATTCAATGCCTTATTAAGTGAAATATTCCAGATTTTCCCTTGTACTGGCATATTCCTTTAATTTATACATTAATCTACTGAATTTTTTATAAAATTTTACTGTACGTTCTTACAATGTATTAAATTATTTTCGCGTATTTTATAAACTACATAATTTATGTACAGTTGATAAATCAACTGCAAAGCTTAGTAGAAAATTATACAACAGCAAAATTCTATTTTTTTTATAAAAAGGCAGAGCTTAATATAAAAAGATTGAAGAATTAAAAAACTCCCAATTTATTTAATATCCAAATTTCTTATTATTTACACTTAATAACGAATTAATTTTTTAAAAAAAAAACTTTAATGAATTGTATTTACTAAAGTTACTAGTTTAATATTTTTGTTAGAGTAGTGATGATAGAGTCGCATTAAATATAAGGATGTTAATTATTACATTGTGAAAGTAATTTTTTTGTGTCATTTAATTGGATTTTATCATTAAATTGTTATGAAATAATTTTTCTGAGTGAATTTTAAATGTTCAAAAGAAAAAGGTAGGAAAAAATATTTTGCTGCTTTATTATTTTCTGTGAAAGATTTCAGTATTTAATGTATTTATTTCTTGTATTTCAAATGACAATAAAAAGGAGAAAAAATTGTGGTGCAGGGTTTTAAGATATGGCAAATTTGTAAATCTTGTTAAAGTAAATAAATTATTTCATTAGAGTTGTTTACTTTTTACATTAATCTTTTTTGCAATTCTTAAAACTTGAATTTAATTTTTTATATCCCAGTAACATGGCAAGCATGAAGATATTGGGTCCAGCAAAGTGCCTCTTTAATGAGGTCAATGCTACTTGCTGTATTCCATAGTAAATGCTATTGTTAAATCTTGAACCTGTAGATAGTTTATTATCTACAGGATGTCATCTATTTTCAACTTTTATGCTTATTGAATTGGAGTCAGATATGTCAAAGATATTCGATTCCTTTTTAACTGTAGCAGGAAGTTGATAGGGATGTATATAAGTGATTTGACTGCATTTATTGCTTTGAAAATGACTTTTTAAATTTTTTTTTTGCAAGCAGTAAAGATGAAATTAAATTGTATGACACATAATGACTTTGTATGATGTCACCAGATTGAATTTTACCACAAAATAAACTTCCTTTATAACTCCAAAAGTTGAAGTCAGAGTCATATATGGTCTACATTTCTTTTAGTTTCATCTTTCATTATCAGCATTGTCATTAATCATTTTATAATGATATTAATATTGCAGCAGACATGCTGTATATGGAGCTTTAGTATTACTTTATTGTCACACTTTATTTGGTGATAAAATTTGAAGATTGAATCTGTTGTTTCACTAGGTGACTTGGTTTGATAAATGCAATGTATTTTCAAATAAATATGAAACTTTCCCCAAAAGTAGGGATTGCAGTATTTATTTGGAAGCATGTCTGGCATTCACACTGCATCAGATAATTCAATGTTTTCAATTCACCAACATAATTAATTTAACCCTGGAAGATCCACGAATCCTGTGGGAAAACTTTTGTTACAATTTAGTACAAAGTTATATTTAGTGACAAGTTTAATTCAGATTATTAGGAGCTGAATTAAAATACTGCAGTCTTCTCTGAATTTCAACTGACAAGAAATTAATCTTTATTAATTAATTCTTCAACTATCAGGAACATAGAAAGTTGTTCCAACAAATCACTTCATCAATGACTGAAATGTTATTATACATTCAGATGTCCTTGTTTGACGAAGATTCAGGTACTGGATAGTTGACCAGTGGATTAATGCTGCAACTGAATTAAAAATATGAAATCATTTTTCTATAATGAAACTTCCACACCAATCTTGATTTAATCAGATTTTTTTCTTCTTTATTGCTGTTGATAACAGTTTGATTTATGTTTGACAATGGCAGATATGACGTTTTTTCATTTAATTTCACTAACTTATTATTTTTTGCAAAAGATGTTGCTCATCCAGTTTTTAGTAATTTAGTTAGTCTTTTCATCAGAATTGGCTTCTCTTTTATACCAGTTGCATGCACACTCGTCCAATATTGTTGAGTTACTTAGCTCGTGAGTATTTTGTATGCATAAAATATTGAATAACACTTTTACAGTAGATGGCACAATGATTATTCTGATGCAGTTCTTATTATTTGATCTTCAAGAATAAAACTGACAACCAGGAAAAAGACCCAACTACAGATGTGTTTTGTGGATGGTTACTAATTTAATCTTTGTGCAAATAATGCAGTTATGCTGTGATGTATCCACTTTCTTTTTGGGAATTAGTTGTCCTGAAAATGTCTTGAGTCATTAATTGGTGACTTAAGCCAGAAACTTTTATATTATTATGAGCATATTTTGGCTACTTCATTATATGAATCTTTCTAATTTTTATAATGTAAGATAAATCAAATAGTTGTGATGAAATCCTTCATTTGCAGCATTTTCTAAATTTGACTCAAAATTAATTCTCTTATGAGGAGTAAGATATATATTATTCCATAAAAGTGTATATTTAAGTTCGTTTCAAATAATATATTAACTTTTTCCTTAGAAATTAATGTAATTGTAGCAATTACGTTTTATTAAGGTCCAAAGGAGCTGTTTTCTCTCTAAATCATTAAATAGAGTTTATCAACTGGAGTAAAAAATATAACCTTACACTTTAGTAAGGTTATATAAAAAATACTTAACACTTTACTTAATAATAATTTTTAAATAAGAGCAATTGTAAAGAAGGATTTTTTTTCCCTATTTAAAATTAAATGGGAATAACAATTTGACTTTTTTTTTCGTCTTATTTAATGATTTATAAATGTCATTCTTCTCTAGAGATTAGTTTACTATTTAAAATTATTACAGTCAAACTTCGCTTAACAAACACCTTATAACAAATCATTCACATGAGCAAAGCAAAATGTTAAAACAATAATTCCGTTAATGAGTGATATTTAGGTAAATGATGATATTTATTTGCAGAATTCTGTCTATCTGGGCAACTAGTGAGTATTTAACACTTGTTTGTTCCAAGTTATTTTTCCTAACTAAAAGCAGAATTCTGTAATGTATAATTAATTAAATCATGAAAAGATTATGTGATAGTTTGGAGACTTTATTTAATACTGTTTATGTGGAGCCACAGCTGATGATTTAATATTACAATACAATGCTGCTGCCATTGAAAGAAATTTTATAAGGAGATGTGGAAATAACGGCCTCAACATAGTAGCAAATTTCCAGTGAAATAAGAGAAATGTTGCAAGCATGAAAAACTGTTGCATGGTATTTTGAAAAACATCCCATACTCCAAATATAACAGTAGTTATGCATGATACGTATTTATTTAGCAATAATATTATGTCTTATTTTTGCCAAATTTTAAAACATATGCAAAAATAAATGTCTAGACAATTTTTGTGCGAAAAGACGTGTATTTATAAATAATTGCTTTATTATGAATTTGAATGGAACTCATTATTCTACTTTATACTGACTGTTTGGAAAATGTTTCACTTTACGAGAAAGATTCGGAAACAAATTATGCTCATTAATTGAAGTTCCACTGCATTTTTAAGGGAGAGATAAATTTAAAAAATCAATTGGTATATTTTTTTTGTAAAATATATTAATGCTAAAATAAAAAAGAATTAATTAGTGATACATTTTTAAAAAGTTTTTAAAAATTTGAGATAATTTGAATTGAAATATTTTATATTATGGAAGAAATCATGGTTTTCTTTTAATGTGAATGACATTAGGAATGTGATACTTTTCTAGTTTTCATATTACGTATATTATTGCAGATTTATTCATAAAGGGCAATGAATTTTGTTTATGGTTGTAAAATTTGTTTGAATTGTCTTGTACAGTGTCCTTTTAATTTAGAATAATTGGGGAGACAGAGTTATATTGTGTACTATTCCAGTAATGTCACTTTTACCTCTTTAGAATGTACTTTTACCTCTTTAGAATGTACTTTTACCTCTTTAGAATGTATGAAGTGGGATTTTTTTTTCCATCAGTCTATTTTTAAGAATATTATAATTATTTTTAAATTTAGACTATAGTTATTTCTGATATTTTGTTTTAATATCTTGCTTGAAAATTTATGACTATATTTCTTATTTCATTTCTATATAAACTAAAACTGATTTATAACTCTTAGGGTTTTTGTTTTATAGATAGCTTTATCAAAAAGATTTTATTCTAATATATACTTTATATGTTTTTTTAATAACTAAATATTCTCTAATACAGAAATATCTTAATATGATTTAAATAAGTTTAAAATAATCTGCCATTTTCTGTTCTCAGCTTGTCATGGGTATTTACATATATAGGAATATTTAATTTTTAAAAAAAGTGTTTATTATAATGCTTTTTTAACTTGATTTTTCTGAATTTATATTATTATTAATAATACTGACATTTTATTAAACTGTTAATATATTCATTAATAATTCTACTAGTGTAATTATTATATGGCTATTAAAAAGCCATTTCTAAATACTTTTCCCATTTCTTTTGTCAAAAATTTTAAACAATAAGTTGAAATTATAAAATTTTAATTTTTTTAAAAATCTAAGAATAGGAATAACATTAATTTTAATATATATTTCCTCATACACTCTGGAAATCAAAATCTTTCCCACCATACTGGAACCAGTCTTTGTAAATGCCATAGCTAAGTATTGTATGGCATTTTGAGTGAATCGATATAAAAATAATGTATTTGAAAATTGCTATATTGGATTATTTAAATAAAATACATGCATTTGATGTAAGCAGCAATATGTGTATATTTAATTATAAATAAAATTCATTTATAAGGCTTTGTTTTATTTTACTTTTTTTGTCTACATATCAACTCATGGTTATAAGGATGGAAAAAATAAAACTATCAAAAATGTGATTTCTGGTAAAATAAGTGCAACTCTAATGATGTAGTGATACAGCATCTGAAAATTCATAGCTCTTTTGCAATTAAGGAGCATTAAGAGTTGATGAAGATGCTGGTAATGGATCCATTACCAGCTAGTCAAGAATTAAAACATACAAGCTGTTTATGAGTTAATTGTTAAATGAAATTATAAATCACTAGAATATATCTTCATGGTTTAAATTGACATCTGTGTATAATTTTTTGTTCATTATCTGCAAAAATATTGAATGTTTAACCAGTTTCTTTGTATAAGTGTAGGGGGAAAAAAACAAAAACAAAAAAAAAAAAAACATGCAATTTATTGTACTATATGTTTTAAAACTGAAATATGTTTTTTGAATACATTAATTAATGCATAATATATAATGCAGGACTAACCAGGCTGAATTGAAAATCATATTTCCTTTTCTATTGATAAAATTGATATGTAAAGTATAAAAAATTAGAATTTTTCATTTACTACATGTATCAGACATATATATCTATTATTTAAAAAAGTAGTGGAATAAAGAATAAATTTGAAAATTTCCTAACTAAAATATATTTTATTTGGAAATTCAAAGACATTTTTACTCATTAACCTATAAAAAAATCTTAATCAGTCCAATATTATATTTGTCCCTAAGTGCTATGAGAGAAATGTTTTTCTTTATTAATTTGATCCCATTTCTATGTTTCTATAATTAATCCACTTGAAATGCATTATATGCCATATGCGTAATGCAGTACATAATTACAAAGATGGGGACTATTTTGAGTGTCTTATTTATTAGAAAGCTATCAGATACGATTTATTAAAACAGAAGGAAATTTAAGTTCATTAAAAAAATGATAATAAATCTCAAGTTGTTCCCATAAATTAAAAGAAATATAAAAAGAAAATTCTTATTTCAAAGAGATAGAAAAACAATTATTGAAATCAACAACATAAGTGTGGAAGGGAAAGACAAAAAATATAAACAAGAAAACAAGTGATAAAGCCATTAAGTGAAATTATTGAAAATAAACTTGATGAAAAAATGAATGAATATGTAAAAATTATTTTAGGGACAGATTTTTTTTAAAGATAACCCAATTTGGAAAAGATGTTAAAGGAAAAGGTTAGATTTTTTTGATTATATAATAATTATTTTAAATCAAAGTGAGTAAAATAATGTTGATGTATTAAATATTTTAGAATTCAAGATACTTTTAAGTAATTTTAATATGGCATGCCATTGAGTTTTCTAAATAAAGACAGTAAGATCAATTTCATAAGCAGTGGATTACTTTATCTTCTTATATCAAGGTATTAAAAATATTTGTAAAATAACTACTTATAAAAACTGGTTTTCCTGCTAAGAATGTATAAAGCATAAGAAGGGAGAGAGAGAAGGATTATTCCTTCTCATTTTTTAAATTTCACACTAAAGATGTATTGTCATAAATGTATAATTTAAATTATGTTTATATCTAATAAGACATAAACATAATTGCAGATTATATAATTTTATAATACTTTCAAATAATTTAGGAGAAATTGTTGTGGTAGAGCAATGATTTAGCTGCCTTAGCAGAAATGGGGAGGGGAATGCTTGTGGAAGAGCTTGGTATATCTTGCATACATCATATGTAGGTAATTAAAATGTGTAACAATTTTAACTTATTACATATCCTAATTAAACTGTCTGCAGATTTGGATAAAACAGACATTAGAGAAGGAGGAGTGATTTTATATACTGTTTATAATTAACATTGAATATATTTTCTGAAATTTCAGTACTCAAAATATTTAATTGTATATACCCATTTAAAATTTATGCTAAATATAATTAATGAAATCATATAGCTTTTTCTAAAAAAACGAAAAAAGAGAGGCAAAATATGATTTACTAAAATCAAATTAAGTCTAAATCAAATTTGAATTCAGTATAAGTTTAGTTTACCTGTATTAATGAGATGTTTTGGAACACACCTTGCAATTCTGAACTGTGGTCAACAACAACTCAATTAACACTTCTTTTCCAAATTTCCATATCACACCGAAGGGAAAATGTTTTGACCTGAATACCTAAATGCACCATGTCAAGTAGATCTTTAATAATCTAGGTTTTGAATTAGGAACTCTAGTCTTGAAGCTCAAACTTTTGCCACCAGATCATTGTGGCCATAAATTCAATCAATATACAAAAGTCATACTGCTTCTATTAGATGTTCAAATGTTAGAAAAATAGAGACTTAACATACTCTTAATGCTATCTGTGCCCCCCTCCTTATTGAATATATAAAAATAATTTTAATTTATTGAAGTTCTTAAAATTAATTATTTTCTTTCATCTTGAATTCAAAATTTACTTTCACTACTTAGTTACACATGTTCTATGTTTCTCTATGCTCTTAAATTTAATTTATGTTAAATGTTCAAAGTGATACTTCAGTATGACATGCTAATTCAGTTAAATTTCAGGTGAAGCTATTATAGAAACTATATACTTTGAATGTGTCACCATATTCTTTTTTTCTTACTTACCTTGTTGTGTGTTGTTCTAATAATGTTCATGGACTTGCCAAAAATTCTTAAAAACATATCGACTTTTTGTTTTGTTTTGTAATTACAAAGGAAATCCAACTGTCATTTAAAGAAATCATCACCTGCTTATTTCCAAGAAGATTCATATCATGTATGTATCTTCCAATTTTGAAACCATTATTAAATTCTTTAATTTTTTTGAAATATATCAACATTTCATTACAAAATACTGTTCTAAACAAAAAGAACAGTATTTTGTAATGAAACTGAAAGGCAAAAACATTTCTTCCTTTTTGCAAGTCGCATTTTGAAGGGGGGGGGGGAGAGAATGTTATTACACTAAGAAAAATATTATTTTGAAAAATTTTGAGCTCTATTTTTGGTGCACTTAATGCAGCATGTACAACAGATAATCTATGGTATATATATGTAGAATCTAGTATGAAAAAGTATCTGAATAGAAGCTTGGATAAAAGTAAAGATTTCACAATGACCAAAAAGCTCCATAAATAATGTTCTATACATTAATAAAATGCCATGACACCTAAAAATATTTTAACATAAAAGCCCTTAGGGAAAGAGAAACTCATAAACTCAGCCATCACCATATATATTATATATATATATATATATACATTACAAAATTATTGCAAATAAACTTTCATAAAAAAAAAAAAATTATTTTAGAACTAATTTTCTGAGGTACCAAACTAGCATTTTTTTTTATGGATAAAAGATTCTAAAGTTTTAAAGATTTCATCACAATTTTTTTTTCAATCCTTTTGTTATGATGCTCAGATATATCAGAATTAATAATACTTACAATATAGGTTATATATATTTGTTAATATAGGCACTTGAACAGTCATTCATTAACATAACATTATAAAAGTTCCCAATTTAAATCTTATTTGATATAAATAATTAACTATTTAGAACATTGAAGTATGTGACAGAATCCTGCAAACCATACTAACTGAGCTAGATAAAAGGAACACACCAGAAAGAAACTATCCCTTGTCATCATACCAGAAGTTTACAAAAGATAATGCAAATAAATCTGCTATATCACGACATTTTGTAATTATTTTAAAAGTTAATACTGATTATCTCAGAATACTTTAAAGTACTTAGTCTTGTATTTACAAGGCAGTAAAATTGCTAAATCTGAGTTTCATGCTGGGAAAAATGGGAAATAACAAGTACTTACATGAAATATGAATTTAAGTTTAACATAATTTGAAGAATGAATGCAATTGAAGTGCATTTTACTGCAACTTTGATATATAGCAGTGAACAATGTTTGAATTGATCTTTCAACATGATAAGAGACCTAAATGCATACAATAGATTTCAAATTATTACTGACAAACAAGTTAACAGCCATTCGCACAGCTCTCACTTAAAATTCAAAAGAACATTCACAGAAGGAAACAAACCAATTTCAAAAAATACAATTCCAGGAAGAAAAAGAAATAATAAATTCCTTACAAGAAATTCAGACTGGACTTACTGAAGAAGGGCCTTAAGTGAAGTTATAAGACAAAAATTACCAACTGACAACAATGGTAAAAAATTATAAAAAATAGATACTAGTGGGCCATTTATTTTATAAATGTATGGAATTTTTTCTATGAATTATGTGTTCAATATAATCAAATATTACAATCAGTTCAATACTATATAAATTTATTTATATAAATATACTCTATGAAGACAGTCTGTTATGACAATATAATGTTTTACAATGTATCAAAATTGGCTTGCACTTTACTAGATGTTTTTCACTAAATAGAGACTTTTTTATAACTATTATATAACCTTTAATAGAAATTGATTTCCAGCAACAAAACATATTGAATATATTGTTGAATTAATGGCATAAAAAGCAACGCTTCACAGAAAATGATTAATACAAATTATTTTTCATTCAAACGGAAAAAGGGAAATTTTAAAAACTGCAACATAAGAAACATGGGATTTAATGACAGCAGTATTTATATGAATTTATCATCATGAAATAAACCAAGTTCATGTTACCATCATCTATTAATATTGAAAACTTTCAAGCATTCTAAAGTATTAAATAATAAAAATTCAGAATGAAAGCATATACAAACATTTATATACACGAACGATAAAACAGTTGTTAGCAACGGATTCCTGTTCCTATGGCCATAAAAGTTCCAAAAGTGCCACCACCTTGAATCATCATTTTACCAACACTTTGAATGAGTTCTCTGCCTCTTATTCCATACCTGAAAAAAGAATGAAACAGTAATGATTATTTAAATAATTTACTGGATTATGTAATACTATTTGTAAAAAAAAAAAAAAAAAAAAAAAAAAAGAGGAGCGAGATAACTGTAATCCCACCCTAAAAATCCTGTTTATTAAAATGGAATAAAACTTCCAATGTGATGTCAAATTATTCCAAATAATAAAGTAGTATAAGCAAACACAATATTTTTAAACACAAAATGTAGTTCAGGTATGTTTGTGGGACCCCAAAAAATCCCCTGAAACTTTTACGGTCTTACTACCGACATTTTGGAGTTTCGAGAAGGGGGGAGGGGGGGGGGAGAAATGAAAAATTACAATTATGAAGTATTGAATGAACTAATTATAAAAGTTCAATGAATTACTTTTTTTGCAAAATTAATAACCATAAATTTTTAAACATATAAACTACTACATTTTATGTAAATATTTTAAATTACCTGAATTAATTCTTTAAAAAAAATTATCTAATTTCTGCTGCTTTTTTTTATTTTCTGATGTTTGTGGGCTTGTCTTTCTTTTGTGGTGAACTTCATAATTGCAGGAAGGTTGACTTTTATTTTCCTCATTTACAGTTGAAGAAATTTCCTCGAGAACTGCACATGCAGAGGTAGAAGCAGTTTGCTTTTCTGCTAATGTAGAAGGTTTTTCAGAGACTTTTATAGGTGACTCATCTGAAATACATGTTTTTAAGTCCTCTTGATATGTTTTCCAACTTCTGTTCACATTGAGTAAGAGATCTTTGTGAATTGGATCAGTCATTGGATTTTTTGAGCCATATTTTTCACATGAGGTTTCTTTAGAAGCCATTAAATCATATTTAATAGTCTGCACTGCATCTAGGGAATCAATCTTAAGAGAGGTTCTATAGTCAGTGACAAGTGTATCCATTAAGTTGAATGCACTTTCCACTAATGGGCCATGGAAGCAGCTAAGGCAGGCTTTGACCAATTTAGCCAATGTAGGATACTTATAATCATTTGTGAAATCATTTTTTAAATTAAAAACTTTAGACCAATATTTATCAATTGTACACTTGACTTGATTTCCACTTTCATCAGATGTGCAGAGCATTTCTTTGGTGATATCAATATCATTCTGGTATAACCTTATTCCAGATCCTACTTTTGACTTTTCATTATCACTAAAAATATGGGACATAAAAGGTGATAATTTTTCAAAAGCTAATATTGTACTGGTTTTACCTCTTAGCTCTGGATCTAATGCTGTAAAACTAATTAGATATGAATTTTTAAGGGGTAATTTCTGTTTCATATGCTGTGCTGTATTAGTATAAGCTTTCATCAGAGAAATTTGGAATTCTTTTGCTATTGGATGATTTTTTGATAATTTCTTCAGGAGAGTGGAAGCTTCTGCACCAGTAAATATTACTTTGCTAGGTAGATGGAATTCTGGATTTGTGACATCAACCTTTAATAAATCATCATAAGATGTGAACTCTATATTTTCTGGCTTCATAAAAAAAGAGAAAAATTTTGCCATCAATTTATAAATACTGGAATGTATTAAATGAAGCATTGGTTTTTTTGTTTCAAATAATTTAATATATGTGTTGAACTCTGGTAATACTGCTGAATATAATGCCATATGCAATAAAGTTTTGTTTTGCATAACAAATAACCCATTTAGTATTCTTTTTATCCGAGCTAAAGCATCCTCTGTGAGTTGTTGGAAATGCAAGCAAGAATACACCCCTTCAACAATTTTTTTTTTTTTGAGCTGCAGAAATATTTCTTTTATTGTATACAGTTTCAACATAAGAAAAATAATCCCCTTTATCAGTTTTATCCAAGTAGTGAAAATAAAATGCAATAAGAGCATCCCACAGATCTTTGATTCTTTCTAAAACACATAAAATGTACACCCACCTATGGTCTGGTCTCTTCAAGGGTTTAAGTTTTTTAATGGCAAGGGATTCACAGATTTTGAAAAAATTCTCTTTTACTGCAGCTTTTCATATCAAAATAGATGTCATCAAACAAATCTTCTAAGTATCTATCAAAACAAGAAGCAAATTTTTTTGCACAGTTATTAGCTGTGTGACATGTGTCACCATCAATATCTAATAAGTGGGGTGCTTTGTTTGATCGTAGCCTGGTTTCAATACCCTTTTTTTTTCCCACGCATGGTGTTACATGAGTCCATTAATACACTAATTAAGTTTGCCCATGGAATATTATTATCTTCAACAGTATTAACAACTGCTTTAAAAACAGCTTCTGAATTGCAAGATTCCATCTTTAGAGATGCAAAATGATGAACTACAACTTCATTTTGATTGTTGTCATAAAACTGCACCAATATTGCCAGTATACTTTCTTGAGCATTGCTAGTACTTTCATCCAAATTTAGAGAAAATGGAGTCTCCTTTAAAGTTTTAATGATATTTTCCTTAATAGTTTTTGCGAGCCCATATTTCATCTTATAACATGCAGCAGTCCTGGACATTTCCAACGAGTTTAGTGCCGTCTGACGGCGCCTCAACTGTTTGCAGAGTTCAATTAAATTGGGAGCTATATTGACAGAAAGAGAATTCTCGGCGATAAACGAAGTTATTAATACCTCTTGGCGTGCTTTTCTTGTCACTATATCCAATGGCCGAGCATCAGTCTCCAGTATTTTTTGAATTAGCATAATTACTTAAAGTCATTGAATGTCTAATGCACTTTGAATATTTTATGTGCGTCACAGTTTTAGAATGATTTGTGAAAGCCTTGAATCCTTCCCTACCATACTTCAGCAGTGAGTTACAAAAAACACAATATGCTTGTCCAGCAACATTTATTTTCTTGCACCATGTGCCGATGGTATCCCCATTACCATCTCTCCGTTACATCCAATTCCTCCTAAATACATTCCGGACACCTTCTTCTAATTGTATAATATCACTATTTATATCGAGAAATTTCATAGCGAAATTCTCTTGCGTACATAAATAAAAAAATATTTCAATAAACGAAACGAAAAATTTACACGTGCATCAATAAATGAAACGAAAATTTTACACAGCGGAGAAAAAAAAGTTGCGAAGCGATCAATGACAAATAGCTAATACGGCGAGAAATCCCCCTTCTCTACTTATTGGCGCCACGCCAGGAGAGATAAGACCTTTGAACCCACTTGCCGAAAAGAATCCAGAAGAGAATGTCCGAGAACCAGGGGAATGAGTCATAACTCGCAATAAGGAAAGAACAAAAAAGAAGTTTTTTCCCCCTTTTCACGCATTATCACTGCCTTTGGAGAAAGAAAGGAAAAGTTTTCACCACACACACTGACCTTGCGTTTTCTGCTTTCAAAGCAAACAAAATTACCCAGATCAAAATAAATAATTCATTATTATTCCTTTTGAACGACGATCCCCGGAATTTCCGGGTATCGAAGTTCAAAATCCCCGGAATTCCGGGGTTTCCCCGGAGCACAAACACCCCTGGTAGTTTAAAAATATCAATAAAAATAGTTCATGCCTTACTACTTTGCTTCCCTAAAGTTACTTACTCTTTTTCTTCTTCTTCTGATTTTCCCTCTTAAAAGGAAGTATATATTTTGGGAATTAATAGCTATATATTTTTATTTGCTAACAATTAACCCTTATGTTCATTTTGTATAGTATACCATACATACAACTTTATAAAAATATACTACCACTATAAAATAAAAATATATCTAAAATATAAAAAAAATATACAAAATATAAAATAAGCTGCCTGTATACATTTTTTTTTTTTTTTGCTTTTCTTCAAAAAAGCAATCTTGCAACGATAAGGGTTAAATAATCAGTGGAAAGTTAATGTAAATAATGAACTGCCACTTAATCCTTCAAATACTAGACTAAAACATGCATCTAAACAATGTAGAAGATAAGGAACTACTAACAAGATGAGAACAGCTCATGAAATATTGCAAAAAAAAATATTTTTGTGAGTATTTCAATAAATTATCCTTAAAATCTTTATCATAGATTTTCTAATACAAACATCATATGTAATTTTATTTGTTATGCTTATATAATTTTTTAGCCTACATATAATTGAGATTGTCAAATAATAATAATACTCATAAAATTCTTTTGGTGTAAAAAAAAAAAAGCCAAGATTTTTTAAATCTAGTTTTTATAAAAAAATAAAGACTACCTATCTCACAGTTCCTGACTTCTAGCTTTAACATATCTAATAACCTGAAATGGCATTGATGAAGCCAGCAGATAATTCTTTCCCTAAATTAATCAAAGTAAAAAATTAACACTGGGTGCCCACTCTTTTCCTGTATAAAAAGTTAAAGCTTTTTAAAAGCTATTCTTATTATTTTAAAGCCAAATCAGAATATAATGATCATGTACTATTAACAATTCATCAATTATCATTTTCATAACTTTGTGTCCTGAGAACTTAAGCAAAAGGAAAATTGGAATTAAAAAAAAAATGCATTTTTAAAGCACTGTAACAAAAAATTATGGCTTTTTTACTGCCCCCTTAAAAGGATTTTGAAATTTAGAACTTTTTTAAGGCCCATAGGAACCTTGTTATCAATGCAGAGCAGAATTCATGCCATTAAATTAGATGAAGACAGTTGTTTATAAATAATCTTTTCTGAATATAATCAGCACATTCAATCTATGATTCTTTCAGAATTGCTTCAATCTCCAGCCCAAATGGAATAAACGCTTTGAAGATTCGATAACTTTAACAATGTTCATACTTAAATTGCTAGCTTCATAAAAATTGCGATCAAGAAGGCAATTTTCAATAGGAACATAGACTTATGAATACTTTAAATCTGGATTAGTTCAATTTCTTTAAGTACCAGCAAGTTCAACTTAGATATTTATTATACCTTAGTTAAATCGCTTAGATATAATGTCATGCCCATGAGTGCAGAAATCAAAGTTATTTTATTTTAATTGTTTAACATATGTTCTGTTCATTATGTATATGAAGCATTCTAATAGAGACCAGACCCATGACATGACAGGCTGTTAAAAAATATAAATGTCCAATTAATCTGTCTTTCAACTTTCACAGTACTACAATTTCATTTTTAAAAAAATTTATCTTCTAAGCTACATAGATATAACACAGAATTCTTCTTTAACTTTCAGCAATGGAAATAAAAAAACAACCACCATGTGATTAAATATTTAACAATGAAAACAATAGTCATGATTGTAATTTAGCAATGAAAACAATTATTAGTAAAGATATATGTGATTATTTTTTCTCCACTAAGCTGATTAAAATTTTAACCAGGACACAGAAATAATTATATTTTTACAAAGCATATTCATATGGATTAAACTTTTTTTTTTTTTTGAGATTGAACCTCCTCACCTTTACAATGCTAAATTCACAAATTAGATTTGATATTTTATGTTTCCAAAATGAACTTTTTCTTTCCTTTGCAGTATACATTTGATACTATCAAATTAATGGCTTTCTTGACTGTATTTTCCATGCAGGGAAAGTGTCGTAATCACTATAATATCTAAACACATCATAATTATTTGTTCTATTTCCGAGGTAAAATTTTGAAATAACAATATTTATTAAAATGACATAGCAAATAATCATAAAATTAAGATAAAGGCTTCTTGTTTGACTAAAAGATTTAATGCTGCTTGAATTTTTGTCACATTTTTGACATTTTTATAAAAAAAATTATTATTCAGGTATTAAAAAAATAAAATCAAATCAAAACTTGTGTGTTAGAAACATGTTTTATAAATTTAGATCATAATAAATCCTAATGAAGAAGATGAAAAATGAACATTCATATATATTATGTACATATAGGTTCAGTAGATCTACATACATTTTAAGTAAACAGTCTTCTAAAAACATTTTTTGATTCACCAGACAAATTTCTGTACATTTTGTCACTCTAAAGATATATTAATGAAACAAAAATATTTTTTCTCAGTGTTTGACATATTACATGAGATTCCCAGGAATATTAAATAGAAAATAGTCACATCTTATGAATTTTCTTTAGATTCAATTATCAAATCTCCTGAAACATTCTCATCTTTGAAAAAAACATGTCTGGTATCTATTCTAACACTAATCCTTATTTTTAAATTACCGATTTAATCATGCAAATAAATTAATAATTAAGTGTACATAACATAAAAAGTATGGCAGAATGAATTATTTACTTTTAATGAATAATAGCCTGTATGTTTGCAAATTTGTTGAAGTGTGATAAATTTAGTTTTAAATTTTCACAAATTAATGTAACTACAGAAGTAGAGCACATTAAACTGAAGTTAATTGTAGATTTTCCCAGCTACTAAATCTCAAATTTGGAAAAGCAACATGACAGTTTTTGTTGACAATAAATTTTTTCTTGCTATATAATGAAATTTTAAAAAATAAATACTAGATTCATATCAGATATTTTAAACTAATACTAACAAATTCTGTCAACTTACTAGTAAAATTCCTTTATTTTTTTTAATGCACAGTAAAAATTGAAGTAGCATATAAATATATATTAATCCTGATTGTAACATATTTATGTAATATTCTAGCCAATGACAGATTTTAAGTTAAATGTAGAAGCTGTTTTAATTGAATCATTACGTAGACATGAATGTCTTAAGTTAAGAAATGCAACTTAATTAAAAATGGTAGTCTTTGTGAGAAGCTATTCCAACAAAACCAAGCTAAATTTCTGTTGTTAAAAAGATATTAATATATTTTCAAAAAACACACAGTGATCATTATGTTATAACATGAGTAGTAAAGGTTCTGCTTTGAAATTAAGTAAAAATTTCTCTCTAATTTTTAGATGACAAATGGAATGATTTGATACCATCTTGCTATTTAATTCTAACTCTTTTTTGCCAGTATAAAATTTCAGACAGGATAACTGGATTAAACTTTTCAGGATGAGTGACAGATATATACATTTGTACTAGATTACTCACAGAACTGAATGCTGCATCCTTGCATTACTGACAAAATTCATCAATGAGATGAATGATGCATGGACAGAATGAAATTTTCAAATGAAGGTTGGACTTTTAAAATGAAATGCTTTCTATCAAATGACACTATTAGTTTATGTTTCTTTCAACAGATTTGTCTTGTATATTAACAATTTTCTTCCTCAAGTCAGATTAGTGTCTGTGAATTATTAGATTTTCACAAATGTAAACAGAACATGTGCCGGAGAATGTAAAACATGCCCATTCTGAAGCAGCTCTCACTGGGATTTTATTTCTCTGGGTTTCATTTGTGCAGTCATTTCTAAAAGACCATGCTGTCTTTCTGGAAGAGGAGTGGGGTGGGTGAATTTATTTGATAGTTATAAATGATATTGATAGTAAAATAAGTATTAAAACCCTTAGATGAATTTAAATTATGTGATGTTGGTCTCTGCATTGATCTGTGTTTTGGGATATTTCACACAACTTTTAAACATGCATTATTTTAATATTAATTTTTTCTTAAGAATTTATGTTTTATATCTATAATCTACTATCATTCTCAATACTTTAAATTATATATATAAAATCATAATTTAGTAGATGTATGACCGAAAAGCAGAAATGTTTGGAATTTTCGATTAGAATTATTCTTGGGAGACATAATTTGTAGAGAGAAAAAGTGATAAGAGATATGTCAGTCTACATTATGACACAAGTGCAAAAGAGAAGGAAATTTTTTCTCTTCCCTTCGGTGATTTTGCTACGAGATTCTGATAGATTTCTTTGCAATGTGTTGATTTAGGCAGATATCTTTAAAAGGATGTTGTAAGCATAAGGGATTTTTATTCCTTCACTCTGAGTATGGGAAATGTAGAAGTCATCAGTTTTCTAGAGCATGTGTATAATTAATTAAATAAAAAAGTGGGAATTGGATCAGGAAATAAGATAACATTTTAGGATGAAAGTAACGTGGGCTAATTTAGATTTAAAAATGCCATTATATAAATATATAAACATTATATATCAAGTATTTGAATTAAAATTCGTATTATGTTTGCAAATATGATGGCTGGTACAGCATATTTCACAAATAAACTTCATTTCCCTGCAAAAGGTAATTTTTAATCATTATTATGCACATTTTTATGAAAATTAATGCATATTAGGCTTAGTGATAGAAAACATTCTAGCATGTAGTTTTTCTGGGCCCTGTTTTGTGAGAGGATTTCTTACCAAGTGCATTAGTTTCAAAGAAGGTTAAATATGGGAACTTTAAAGGTCAAAGATGGAAATTTTATTAAAAAAAAATTAAGACTGGCAATCCAATATGCTACACATTTAGAAGCAGTACTTCTGCATGCGCAGAAGTATTATTTAATCATTATATTTTAAAAGTATGACAAGATGAATTAATTTTAAAATGTTAATCTAAATTTATGAAAATGTTATATTTTTTTCGTATTTAAAAAAGCTAAATATTAAAATTTGAAACAATTTACTGTTTATAGGTTATAACTTGGGAAAGCTGTTCTTCTCCAATATTAAACAAACAAACAAAAAAATATTAAACAAAGGAAGACATAATCATGAATAAAGAAACCACAACAACCAGATAGGAAGCTACTATTTTCACCTTTTTATAGTTTATATAAATATACTATATAATTCAGTCATACTTATGGAACCAGATGTTTATTAGTTTAAAGAAAGACTGTGTGTAGAGGAAGGGACAGGAAACAAAAAATGAAGATAAAAATTGTCTTGATCTTTTAGTTTTGATTAAAGGTTATCAATGTCAATCAAAATTTGCTTAAAAATCGACAATACATCCAGAAGCTGTTTGTGTAACTGAGAAAAAATAACATAGTGTTTAATGACTTAATTAAAATGGTACTCAAAAACATTGATCAATCTATTCTTTAAAAAAAATACTCAGAATAAAAATTTGAAAATAATATACATTAAATAGAGCTATGTCTTCATAAGTTCTACAACATTTTAATCACAAAATCTTCAAATGTTCAAAGTGCAAGGAGAACTATGTGGTCTAGGAAAATTTGGTGATCTTCAAATAAAAATGAAGATTAAACTTTTTTCATGGCTGCTATATACATCAGTGCATGGTACACTTATTCAAAGAGGCATCATGCATCAGGTTTTGATTTATCAAGACTTTTCATATATTATTAGTAATGGTTGAACATTTTGAATGATAAGTAATATATAATGTGCATGGATTAACTCATATACAGACATAAAGAGTTACTGTATGATCTGTCTATACACAATGTATATTAATATGAAGATGGTGTTCTTAAAAATTGAGAAATAGATTCACACATAATGTCAAAATACCTTAAAGCAGAAAAACCTCCAAAAAGTGCCCCAGATGCTAGGCCAACACAAAATCCAATCCCAAAACCCATTTTCATTCTATCAAAGCAGCTGGGCCCTTGAGTATATGAGCCAGTTGGTACAGGCATGTTTAGCTGAAAGATAAATAGAATAATTACGTGTCATGAAAAATGCATTAAAATAAATAAATTCATTAGAATGTTGCAAATGATTAGGCTTATAATCAATAAGATATAAGGAGAAAAGTCAAAATATGGAGGCAAATTGAATTGCTTATAGGCTAATTTCTTTTTATAAGAAATAAAACAATAAATACTGATGAAATACTGTATAATAGAAAGTATTCTTGTTCACCAAAGTTTTCTTTTAGTAATATTGTTTGATAAAACATTTTACAGACTTTATCAAGATTTCTTTAAATATATTCTTTTATAAAATAGCATATCTAGAATTCAATAAAATAAAATTATTTATGTTTAGGAGTAAAATTACAGAAAATCTAAAAACAGCAGGTGGCCCTTTCTTATTGAAGAAAAGAAAAGCCAAAAGATTTTGAGAACCATAAATTTACATACTTTCGATATAGCAATACAAATAAATTTAAAAAATGTCACTATTAAAGTTCAAATACATTATTACTTTCTACTACATGCTTAAGGCAGAACAATAAAGATATTTGTTGTTCCCATCTTCAGTTAAAAAATTAAATTTGAATTCAAAGTGAGTTTTAAAATCACAATGCAAGTTTCTTTACTGCTAGCCACCATACAGCAAATTTTAGATGCTACTGAAGGGTGCTGACTTTACAAAAACATTCACAATTTAGTAGAAACAAAATTCATTAAAGACTTTCATTATGTTTTGACCATTGTTTAACAGAACAAAGGAAAAAATGCAAGAGATAAATACAAATTTAAAAAATCATTATTTTCTGCATACACAAAATCTTTTGCATTTTAAAAATTCTTTATTCCATTAATTTTTTTTTTCAATTAAGCTGAAACCAAATGTTTGACAATATACATTTCTTAATTAACTCTTCCATCCTCAATATTTTTACTGAAGAATTTTCTTTCAGCTGTAGTCTAGCCTTGATATTATATAATCACAATCTAAATTACTTCTTACAATCTTTGATAAGATTTTTAACCTTTTCAATATTTCGACAAAAAACTTATGAATTCAATTTTGGGATATTTCAAACTGTTGAAATTATTCTGAAATGCAAACCACATTCAATTCATTAAAACAAAATGAATATTTTTTCCTTGTAGGTATTTGTAATTTACAAGTAAAGAAAAAGGGTGAATTAAATAAGTCTTCACTTCATTATAACATGGCTTGTTTGGCTATTACCCAAGGGTCTAAACATTCATACTTCTGGTAAGTAAGCAGTTGAGAAGGAATTTATCTAAAACTTTATAAATGAAGGTACATACTAAATCCTGACATTCATGCTTCAAAACTGTTACGTGTCCTACATTTTTCTTCTGATTAGTAAATCTTATTTTAGCATTTTGTTCCCAAAGAAAGAAATATTAATTTTTTTGATATCTACATACAAAATTTTCTTTGGAAAATCAAAGAAATGTTTACAGTTTTTGGGTTTTCAAAAACACCAATTTTCATGACATTGAAAATTTTCAAACATCCAACGACCATCTTTTTCATAGTTTGTGCTTAAAATGGTAAAATTGGGCAGTCTATAATAAAAGAACATAAAAAAAAAAGGAAGAATAATTTTGAGCAGTGGTGATAAAAAAGTTCTGTTTAACATACAGGATCAAATTATTAACATTTATATTAAAAAAATCTTTTTTAAATCATATTTTTTCCATAGAATATGATAATTTCATTTAAAAAAAAAAAAAAAAAGAGGTTACCTTCTTATTTCTTTCTTTTTTTTTTTGGTGCACAGGATAGAGATATACTTATTTATTAAATAAAAATTAATGCACAGTAAAGCCTTTGCTTTAATTACAATAATGTTTCATCAAGTATCCCCAAAGAAAATTTTTTAATGATACTGATATTGAAGTGAGAAAATGAATACCAATATATATATTAAAAACAATTTTCAGATTTAGATAGTAAAGAGAGTGGCAGCTTTAATTAGAACAACAAAACACCATTCTAATAAATCAAAATAAAAGAAGTTTGAAGTTATTAGAACAGTAAAAATTTTTCAATTCATCAAGAATTTCCTGGTTATAATCTTACATACCAAATCAATTTTTAATTTAATTTTAAAAAATTAAGATAGTTGAGATTTTTTAAATCTCATATCAATTTTGATGTTTGAAATTCTTTGTTAAATCTCTAAGCAAATTTATAATTACTTAAAGTATTGATATTTGTTAATTAAATGGGGGTCAAGGAGAATCTACAGAGATTATAATATAAAAGGATAGCTTTATTTATAATAAAGATAAATGTGTGTGTGGCCAGACCATTTGACCTACAGCTAGCAACCAAACTTGGCATATATACATTTCTGAACATGAGAATGTGCACATCGGAATAATTTTATTGAAATTTTAACTAAAAATTAAATGAAATTTTGGTGTTTTTCAATAATAGTAATTAAAAATACTACAGAGCAAAAATTATTTTTACAGCATCTTAAAATTAAAAAAAAAAAATCAACTTTTCAATTATACCCATTTTCTTACTATATCATTTTTTCTATGTTTATTTATATATATATATATTAAGCATATTTTCAAACAAGAGTACAAACATCATAAGAATTTTGGAAGAATATCAAAGTTATTGATAAAATTTTTTATTAAAATATTATTATTATTATTTTTTTTTTGAAAAATAATGAAACTTTCATCTCTCTGTTTTACTATAAACGATTATTGGGAAAGAAGAATTCAGGAAAGTGATATATTTACTTCATTCTAAGTTCAAATATATTCCTAAAAGATTTAAATTCATATTTAAAATATTATTAATGTAAAGAAAAATGGCAAATTTTACATTGCTTCAGCTTAGAATTTAGGTTATAATGTCAAAAGTCTACAAATAGCAAAATGTATCCATCTTTTACACATTTTAATGCACCTGAAAGAAAATAAGAGAAATACATAGTATAATGAATAAAACTGTGTGAATTGAAGAGAAGCTTAAAAATATTTTGCTGAAGAAGCCATTAGGTAAAATATTTAATTAAAATTTTTAGCAGCCATTATTAATCCAAGTAAACTAGTTGGTCACCAAAGGTGGCTAATAAATATGCTTTCACTAAAATTATTGATATTCCACTTAAATGACAAATGAAGCTTTCATTAAAACTTCTGCATCTAAAGCAACAAATAAAAATTTAAGTAGGTATATGTTTCAAGTAACTACTATCCATGAAAATAAAAGTATCAAATATTTATTCAAAAATTTATAATGCAATAACAATACTAGGTACAAACAAGATTGTTTCTCCTTGGAAAATTCTCTTTTTCATCTTATTTGTTTTAAAACATTTTTACTCCTTTCCAGTAAAATATCAATGAAAACTTTTCAAGAAGTTATAAAACATTAGGTTAGACCGATTTATATCAGGATATTAAAAATTATTAACTGTCAAAACTCTTTTCTTATCATATTCATAAATATTTGAAACATTAGCTTTAAAAATAAAATCACATGATACAGTTAAAAGCATTTTTATCTTTTTGAGAAAAAATAATAAAGCTTTTTTTTTGGATACATATTTTACAAATATTTAACTTGCAGACTTCAATACAGAAGTTTTAAAACAACATCATAAAGGTCAACATGAATAATTATAAAAAGATGGTACATAAAATACTATAAAGAGCACAATAATAATTTAAAAAGGCTATCAGGTTGGTAGTTTGTTATTTACCAAATAAATATTGAATTATTTAACTGGTTAGGCCACTTTATTGAAATGAAAATTACAATCTTAATAAATTCACATATAAAGCGCTTCCAAAAACAAAATATGTCATCTAGTTATAGTCAACAAAATTGAACTGTTAATAGGTAAATGATTTTCTCCATAGGCAAGAAATTTTGATATTATGAGTAGTAGTTAATCTCGCATTCAAAACTGTAAGGTAGAACAAAATTCATGCAATTTCCCTCCATCTTTATTGTTGGTAGGTTTCAAAAAAATTCTTTCGTAATAATACCAATCATTAAGAAGAAATTTTAATTTACTATTGTGTTTTCATATGTTTATGATCTCATTAAACAAGTGTGTTGAATATGTAATTTTTTTTTAAAAGATGAAAACGCACACGTTTATTGTTATGTCAACATAAACATCATTTCCAGTTATATTTCACTGATTCTTAGCAACTAAATTTAAAATGTTTTGAAAAGATGGTTTTAAGACAATAATTTAGGTATATAATTCATTGTCCAACAAGTTATTAATGAATTTCATACAAAATTATAATAAAGTTTCGTAACAGGTTTCCCTGCTCGACACAAGCCGGCGAACAAAATTGTGAAATGCAGAATATATGATGATGGTTCTTAGGAAATACAGAAATTTTAGACTCACAAATTTTTATAATTTGCAGCACACACAAAAAACAAGTCTTTCCAAAGGACTTTTTAAAAAGAACTTTAATTAATTGCAAAATTGTTGTTCTCCTTCAAAAGATCATATAAACAGGATTATGAATATGAAGTTTTTGATGCCACTCAATCAACAAATAAAATGCCGAGTTTTTATTGCAAGGAATTAATGTTGAATATTGGGGTGGAACGAAAATGGCCTTAATTTTTTTTAGTTTGTTTCAATTTAGATTTTAATTCGGTAATAGTGCAGAACAGTTGCCTTTTAGATTCAAAAACAATTTTTAAAAATTTGGTTGAACTATTGCATTATCTTGAGGTAGGGATGACTAGGGATGACGAATATTTTACGAGAGGTTATTACGTAACCAATATCAAAAAGTCACAAATACAAGTGATCAATACTTTCAAAGAGGGATGTGATTCAAATCCTTGATACGATCTTACTGGTGATATTTCGATTACAGGTTTTGGATCACGATAGAAAGTAACAAACGATACGATATCACTGAAATTCACCCGAGCGGTGACTTCACTGGAAAGTAACAATCAATACGTTCGGTCTAATGAAAGCTCTCGACAAAACAGAAAAGGAGAAATCTGTGAATGGATTGAAAAGTGAACGGACTGGTTATTGGAATTATCGTATCACTGAATTGCATATCATTGAAATTTATCGGAGCGGTGACTTCACTGGAAAGTGTGAAGTCGTGGCTCCACTTCATGAGAGTAACCGGTCTTACTGGTATTCGTATGTGTTGATGCACTGCTCCATACAAATCGTTCTTAATTGCTTGTGATTTGACTTTGCATATATTCCATTTACTGCTTGCGCCATCTATTGGTAGAATATAGAACTAAAGTAAACAATTTAAAGAAATGACATTTATATTTAATTCAAATTTTTCAGAAAATTGTTTACTCCAATACAGAAATTAAATAAATAGTTTTGAAAAAAATCAAATTTAAGAAGTAAGTTGAAATAGATAAATTAATTGAATCACACATTACTTAAATTAGTAAATAAAGTATTAATTACAATTCATAAATTTTATATATAATATTAAATAATAATTTTAAATTAATAATATGATTGAAATAACAGATATTTCGAACAAATATTTAAAAATAAAAATAGCAAAACTATTTGTTATTAAAAAAATCGTGGATTATGCATCTCTAGGGATGACGAATATTTTACGAGCTGTTATTACGTAACCAATATCATAAAGTCACAAATATCAGTGATCAATACTTTTGAAAGAGGGGTGTGATTCAAATCCTTGATACGATCTTACTGGTGATATTTCGATTACAGGTTTTGGATCACGATAGAAAGTAACAAACGATACGATATCACTGAAATGCACCCGAGCGGTGACTTCACTGGAAAGTAACAATCAATACGTTCGGTCTAATGAAAGCTCTCGACAAAACAGAAAAGGAGAAATCTGTGAATGGATTGAAAAGTGAACGGACTGGTTATTGGAATTATCGTATCACTGAATTGCATATCATTGAAATTTATCGGAGCGGTGACTTCACTGGAAAGTGTGAAGTCGTGGCTCCACTTCATGAGAGTAACCGGTCTTACTGGTATTCGTATGTGTTGATGCACTGTTCCATACAAATCGTTCTTAATTGCTTGTGATTTGATTTTGCATATATTCCATTTACTGCTTGCGCCATCTATTGGTAGAATATAGAACTAAAGTAAACAATTTAAAGAAATGACATTTATATTTAATTCAAATTTTTCAGAAAATTGTTTACTCCAATACAGAAATTAAATAAATAGTTTTGAAAAAAATCAAATTTAAGAAGTAAGTTGAAATAGATAAATTAATTGAATCACACATTACTTAAATTAGTAAATAAAGTATTAATTACAATTCATAAATTTTATATATAATATTAAATAATAATTTTAAATTAATAATATGATTGAAATAACAGATATTTCGAACAAATATTTAAAAATAAAAATAGCAAAACTATTTGTTATTAAAAAAATCGTGGATTATGCATCTCTAGGGATGACGAATATTTTACGAGCTGTTATTACGTAACCAATATCATAAAGTCACAAATATCAGTGATCAATACTTTTAAAAGAGGGGTGTGATTCAAATCCTTGATACGATCTTACTGATGATATTTCGATTACAGGTTTTGGATCACGATAGAAAGTAACAAACGATACGATATCACTGAAATGCACCCGAGCGGTGACTTCACTGGAAAGTAACAATCAATACGTTCGGTCTAATGAAAGCTCTCGACAAAACAGAAAAGGAGAAATCTGTGAATGGATTGAAAAGTGAACGGACTGGTTATTGGAATTATCGTATCATTGAATTGCATATCACTGAAATTTATCGGAGCGGTGACTTCACTGAGAAGTGTGAAGTCGTCGCTCCACTTCATCAGAGTAACCTTGACTTTCCGATATTCGCATTTGATGATGCACTATTCCATATAAATCCTTTTTAATTGCTTGTGACTTGACTTTGCATATATTCTGTTTACTGCTGGCGCCATCTATTGGCAGAATATAGAACTAAAGTAAACAATTTAAAGAAATGACATTTATATTTAATTCAAATTTTTCAGAAAATTGTTTACTCCAATAAAGAATTTAAATATATAGTATTGAAAAAAAAAATCAAATTTCAAAAGTAAGCTGAAATAGATAAATTAGTTCAATCACATGTTACTTAAATTAGTAAATTAAGTATTAATTATAATTAATAAATTTTTTATTTAATATTAAGTAATAATTTTTAATTAATAATATGATTGAAAAAACAGATATTTGGAACAAATATTTAAAAATAACCATAGCAAAATTATTTGTTATTCAAAAAATCGTGGATTATGCATCTCTATCTTGAGGTGCCACAAAAAGTTTGAAACTCATACAAAAAAAAAAAAAAAAAAAAAAAAAAGGAAATTTTTAAAATGGGCCTTTAAAATTTTTTTTCTCCTATTTCAATTTGGTAGTAGTGCACAAAAGTTGCCTTTCAGGTTCAAAAACAATTTCTAAAAATTTGATTGCAATATTATATTTCAGTAAGATGAAACAAAAAACTTTAAATTTGTAAAAAAAAATTGAAAAAAAAGGAAATTTTTTAAATGGGCCTTTAAAATTTTTCTTAGATTTTAGTTTGTAATAGCGGGGAAAAGTTAGCTTTTAGATTTAAAAGAATAAAATAAAATTTGGCTGCAATACAACAATATCTTGAGGTGTCGCAAAAAGTTTAAAGTTTGTCAAAAAATTGAAAATTATAAACTTTGATAAAATAATTTTATGAATTTTTCGTTCATACAATGCTACAAAAGATGATTTTAAATACACATATAGGCATTACAACTGGAAAAGTTATTAATTACAAAGTATAATAATAAGAAAAATATTTTTTATGTCAAATTTTGGGTTTCTCACTTCTGTATCCTTGTGGTGAAAGCTTATAAGCCAGTTAACAACAACGCTACCTAAGCAATTGCTTTTGTATCATGGTCATGTTACTGGACTGTGAACCACAAGGTCCCAGGTTCTATTTTCACTCATTCCAACTCGCCACATTGGTGACCTCGGACGATGAACTTTCAACCTTCATACAGCTTTTGTGGCGCCATCTTCCTGCAGCAACGAAAAGTCGCAGCAGCATCAGCAATCACACACGCTCGACGTAACGCTTGGTGCTATTCAAATGGGTACAGGCGCATTAGAACCAACAGATAATGCATCACCACTCAACAGCCATATCATTCGACTCACTGGAGGGAGAGTCTGTGGTGAAAGCTTATAAGTCAATTAACAACTACGCTACCCGAGCAATTGTTTTTGTATCATGGTCATGTTATTGGACTTTGAATCACAAGGTCCCAGGTTCTATCCTCGCGCATATCAATCTACAACATCCTTAATGATTACAAATGCTACAGCTGCAAAATGTTTGTTTCTACTTCATAGCCACATTAAACTGTTTTTTTAAATGAATTTTGGGATAATCACACGTGTGTCAATTTTTGCTCTTATGTATCCTTCTCTTGCGATTGAACCACAGACATTTTGAGCGGATTCGGCCATCAGTTCCACAGATCTTTCCAATGCTTGCATGAGACAAGGAAGCCTTGGAAAGTCGATAACCGAGTCCCTTATACATTTTTGAGATGTATAAAGGGATGATTTGAGATACATCAGATGCCTTCCGTATAAAGTCTTTCAGAGAGTCACTGGAAACATGTTTTAACAAGGGTGGTTCAATTACGTCATTTTCAAGCTATTTGATCATGTAGATGTAATCCTTGGCATCGAAGTTTATCTTTGGAGCATTAAATTTCCTGACTTGACTTTATTTTCTGTTCTTGTTTTTAAAACACGTCGTAAATCCTGTTCTCTTTGAAATTTATACTCACCACTTACATGGATAAAAGAATATTTTCTGTAGCAGTAAACTACCCATTTCTTTGAATATTCTGGTCTATAACGTTCTTGTAATCGTCAGAGAGATTGCGTGAATATGAGATAAGGTTAAAAAGATGTTTGGAACCACAAGTACATGAAGGTTTTAATATTAAACCACACAGGAACCTGGTAGTTTTATATCTTCTTGTCTATTTGATTGATCTAGTTGGTTTGCCTCTTTTTGTAAAGAACCCTGTTGTTCTTCAGCTTTGCCATTGTCGCCAGAATCGTTTCTGATACACAAGTATTTTTTGTCCCTTTTTGATAAAACTTCATTAGCTTCTGAAATTTTTTACTCATTCTTACTTATTTCCCCCTCAAAGCGCCTGTGGCAGCAATATCAATATTACCTATAACCATTTTCCTTTTAGAGCGTTGATCGTTTCGAAACTTTTGTTCCACAACTGGCTCTTTTCCTCTTTTTATGCAAATCAGCAATATCAAATAAACGTTTAGCTTCTCTAAATTCTGTGAGATTGGAATCAAACTTCTATGAACCTTTTCTGTTTTTAGACTTTAATAAATTCCTGTATTTAGCATGATAACCTTTTATCATTTGTAAAATTCTTTTGCTGGAAGCAATGGGAATAGAAGCTCTTAACCATATTTGTTCTATTATGGGAACTAAAGTGTCACATATTTTGCGTACAGAAGGATCCTTCTCTGAAGCAATTTTGAGGTTATGTCTAATATAACAATAGCACTAGATTCGTCCGTAGTGTGTTCATCTTCAAGCAAATCACAAAATTTCCCCCAAAAAAGAACACTCCGATATTTGTCTTGCGTTCCTCAACTTAGATTGAGCCATTTTTACCCACAGCAAAGCAAACAAGCACAAACTAACAAATCAGTTACACAATAGACGGAGCAGAGACGCCAACTCAACTGAACTCAGCAAAGTTACTGATTTGAAACAAGCTCTGTCTTTGTCACCGGAAGCAGTCAAATCTGCGCCTTGATCCAACAACAATCGCTTGGGCGAAGAGATGCATAATCCACGATTTTTTGAATAACAAATAATATTGCTATGGTTATTTTTAAATATGCGTTCCAAATATCTGTTATTTCAATCATATTATTAATTAAAAATTATTACTTAATATTAAATATAAAATTTATTAATTGTAATTAATACTTAATTTACTAATTTAAGTAACGTGTGATTGAATTAATTTATCTGTTTCAGCTTACTTCTTAAATTTTATTTTTTTTCTTAAAACTATTTATTTAATTTATTTATTAGAGTAAACCATTTTCTGGAAAAGGTGAGTTAAAAATATATGTCATTTCTTTAAAATGTTTACTTTAGTCTTATATTCTACCAATAGATGGCGCCAGCAGTAAACAGAATACATGTAATCAAAGTCAATCATGTCACGAGCAATTAAAAATGATCTGTATGGAATAGTGCATCATCAAATACGAATATCGGTCACACCCGTAAAGTGGAGCGGTGACTTGGCACTTTCCAGTGAAGCCTCGCACTTTCCGGTAAAATCACCGCTCCGATAAATTTCAGTGATATGCAATTCAATGATACGATACGATAATTCCAATAACCGGTCCGTTCACTTTTCAATCCAATCACAGATTTCTTTCGAGAGCTTCCATTGGACAGATCGTATCGATTGTTACTTTCCAGTGAAGTCACCGCTCCGGCAAATTTCAGTGATATGGTATCGATTGTTACTTTCTATCGTGATCCAAAACCTGTAATCGAAATATCATCAGTAAGATCGTATCAAGGATTTGAATCACACCCCTCTTTTAAAAGTATTGATCACTTGTATTTGTGACTTTTTGATATTGGTTACGTAATAACCGCTCTTAAAATATTCGTCATCCCTACTTGGGGGACGACTCAGTGTGATGCTAGTGCAATAGTAAAACTATTTTTATACTTTTATTCATATGACAATGCCTAATGAAAGCTTTTTATTTCATAATCTGGGCACGCAAAAATACTTAAAAGGTTGCAAAAATAGGTTTTTAGGGAACTTTAACGTCTTTGAGGCACCTTAAGATATACTCTAATATTTTTTATAATATTTATTTATCTTATCTATACAAAAAAATTAACTTTTTCACGCTATTACAAATTAAAAATCAAAAATTGATTATTTCGTAAAAAAACTTTAAATGTATCAAACATTTCCATTTTTTTGAACTTTAACCTCTTTGCGGCACCTCAAGACCTACTCCAATATTTTTTATATTTATAATTTATTTTATCTACACCAAAAGGCATCTTTTCCGCACTATTACAGATTAAAAATCAAAAGTTGGTTTTTTCGTTCTACCCTATTGAACATTCCACATTACAGTTTTCTGAGTCTTTTACAGATGGAAGATTTCATGGCTAGTTCTCCAAATCAGAATATGAAACAAAAAGTACAGTATATTACACATTAAATATTTGCATAAAGTAAACTCTAATGAAGTTAATCCTATTAAAAGTAAATTCTGTCATGAAATACGTTGAAAGATTGGAAAAAAATTCATCACAGCCATAATATTGTCCTATATTGTTGGGTTGACAATTTAATTTAAACAGGTATACATGTTTAGAGAAGAATGGGTAGGGGGCAAATTTGAAATATTAATTTGGCTCTTAATTTGAGTGGAAAAGAATCTTAATACCACAATATGAACTACAATATACTTACGATATATAATGAAGTAATTGTATGTATTTTTGAAAAATCCAATTTTCGATAAACCAAAGCGGCATATCGATAAATACCTATAAATGCTTTTCACTGAATTCGCAGACCAGATCCCTCTTCCCCGGTATTCTTGCCTTAGGCGATTTACTGCTCCAGCTGTATCTGAGATGATATCTCAAAGCACCGCGAGAAAAGGCAAAATTTCTCATATTTCTCAAATTTCTTGCATTCATTTTGTTATTGAATTACTAGATTTATGGATTATGAATAAGTTCTGATTCCCATGATTAGTGAAAACGAAATATGTTTTTCAATTAAAAAAATTTGCGTAGGTCTAATATACTTCTTGATCGGAAAAATTGGCGTAATCTTTTCGAGGAAATCGTGCTCTCTTACATTTCTTTATTACAAAGACCGGCGCAGCCGCGTCAATATACGTATATCAAAGAGTTTGCGATGTCTGCTGCATATCAAATTAGCACTGGACAAATTCTTTAAAAAAAAAAAAATTCTATGACATGGCTAACCGCGTGAGCCAGAATTGCATTGTTTCGCTAGCAATTGAAAGGAATTTGAGAAGTAGACAAAATTGTGCTCATTATACATAGTGTCGCCATCTAGGAACGAGCTAATTAGAGCGATACATCGCCTTCTATAAGAATGACAACAACAAAAATATCCTATTCTAAAAGTGCTATTCTACAATTTCAGATGGTATTATAATGGCAGATTTTCAGATTAAATGAGGTAAATTAAATCTGAAAAAGTTCTTACTGTGTGGCAACTGATTATTATAAGCATAAATAATATTTATGAGCGTAGCTTGGTCTGTCGGAAAATGTGATCAAGCATAATGCATAATAATTGAAATAAATGTTAAATTCACTTTTCATCAGTTTTTCTGAAAATCAACTATTATTTAACATCTGAAATCTTAAAACAACACTTTTAGGCACTAATGTTTTAATTTTCTAATAAAATAAGATTTTATACTATAAACCTCAATCTTCCGGAAATTCAAACAAATAAGTCTGATGCGAATCAAATCTGGCATTATAGTAACCAAGGGATAGATTTTGTGTACCTAAAAGGCACTGAATATTACTAAGATTTGGATAACACGAAGAAAGTGCAGGAAACCCGTCATACTGGAAGTTGCTTCCTCTCGTTTGGCAACAATTTTAATATCAAGAAATTTTGCAAATTCCATCTAAGCTTTTCTTGTTAGATGGCTTTGGAACATATATAGATAAATCGCCTAACACTCATCTCTAAGTTTCCAATTTGTCTTGCCATTTGTACCACAAATGGGACCTGCGTGGGAAAATTGGAATAAAACTACATATTCGAGAGAGTTCATATATGCATAATATCATATTTGTATAAGTTCCGTTAATCACCATATTTTGTTTGCTGAATTAGATGAAAGTTTACTTAAACGGACATTAATTTGGGGGGGGGGGGTGTATTACAAGCGAAAGGGTACTATTTTTCAGTTGAACTAAAAAACCGGTTTTGTAAAATGGAATTTATAAAAAAGCTAATGGAATTAACATTTTTTCAAAAAGTAAATTTAACTGTTTGTAGCTTGTAGAGTGTTTGAGATATTGTCGTTCAAAAAATTTGTGGTAATTCGATTACGCTTTTTGCCAATAGTTCAGCTCCCGTAATTTGTCGCTAAATATAGAATGCATTTTAATGGAAGAGTTTCACGTTATAGGAATTTTTCTGCTTTTTCAATGGTTATTTTTTTGTTGGTTTTCTAGAACTTAACAAATTTGATTATTTTTTGGATTTTTGAATGCTTTGTGTATTTATCATAATTTGCAGATGTTTAAAATAGTGCAGGACTGGTGTAGCATTTAGCATTTTGCTTTCCGTATGAGTTCGATCATCCCCTTTTATTCGGCAGATTAGATTTTGACATTTGAAATTATCCTGCATTGTATCTTTTGAAAATGCAAAAATGCTTCGAATTTAAACAGTACCATATAAAATTAAATCAGAATCAATTCCAACAAGAAAATTGTTATTTTCAGAACTCCTCGTGAATAAACGTGCTGAATTATTTTCGGATATAAATCTCAAGTAGGAAAACCAGAAACCAGTAAAAAATATTTTTAAAGGTGTTTGATTGATGATAATTTTCAGAGATAAATTTCAATTCGATGAAGACTGTTCCATCATTGATTTCACTTTACCCTGACTTTCAAAACTATGAGCTAAATTCAAACAGATAAGTTGTAAGTTTCATTACCAATTAAATGCTTGTTGATATTCATACTGACGTTTAAGTAATTTGCTTCTGGGCAATTATGATTTTTTAACTTTGATTTAATAGAAATTAAATTGATTTTTTAACAATTCCTCGAGATTTTTAGCACAGATTTCAAGCATTAAAACTAGTTTTATATTCAAAGACCTATTTTCAAATTTTGGAAGCTTGCATTTTTTAAAAAGGTACAATCTTTCATTCTTAATGAATATTGTTTTTGTTTGAGATCTTTTTTTCAAAAGAATAAATTGATTATCCTAGTACGAATAAAACAAGATATCAAGAATTTAAAATCAAAATCTATATCGGTAGTAAAAAAGTTATTCTAGAAAACAGTTAAAATTTAATTTTTTAGCATGGTTTTTGAATTTCACATATGATAATTTGTTTATATTAAATTATTTATTTTTCTTTTTTGATATTAAAGTCGATTTTATTTTCGAATAAAAACTTAAAGAAAACTATATTTTTTCTTAAAATAAGGGATTTTAGATTTTTATTGATTAATTATATATTCTGAAAAAACAATAACATAAAATTATTAATCGAATTACCATCTTTCTTAACATTTTCAGCAAAATGTATGCCCAGAAAATTTGATTATTTTCCATTCTGAACTAAAGAACTTTGAGTCAAATGAAACGTTTTACTTCAACCAATAATCCCTTTTCTCTCATTTTTATTTAATGAGCTTCAAAATATAGGACAAGCAAAATGAAACAAAGCAAATTCTGTCTAAATAAATAATTTAATTTAATTTAAAAAGCTGCCAGCATTATAGCTGATTTGCAATTTCTTTTTATCCGAAATAATGGAATATATATAATGTCTTATGGATACTTACTTTAGAAAAAAAAAATCGTTTGAAAGCTTGAAAACCTTTTCCAAATATTGACATAAAATCTCTAGAGGTATCATCTACATTTTAGAAATTTCTTTCCGAAATTAAATGAAACTTACTGAACTCTAAACGAATTTCCGAAAAGGCTAGGAAGATAGGATCTTTATTCCTTATTCTTTTTTCCCCTTGTAAATCATTTCGTGTTCGTGGAAATCATTATCACTTATGATATTAGGCAACGTGACTGGCAAACGAATCAATATCTTTCTTTCTTCAGAAACTCATTAATCAAGTTGGATTTGAGGTTTGTTTAAATAACAAAGAAAATAGACGAGCATTAGGGAAATAAATATGTAAATATTGTGTTTAATGGAATGATGACTACTTCCATTTCAACAAAATAAATTCAGCTCAAAGATTCAAAAAGGCGCAATACAACGTATTTCTCAAGTTTTGAAATATATACAATCAAAATAAGCGCATTTTAGCTTTAATTAATTGTTAGATTTGAATTTTTTTCACTTTAATTGTATTAAACTAGCGCGAGTGTAGATAAAATGAATCAACGAACTGCATTTTAGGAATTGTATTACATAATAATTAATTACTTTACTTTGAAAGTAATTAATGTAATATGTTCTCTGCACGTAATGTGTTATCTATACTTATAATAAAGCTCAATGTGTGTGTGTGTGTGTTGGCGCTCTACAGGCCAGACCGTTTGACATACAGTTACCAAATTTGGTACATGTATACCTTGGAGATTGGGAATGTGCACCTGAGGTTTCTTTTTTCGAATTTTTAATTAGAATTTTAATTATTAATTAAAAACTAACTTTCTCGCCAAAAAAATCTTCCATTTTCCCCACCGCCAACTTTTCCGCCAAAAAAATCTTCCATTATCCCCAACGCCAAACGAGAAAGGCTTCAGTTTTTTTTTTCTCCCAACAGTAATGAGGCTAGGGTTAAAATTTTTCGGTGGATTATTTCAATCGGTTCTGTTTATTTTCTTAATGTTTGATGCATTTAAAATTAAACATTGTTAATGAATTAATCTTTCAGATTCATTCTGAAGTACTTTTGAATTAAAATAAAACAGAATAAAGGAAATTAAAAATTTCTAATCCGCATAGCGTTACCCCAACTGGAGTAGAAAAAATCACGTATTTGCGTTACGTAACCGACGAAGAAAATTCACGCATGCGCATTCTGTTCTGATTGTTGCCATGACAACGTTATCAATGGATGATTTAAATTATTTTTGGGTTAGTTGCATGCTTTTGTAAGTAAATTGTATTTATGTTAGTTATATATTTTTTGTATATGCTTATAGTTTTAAGTACATCGTTTTTTAAGTAGTTTTTTAAAAACCTGTTTCCAACCGTTTATTTTAAACGATTCGTTTTATTTTCTTAGTGTTTGATGCATTTAAATTTAAACATTGTTAATGAATCGATCTGCTCATAATGAATCTAAGAAAATTTTGTTGACCAACTCTTGAGATATTACATAAATTAAAAAAGATATTCTTTAGTGCCCATAAAGTTTAAACGATGAGTGACTCTATTTTCAGTAATCAGATTATAAAAAAATGCTTTGTTTCAGTAAAAAATATTATTATATTAATTGAAGACAAATTCTTTCCACTTTAATTTAAAGCATAAATTCTACCGTTTTCAACCGCTTATTTTAAACGATTCGTTTTATTTTCTTAGTGTTTGATGCATTTAAATTTAAACATTGTTAATGAATCGATCTGCTCATAATGAATCTAAGAAAATTTTGTTGAATAACTCTTGAGATATTACATAAATTTAAAAAGATATTCTTTAGTGCCCATAAAGTTTAAACGCTGAGTGACTCTATTTTCAGTAATCAGATTATAAAAAAATGCTTTGTTTCAGTAAAAAATATTATTATATTAATTGAAGATAAATTCTTTCCACTTTAATTTAAAGCATAAATTCTACGGGGGCTAACAGAAAATGAGAGAGATACATATTACGTTATGACTGAAGGCCTTTATAATATTATGAATGAATTATATGATAATCAAAATTTGAAGTTTTAAAATATTTTGATGAAGAAGCTATTAAAGTAGAAATTGCATAAAATATTTAATTATTAAAATTTTAACGAACATTAAGATTGGCGAACCGGCTGGTCGCCAAAGGCGGCTAGTAATAAAATAAAAAAGGCTTTTTTTTATTGTAGTATAAAAATTATCCATTTTAAGAATTTACTTTTTTATTACAGTAAATTTGTTTTACTTTCATTATTTATTTGTTCTAAAATAAACTTCTGTTTAACTCTTTATCTACTGACGGTATTTATAAGTACCAATCACTTTAAAACTTTACAGCACAACAACCATTACTTATATTCTGATGGTACGCTTTAGAAACAGTCTTTTAAATCTACGTTTTCACGATAGATGGCAGTAGTTATTCTAGGCTGATGAATTTTGCGTGGAAGAAAGCTATTTTCAAACGGACATTGTGTTTTTTTGCTGCCATTTTGTACGGATTACCGCTCTTGTCTTTTCTTTGCTATAAATATATAATATTAAACTACATTTAAGTGTTGTCTTTTTTTTATTCATTCCGTATTGTCTTAGAATATTATTTGCCCAATCATTATAAGATAACAAATTATGTAATGTGATTAACGGTCGAATTATTCGGTGGTACTTATAAGTACCGCCAGTACATGTAGTGTTGGAGAAAAACTTGTTTTCATTTTGTCCATGTAATTATCTATAGTATTTCTGTTTGTTATAATGTAATTATGGAAGTGTAGTGTAGCAATATGCTTTAGTATTTTTTATTATAGATTTATATTATAGATTTATTACAGTTATAGATTTTTTAAAATTATTATTTTTTTTCTACTAACACTATCAAAAGCATTTAAAAATATTAGTTAGAAGATTTTTTATTAGTTAGAAGATTAGAATATTAGAAGACTAAAAATATTAGTTAGAAGATTGGAAGATTTTTTTTCTTGTATATTCTTTAATTATCAATATGGCAGCTAAAAAATATATTTATGAAGAAATTTTCAGTAGTTCATAATGCAGTAGATAAAGGGTTAAACGTCCATTTGTATTTACATTGTCTTCCATATGTTCTATTAAATACATATTGTAACTATTTAATTTTGTCGAGATCTGTTAAGACATAAATAACACAATACTTCGTATCCGAGAAAGTAAAAATCTCTTGCTCGTTCTTGAATAATAAAATTCTGAAAAGATTAAAGTAATGTATTGTCATCGAGAAATCGTCATTAAAAACTCAAGAATACCAGGAATTGAATGAGCAAATTTAAAAGAGATTCAAACACCGAAATATCACAACATGGCAATATTTTAGGTCTTTAATATTCGTATCCAATATTTTATTTTAAAATTTGCTCATAATTATTTATCAGCAATAACGTGCAAAAAAAAAAGTATGCATTTAATACCCGTCGTTACACCTAATTCAATATATTTGTTTCTATTTATTATGATTCCAAACTATTTGGCATTTGCATTTGTAACATATTATTGGAGCAAAGGCCCGTAGTTTATTAATATTCTAATAGCTAGTGTATACGTAATGATCTAATCAATCATATTTAATAAAATTTTAATATTATTTTGATATTTTATCATTCACAGAATTTGTATTTTTTGCAAACTTATTTATTTGGTAGCTAGGGAGATAAAGTTTTTAAATATACTTGCTTGCAGCCCTTCTCACCCAACGGCCTTAAGCAGCTGCTATGTTAGGTATTTGCCACTGCCAGAAATACACAAAATTAAATAAACACGCATGTAATTATACTTAATGGAAAATTTCAATGCCATTTTCAGAAGAGCAAAAAATATATTAGCCTTTAATACTTGTAATTACAAAGTTTTCGAAGTATTATATTAAAAAAAAAGCTCTTTTGTAGTTTATAATGAATGCTTTCATTTCCTCAGGCTATACATTGTAATTTACAAAAGAATTGCACACAAATAAGAACTAAGAAAAATAATGTTGAATGGATATACTGATTAAAAATATTTCTTTCATCTTACGAAAAATATTTCTTTCATCTTTGTGAGTTCGAGCAATTTTTAAACGGCGAAAGAAGTTCTTTCTTATATCATATTTTTTATTTTCAAGGCATAATACAAAATCCTTTCAAAAGAATCTTAATTGCTCGAAGACAAATTAACTTTGATCAAGACTGCGAGAAATTCCTTGGGGTACAGCTTTCCAGTATTCTATTTAAAACCGAGAATTCATTAAAGTTCCCGAAAGCATAGTTAAATACAAATGGAAAAACAAATGAATTGTTAATAAAGCTTTCTTTAGTCTTAAATTTCGATACCCTATAATGAAATGAAGAATAGAATGGGAAAATATGTTTGAAGACATCTGTTGTTCAAACAAATGAGGAGTTTCTTTAAAAAAATTGCTGAAAGTAAAGAATATATTCTGATTATCGTTTTCTTTTCTTTAGGGAGAAATAAAGTTTTATTTAAGCGCTGCAAAGAACATTAGTTTAAGCAAAGTTTTGATTTCGGAAATAATTATTTGGAAAAAGTAACCGGACTATGCAATTTTCTTTTTCCAATAACAGTGATGTTATCTTCAATAATTAGAAAGGAAGATGTGTATCTTTTGGCGTTTAACAGGGTAAATCGTTTGACCTACAGTTATATTTGTGACAAATATATTGTGAAAGGAAGTGTACATTACAAAATTTTTTTAATGATGTCGATTTTGCAGCTGTACCATTTTTTTGCATGATTTTCAGCAATGTCATTGCAACGAAATTTAAAATGTTTCCACATTATAGAAAACTAAAGCAAAAAGATCCTATTCACTATTCGCACAATTTACATCTCTACTATCAATAAATTAGAATACGTGTGCATATATATTAATACTCTATTGAACAGATAATTTAAGACCATTATAAAGAGGGTCCCAAAATCAATGCAAGATTCGAATTTGCCACCATTCGTACAGTAAAGTGTTGGCAACCCTAATAAAATGTGGCTGAATTTCGTTGTTGCAGCATCGAATTTTCTCTTTCAATGCACACGTGCTTGTGGACTAGTTGCCATAGACCTTTGACTTCAAATAATTACATAAAAAGAAATCCAATGGTGTTAAATCACGCGATCTAAGGGGCTAATTCTCAAATTTTCGAACTGTGGCCCCAGACTTTCATTATTTTTGAAATATTGTTTAACAATGAAAATACATTGTTTTATTGTGTAAGGCTCCATTTTTACTATACCTAAACTATCAGCTGTCAAATAGTTTGTTTTACAAAGTTACTAATACTTTACTGCCCGAATGGTGGCAAATTCAAATCTTGCGTTCCTTTTGGGATACCCTTTGTATTGACAGATCATTAATATAACAAACCATTTGAGCTAGAGATATCAAATTTGGCTCATATATACTTTAGAGGATTGGAAAATTGGAGGTGAGAGTGTTGGATTTTTTTTTATTAATTTAAATTTAAACAAGATTTGAATAATTTTTTTAAAGATAATTCCTGAAAATCTTATTGTATAAAATTGGATTTTATTCACTGCGCATCTTTTAGAATGTATTAATTGTTCTGTAAATGTTTCTCGAATCAATGAAAAATATTTTTCTGCTTAATTTTTAACAAAAGATTTTATTTTTGCATAGAAATTCAATTCGTTCCCACAGTTTTATAAAATATTTAATTCCAATGTCGATTTTTCCAGGATTGAAAACTAAGAAGAAGGGTTTTGTTTAATATAGATATAATTTTAATATCTATGTCTACATAACTTATAAGAAGAATAAGAAAGTGTAGTTACAATACGGCAAAAGTTATCAGATAGATGCACCGGATATTTAAATTTTAATGTCACCGTGATATCATTGGACTTGGCTGCATATAGATGATACATATATGCAGTGATTAGAATAGGTGTAATTAAAATTAGACGGTTTTAATGCCTATCATAATTTGTATTTAAAAATATTTTGTGGAGGAAATCACAAACATCAAATCGTTCGAAAGAACTTTAATTGAAATTAAATATAATCAATATTCCAGCTGAACTAGCGAGTTGCCAAATGCGGCTAGTTGACAATAAAGTAAAAAAACAAACAAACAAACATATGAACGGATATGATCAGCCTCTTCATTTAAAGTCATTGCTTGATGATAATTCGTGTCTGTGTTTCAACGGAAAGAGGGTGCAATAGCTTCTGAGGGTAAAGACCCCTGAGCAGCGAAGGCAGAAGTCTGATTTCTAGCTCATATGAAGATGGCACTCACACACTCGCTTGCATGAGCCCTTTTTACAGAGGGACTCTTTCACCCACCTTACAGATAGAACAAAGGGTGAAGATCAACCATGCTTGTACTCGAACGCGGAACGCCCAGGTTACGGAGAAGACGCGCTACCCCTAGGCCAACACGCCGTCAAATTCGGTGTTTAGAACAGGAGATTGAGCAAGAGTCTAAAATAGCCCTACCTTATTTATACTATTTAGATAACTTTCAGTGTTTTTAAAAAGTGACTTAAAGAAAGAAAAAAAAAAAAAATTGAAGTAGATAATTGACGAAGCAATGACACAAAAATATAAAGTTATTTGTAAAATTTTTTAGATGGTAGTTAAAATTAAATATAACTATTATTCTGTTATTTGGATATAGTCGACATGGACTAAAAGGCGAGCTTTTATACAAAAGTAAAATCTTATTTAGATAAAAATAAAATACTTATAAATAAACATAAGCCTATAATTTTGTGCGGCGAAGTATTTTTTGTATTAAATAAATAATACTGTTCCTGTTAACTTTAATACATGTAAAACAAAATTTGTTGCCAGCATAACAGCATATTAATGATAATAAGGATTAAAATATTCTATGCAAAAATAAGAAGCAAATGTAATTAACATCAGGAATATAAATTTATAGAAAATATTTAAACAGACTGACTAGATTCATAATAGCTAAATTTTTATTGATGTGAATTTCATAAAGCACATAATAAATAAAAAATTTTTTCTTGCTATTACAATTTATGACATTCTTTCACAAATAGAAAAAAAATGTATAAATAAATAATAATAAAAAAATAGATTAAATTCACAATCACCCTTTGATGAATTTTGTAACCTGTTGTTTTAATTTTAGTCAAAAATTTATAAGGACCTATTTTTACCTGATATCCATATTGTATCAATATGAGAATCATACAATCACAGTTATTCGAATCAAGGAAAATATGATGTATTGATTATCGCAATCGAACATTGTATCTATTTACAGAAGAGCAAATATGAAAGTTTATTAAGAAAGCAGATAAAATCTTCGTTCTCAAAAAAAAAAAAGCATAAATTAAAATATTATTTGTTAAAATTTTGTTTCAGAATTAAGAACAAGTTAACGAAGAAAAATTAGATTCTTCTGAAATCAACTGATAATGCACAACTTGATATGATTTCTAAAAATTTTAATTACATTTCTGTAGGATACATTTTTTTAATTACAGCAACAAACTTATAAAAGACAAATCTTGATTGGTTTCTACCAAATCATAGCCTCTCACAACTTTTCAGAGAAATAGAAATAAATTAAAACTGAAGAAATTACTATTGAATAGAGCTGTTGATTAAAAATATTTCTTTTCTCTTGGAAGAAAAACTTGAATTGAGACTTTGAGACAATTTTCAAAGGCAGGAACGAATTCTTTCAATCTGGTTTTTTTTTCATTCTTTTTCGAATCACAATCGGCCGCATTTTCAAAAGCGTTTTAATTACTTGAAAGATTACGTTGTCTGGAACTTCAGGGAACTCCAGGTGGAAAAAATTTCTAAAATTCTAATTAATGCAGAAAATTCTTTCGACTTTACGGAAATGATGTTTAAGAGGCGCTATTAAAAAAACAAACTGATCTTTAATAAACTTTTCTTTAAGTACCTAATTTCGGAGCCCTATATCGAAGTTTAGGGAGAAAAAAAGTAGAATCTTCATTTGAAAGTATCTTCCATTCAAATAAGTATCTAATTTCTAAAAAAAAATGTAATGAATGAACATATTTAATCATATTTCCTTTACATCTGGGATAAATAAAATTTCGTCGAAAGAGTGTAAAATGTGGAATATATATATTTGAAGAAATAGTCTTGTTACACAATATTTTTTAAAATTAACATGTAAGTTAAAGCTGAAAGTGATTTTTCATTAGTGGATTTGTTATGCTCTTGCTCACTCTTTTTGATTTTAAATTATTATTTGTGAAAAAAGACATAGGTAAATTTAAATTTAACTAGCATAATTTTGTCATTTTTATGTGAAGAAAAAGAATTTGCCCTCAATAGCAGTTTCATATACGTACAATTTTAAAAAGATGATGAATATTTACAATTTCCTTACATCATAATTCTTAAAATTTGGCAGCTGGAAATATTAAAAAGAAAAAAAAAATCGGAAACAAGTGATAATTCTCGATGGACTAAAATACTAAATGATTTTAAAAGTATTTCTGACACTACAGCTTTTCTATTTTCAAATCCTTTGCTTTCTGCTAGTTTAGTAATAGCTTAGGTACATATAAAATCCACATACCGTATTCTTTCTTGATGCTCTTTGTTTTTCTAATTCATACGTTGAATTACAGACTTTTTTTTTTTTTTTTTTTACAAATTATAGTGAAAAAAAAATGTTATTCATATGTATGCAGGGGCGGATTTCCGATTAGTTAATTGCCTGTGGTGGTTGGCTCAAAGGGGCTGCAGCGAGATGATTAAAAAGTATTATTTATTATTAACCAGATGATTAAGGTCATTAATGATTAAAATGTTATTTATTTATTGACTATGCTAAATAAATAACCTGCAAGGAATATGAAATCTATGAGTTATAAGATATTAGGACACTATCAACAGTTTGTCAAGTAAGATTTTAAACTCTCGGTTATCTGTGGTTGGTTATCACTTGGTCAGTGCCGGCCAAATGGGGTTTCGGCGGTTGCTAGGCACCGGGGCTCCGGGATTGAGGGGGCTCCAACATGATTAAGAACTAAAATGACGATGTGAAAGAATCCATGTACTATAGTATCCGAATGGATTGTACACCTGATATTTCCCATAAGGAACAAACGTCAGTCATTATTAAATATGCAAATTTTGAAGAAAAAAAGCTTAACTATAAATGAGTCGTTTATAGGGTTTATTGAAGCAACTAGTATAAATGGAGAAAGTCTTTCAAAAATTCCATTGAAAAGATTAAGTGAGTTTGATATTATAGAAGAATGAATTGTAGAGGATAGGCACACGGCTATGGTAGCAGCATGGAAGAGAAATATAAAGTTGTACAATCTAACCTTGTCTAACCTACTGATAACCAATCTAATCGCTCTAAACCTTCATGCAAGTTTTCTGCCTTACCTATCACATTCTTTTAATTTATTAATTTACTTTATTTAATTTGTGATACCGCTTCCAGCAGAATATTTTTTTTTGATATTGCAATGTTTATATTGCTTATTTTCTAGATCTGCAAAAATATGGGAAATTTTACAAAAAATATTTAAATATTACTCTTAAAGCATTATATGACATTCGTTGTGAAGCAAAAATACATTAAACTGTTTCAAGCAGAAACAATATTTCTTGATTAATTTAATTTAATTTGGTCAGTAAAATTAAAACTGAAATCCAAAATTTAACTCAGTTTTAGACGAAACAAAAGAGATAGCACTCAGTTTAATTATTTCAAAACATTTTCCTGAAAAACGAATTCGAAAAAGAAAAAGATTAGATTCCGAAATAGCTGAAGATGAAGTTAGAGAAAACCTACTAGAGGATATATGTTATTTTTTAGCACTGTAATTCATATTGCTATAGTTCAGATAGAAAATAGATTTAAAAGTATTTCAAATGAATCACTGATAAAAAACTTTAGAAAAACAGGAATTAGAAAAATGTTCCAAAAACTTTGTAAATTTTTATAACAGCGATGTAAATGTAAACCTAATCCAAGAAATTGGGTTGCTGTGGGATTTGATTTCGAATAGAAGAGATGTAACAAACGCACAAGATATACTTCAGTACATACTAAATAATTATTATAATGAATGATTTCGAAATATATTAACTATGTTAAAACTTTCTTTATGTTGCCAGTTACTATGGCAAGTGCTGAGCGCTCTTTCAGCAAATTAAAATTAATAAAGAATCGTCTTCGGTCAAGCATGTGTGCAGAGCGCTTAAATGCACTTGCTGTATTAAGTATCGGAAAAGAAATTGCAAAAGAAAATGCTAATTCTCTGAAGTAATTAATAGCAAAAATAAAATCACACATTAAATAAACATACAATAGTAATATATGTTTGCGATTGTAATTTTTGCTTTGTCAAAAATTTTGGGCCCAAAATTGTATTTTGTACTCAGGCCTCTTTATAAGGAAGGCCGGTTTTGCATTTGGTTATTACAGCATTTCTCTGGAGCATCTACTGAAATAATAAAGTGTACAAGCTTGGTGGCTGCGCAATCATGACTCTAAAGCAAAAATATATACATTTTTAAGTAGTCAACAAATTTAAAAAAAATCAGGAATCAATTATGAATATGATACAAAATGAATCGAAATGTGTAATTAAATTTATCAGTACAATTAAACAAAGGCTGCTGTCACTGCTTTGGGCCACAGAATATATAAATCTGCCTTTGTTTGCAAACCACTTATACAAATACTTTCTAGTGATTAGATTTTATTTCCTTCCTTGCTTATTGATAGAAAAATGAGAGTGAAAAAAAAAGATTACAGGAGTGGTAAATGATCTGGAATTTTCGGAGCAAGAAAGATACAGCAGAAATTACTGAAGAAAAGAAGGAAAGACACTGAAAGTACAAGAGTTTCTAAAAATGAAGTTTAATTAAATGAATATAATTAGAAATGAAATTATTAATTGCACAGTGAAATTTAAATATAAGGGTTTCAAGCAGAATTTATTGTTTACATTTATGCATAAAAATGAAAAAAAAAAAATCATTACAATTAAAAAGAAATACTTCTAAAAATATACTTCGTCTCTCTTTATTGCGAACGTTCTGGTCATTTGAAATAAAATACATTGAAGTAGTAATAAGAATTATTCTAACGTTGAATATTGAATCCTATTCTAGTCGGGGTTGTCTTTTAACTATTGATCACTCTTAGAACAAAACAGTAATTGAAAATACAGCCTAAAGAAACTAATAATTGTGTCTATCTGGTTTAAATATCTTTTCGATATATATATAAGAAAGATATTTCAAGAAAAATATTCAAAAACAAATTTGATGTTTTGCTAGATATATTTCTCAAAAAAAAAAAAAAATAAAAAAAAATATCCACTCTTTTATTTAATTTCCCTGAGGTGAAAATGTATTGATTCATTTTAAAAATAACTTTTTACCGCATATAAAAGTTCCCGAATAGAAAACAAAGCCTTATAGGCTGAAAATAATTAAAAAAACAAAATAAAAAGAAAAGTATGAAATACAAAAAAGTGATGATTCTCTTTAAATTAAAGTAACGCTATTAACTTTCGGAATGGCCAAAAGGTTGAAAAGATAATGACCAAAGTAAGTAGAATTTTTTGATGGAAAGTAATTTATTTAAAAATGAGGACGAATAAGAAGTTATCATTATAGATTAAGAAACCTCTTTTCAGAAGAACAGAATGTGTTATTTAAGATTCTTGAAGAACAATGGTATGTAGTTTGAGTGCAACTTTTTTTTCTTTTTAATATTAATTTATTACCTTGCCCAAGTGTCATATTATCATAATAAGGAACAGATCGGAATCAGTATATCTAAAAAAATACTTGTTGCTGCTATTAAAACTAATAAATTTTTTTTTCTTTTCTAGAATCATTTGCTTCAGATTTAGTTAAAATAATCATATTTTTTGAACTTCAATATGAGACAACTTGGAGGAAAAGGGGAGTAAGGATTGTCGAAAGATAATAATCATCTAAAAACAAATGGGATAGATAATTATTAAAAATTATTCTAACCTTGCATATTTTGTCAAATGTTATTTGTGGTTCTATCCTTGAAGCAGTGATCATTATTAAAACCAATCAATATTCGAAAACATATTTAAAGTGAAAGTTACATTAAAAGAACTTTTGTATAAACATCAGTTTTTCAAATTTCTTCAACTACTATTATAGAATATCTTTTGAAGAATTAAAATGAACACTTCGGAAAATATTTAAAATTTATTTCTAAATTTAAATTGTCAGAAGCTAAAGTTAGTTGTTATGCACCCATCTGGATTTTGAATTCATATTAATTTATATATGTAATTCAGTATTATATTTTGTACAGATTATATTAGAAATCTATCAATAATCAGGCAAAGTCCATATTTGTATAGAGACCATGTATTATCTCTTCCCGTTATCATGAAATAGAAATAATTAATTATCCAAAGAACTGAAGCACGTGCCTGAATTTATACATCGCTCAGAAGCGTCTCGAAGTTTCAGAATGGATATTTTATACAATGTTGTTCATTTCATTTTTAATAATTCTAAGAACTTTATGTAAGTGTTGAATAGAAAATTTTGTTCTGTATACATTTAATTCCAACATTTTAATGAAGCAGTTTCTATATAATGGTTGCTTGTGACGCCTTAATCAATTTGTCTATCTTCATACTGCAGACATATTGAAAGAGTTTTCTTGCAGAAAGCCAGTATGCAGTGATGCAAGATTTGGTGTTTGGCCAACATAAAATTAAATGCCGATTGCATTTTTTGATTTTTTCCCTTTATAAAAAATATATATTTACTAAAAGATGATTATCATGGTAAATTAAATAATTATTTTTTGAAAGTAATTCCGCATAAATTTTAATTATTCTTGAAATTAATTAAAAAATATTTAATTAATGAATCTTTTTTAAAAGTTATACAGATGCATGACAAATAAAAATATGCATGTCTGCAAATATAATACCTAATGATATTATATTGCGGGCTTGCCTATCTAAAACTTTACGCTGTATTGCCAGTTTATATAACTGTTTTTGAGTAAAAAAAATACGATATTGATAATCTTTCAGCTATTATGATGTTGTATTAATTTAGCAGTTCAAAATTATTCAAAACATATACAATAAAAATTTGTAACGAATTTTTGAAACCATTATTATATTGTATTCTTTGATACATATTTTTTTTTCTTTCTCACTGTTTTTCTTACACACTGTTAATTAATAAATAGGCACTGTAGTACATATTTATTGATTGCTTCCAAAAATGTAAGAAACCTGAATTGTAAATTAATAACACCTCATGTACACAATCCTGAAATATCAATCTAATTTAAATTTTTTGATCTAGTATTATCAAAGAAAATAAATAATAGGAAATATCATAAAAAGGTAATTAAAGTTCTAAAGTAAGAAAAAAAATACTTATAAAAGAAAACGTTAAATAAAATTAATCATTTAAACCAAATAACGAAACAGATGATCGTAGCAGAAATTAGAAGATGCGCATTCAATTCTGTATTTAAATAGAGAATGCAATTTATGTGATCATGTATTCATGCCAATATGAGGTCAATGGAATAAAATTGTTTTGAGGTAAATGTGGTGTGTGTGTGTGGAAAACCTGTCCCTCTGAGGACATGAGAATAACACAAACCCACACGCACACCCACGCACGCACGCACGCACGCACACACACACACACACACACACACACACACACACATACACACACACACACACACACACACAAGAAAAATGAAGTGCAAATTGATCCCAATATTAAAGTGATTTATTATTACTAATTTTTAACTGCAATATCGTCGGAAAAAGGCTATTTTCATGAAGACTACTAGGTTGAAGGTATGACGTTGCAATAGACTATTAATAAAAACAAAAATAGAGAGAAAATAATTTTAAAAACATTCATGAAAAATATTTTGCCATCAAGGAAAGTTGATATTATCAGTGCTAGATGAATTAGTCGAAAAAAGTATACTTGGTGTAGCGCTGAGAAAGGGGAATGTAGGAGGCGTCATTTTCAGAGGGTGCCATGAGGACAAAATGTAATCAATTTCGTCAATTTTTAAAAACAAATATGACGAAAGAGCGAAAAAAATTAATACGTCTCTAAGACTATTTGCATTTACTAAATCACTTATGATAACTGAGGGGGAGGGAAATCAAATTACACTCCTTGTGCTATTTACCCTCACTACGCAACTGATTTGTCAGCTAAAATACGCTATATTCTTTTAAATTTGATTGTGACAAACGAAAAATTTTTTCGTGTTATAATATATTTTTAATAAAAAAAGTTAAAATTTTCCAGTAAGAATAAAATGATCCTTCAAATTCATAAGTGATGGCTATAAGTTTCCAAACGGATAAAAAAATTTTCAACAACGCAGTGCTTTTAGTCTTTAATGATATTCAGTTAGTATCTAAATGCATTGGATTTCCTCTTTCAAAATTGATTTTGTATGTTTCCCTTATATTATTGATAATAAGATATTTGTTAAATAACTATTATTTTAATCAATAGCTTTATAATTTTTTTAATGTGTTCATTTTCACTTCCCATCCACTTGAAAGAAAGAAGTCTAACATTTTGCATTCCTTTTTTTCGTGAAGGTCAAATATAAACTCCTTTGAAAAAAAGGCACATTTTCACAATATGTCCTAAAACTGTTTAATTTGTTAGCCTTTATTGAACTGTTTTTGTTTGAGAATTCTTTCAAACTGTAACGACCATAAGACTTGTGACGAATGCTGAAGCTTGATAGAAAGTAATATTTCACCATTCCATTGTAGCTCAAAATTTCTCTCTCGAAGTGAAATAGGAGAGTTCTCAATTTTTTCTATATTACTCGAAATTGCTAAGATGTCCTTATTTTTATTCTCAGAATTAGTTAGAAGTCAACACCTCAAGTACATACAGATACAGTAAAAGGATTTCTCGATAAAACACACACACACGCACGCACGCACACACACACACACACACACACACACACACACACACACACACACACACACACACACACACACACACACACACACACACACACACACACACACACACACACACACACACACTCAATTTTTTTGTTTCAAATTTCTTCTGGTGCTTTATTGAATGTTTTCATTTCAATTCAAATAATGCGCCAGGCGTATAAAATAAACCCAAGTCAATTGTTTTAAGACTCTAAAATCTTTTTCTATATAAAATGTTAATGCACATGACAGACAAATCGTTTTTATTACTTATACTTGAATAGCAACAGTCAGATGTAAGCAAATTCCGTATGAACGTTCAGATATTTTCATTGAATGCTATTTCGGCTACAATTTATCCAGCGCTTAATTTAGTTAATTAATGGAGCTGAAAATTATATTCGAAAAGAGTGTTCTGGAATTATATTCGAAAAGAGAGAAAAGTTCGAAAGAGAGTTCGCCGAATAATATCCACTCGGTGGAAAGTTGTAAAAGAAGTCAAGATGAAAGAAATAAGCGCCAGACAGAAGTTTTAATCGAGCGTGAAAATGGGCCCAATACGTTGACTGCCGCGTGACGCATCTGTGGTTCACAATTGCTATCTAATTGTACCGAACAATCCATCTAATTAGATGATCCTTTCTTTATCTCACTTAAGAGGTAGGGAAAATGAAAGAAAAGGGTAATCTAATCAGATAATTGGTCCGAATATCAGGTGTGAATTGTGGCAGTGAATATGTTAACCACCACTATTCATTCCCAATAGAAACTTATAATCAAATCTTCCAAAATTATTAGGTCCCAAAAAATGAATTTTTCATTATCTGAAGAATAAAAAAATTACCATTTTAATGATATTAGTTTAGTTCCAGCACCATTTGTTTTCGTTTTAAATAATTTTTTATAAAAAAATTAATTTAATGTATAATGTATTACAATATTTTTGATGTTATGATAAAATTGAATCCCATTCATATAACATTCTATCGCTTGCTTTTCCAGTGTAAAAATTAAGATAAAAAATAACTTTCTTCGAATATTAACTCCACATAAGTGGAATTTCCATTACCGTTTTCAATTTGTAGTGTATATACTTTTTAACTCGTACACATAATAATTTGTAGTAGACTAAATTTAGTTTTTCAGTCAAGATGATAAATTAACAATTAAATTTAGTTTTTTCAGATATTTTTCTATAACAATTATAAATTAAAAAATGTATTCCAAAGTTAATAGTTTAATAGCCAAAAAGTAAATAAACTAAACGAATAAGCCAGTCTCTAAAGACTGCTAGTATACTAAACATTTTGACGTGAAAAAAGGTTATTTCGAGAGTTTTTTTCAAAGGTAGACTATTATAAAAGACTCCACAGCTTTTATTGGATTTAAGGGTGGCATATCTTATTTGACTGGAACTGTAATCAGTCATTTTCTCACTTTCAAAATATTACTTTTCAGCTTTCGGTAAGAGGAGAAAACGGAATAACCCTTCAATGTTTCACAAAGAATAAAACGAGACATAAATGATCGATGCTCCTACCCGGATATTTTTTTATCGTCACATATATCTTGATATATTGTTTATCCTTTATAACAATATATCAAGTAATATATTTAGTAATACTCACAGCCTTCGAAATCTCATTCACAGAGCCTTTCGCTATTTCCGTGAACTATTTCCCATCCTAAAAAGAAGAGATTGAAGGAGGGAACGTTGGTGTTTAGTTAGATATTATGGTTTGTGGACAATTTATTTAGGAGGGTTATGAAATACTGTGTAAGGCAGTATCTACCTTTTTGTTCCGTCTAGGAGGGTAGAGTTTATTAGAAAACTCGGATAAGAAATTTTCACAAGAAGTTGCCTCTGTTTCAATAAAAATAGTTTTTATTTTCTATCACAAGTGATGTGATGAAATTCTTAGGTATGCAATCAGATCAGATATCAGATCATATGTTTCATTTCTCAATTCCATTAAAGGCTGTGACTTGCGCATGTTTACCATTAAATTATAAAATATCCGTTTAAACAGGGATTCTGATAGCGAAAAATGGAAAGATCTTTTCTTAATCCCTGAGAGATGCTGCCAATTTTTATTAGCATTTTGAGATTGATTGTCTCTTTCCTGTTTCATTAATAACTAGTCATCACCTACAAAGTTTGTATAAAAAGTATTTCAGTAAACAAAGGTACTTATTTTTGTTCAGGTATAAAGGTGGCTCTAATGTGCTTGTTTGAACCTTCTTAGCCCGTTTTATCCCAATTTATTTATCTTGTTCAAATTTGTGAATAATCATATTTTCTGAGGCATATTAAACATAAATAGATTAAATATAACAAAATTTGAAATTTTTGTTTTTTAATATCTTTGTTTTTTGTTTGTGAAATCTAATTGTTCTCTACATAGGACACTGGGATAAAAGGGATAAAATTTTCTCTTAGCGATTTCGGTGTTCTTTTCATTAGTGAAAAGCAATTTTTGCTTACAAACATTTACTTCATTATTCGCTTTAAAAGTTCAATTTTCAGTTGAATATGACACTAAACTAGGTGGAAATGTCCAAAGCAAGCCTGACAAAGTGTTTTATCGCATTTCTCGCAGTATGTTTTTGGTTTTCCTTTGCAACCTTCTGTTTAACAACGACTCTGTTTCTCCTTCTTCAGTAGAAAAGGGCCAACACCATCTTTGTAGATGTCTTCTTTTGCACAAGGAGGTACAGAAGAGATTCTGGGTCTACCTCTTGTTGTGTTAAAGAGTCTTTTTTTAGATAAAACGTTATTATTGATCTTCGGAACTCCTTTAAGGTTAGGGCATTACTTTTGTTGTCTGCTTTGTGGATTATCCATGCATTTACCACTGCCATGTCCAGTGTACGAATGAAAAGTGGCCAGTACCACTTTTTTCTACGAATATTAATGGCATATAGTCCAACCAACCAGTCGTGGTGATCCATCCCGCCCATATGTTTATTGTAAGAATTTATCAAATTAGGCATTTTCACGTTAACTTTATCTTTGCGTCCTTTTACTCTTTTCTTCACATCAAAAAATGATTCTAAGGTGGTGAAATTTGTAGCAACAGTGATAATACTATTTTAATTCCATCGCACAAAGGAAATCTCGGAATTTTTATTAAATGCAAAATCAGATGCGTCTCTTTCTTTCTTCCGCATAGATTCTTCTAAAGGACAATCATCGTTTATCCGATTTTATCATATGGTTTCTGCGGCTCGATAACCATGTTCCCCGAGACTTCTCAAAATATCAATACTGGTAAAACAAATTATCAAAATATAAAGTGTAACCTGAAAGATTCACAATATTCTCTGTCAGTTTTAACACAACGTGGGCTCCAAGAGGAGTATCCTTTCTTGAATCAGATTCCTTATCGCAGTGGAGGGAGAAGTTGTAACAATATCCTTGCCTCCATAGATAGCCCAAAGTTTATATCCAAAACGGATTGGTTTGCCTTGGCTAAACCGTTTCAAACTATTCCTACCATAGTACATGATAATCATTTCATCAATACTTAGATATGCTGAGAAGTGTCCGAACTTCATAAAACTGTTATTCAGCATGGCAAACAAAGGTTTTACCTTGAAAAATCAAAACTCGACTTACCGGTCCATTGTCCACGAAGTGTAAATAAGATTTCAACTTTGGGAAACAGTTTCGTGACATGGCATTTTTCACTAGAGTAATGCCAAGGTCTTCATCATCTGAGCAGTAGTCACGTTCACAGGTATTTGAATGATAACCAGTTAGAAGCGAAATTCCTAGAAACTAGTATTTCATCAGCACTTGTCAAGAAATCATGCTCGTTTTTTACATTTGTTGCATATCGCACAGTTTCTTTTACCATGTGATCATAAACCACATTGGAATAAAACTTCTCAAAAAGCTCTGCTGGAAATTTTTCTTTCAATGTAGTCGCCATCTGCTTGAGAAAATCATTTGGAATTGAATCAGCCAGTGTTTTCCATTTTGTATATTGTGGTGATTTCGTCTTTACCCAAGATGACTGATGTTATTTAGCTTTTCGTCTGCGATTTGTTGTCGAAACACCAGAGCTCGCAATTGTGTCCAACTCCAACTCTAACCTTCACAGTCCCAGGAATGTCGTTTGCAATAATCTCTCCAGTATTTACTTCATTGTCATCTCCTTCACCTTTATCAGTTAGTGTACTGGCATCTGGTGATAACACAGCAATTTCAAAATCGCTTCTATCTTTATCCAAACTATTTAATAGTTCCAATGCTCCCTCTAATTTTAGAAACCTTCGCATCGACATGACTGTATGTGGGTAAAAACGTTAGGTAGGATTTTTTTTTTACTCTTAGTTATAAAGTTAGAACTCTAATGCATCAATTGCATGCGTATCGTCCCACTGTTCTATTTGGAGAACAGTTAAAAAATAATGCACTACAACTTATCTATTACTAATAAAGCTTTAACTAACCACAAGGGTGATAAAGAAAGAATATTCTCACATACAAAATGCCCAGCCAAGTGCCTGGATTAAACTGAAAAGGAATTCTGCAACCACAAAAAGAAGATACAAACTATGCCCACTAATGCGGGAAATAAGTACAGTTTCTAGACGGTCACTACGGCCGGTGTGACATAACAATTACTAGCAAAAGCTTAGACATACCTTACATGTACATACCTTAAATATTCGCAACAAATAAATATTGACTTCCACTTGCTATTTTTCAGTTCCATGTGCCCTAGGACAGCGAAATAAAATAGGTTAATGCTTGCAGCAGCTATAAATTTTTGTCATACAGCTGATACTATAAATGAAAATGAGAGAATGTCTCGTATATTCTCTAAAAATATGTAATATATTATTAACCGTATCTCACTGGCGGATAAATATATATAGTAGAAGTTATTAATAAGTTGTAGTTAGTAGGAACTTATATTCCATTTGGACAGATAGACTTCCTCCAAATGGATTTCATTAAATACTTTATAGAAATCTGGAAATACGGTGTAAAGACCTTACACCCAATTTCATTCATTTAGCTCAAAGCATACTGGAGTTTTCATGTTCACAGATAGATAGACAGATAGATATAATTCTAAAAGAGTGTTTTTTGAACTGAGAGTGGTTTGAAAGGAGTAGTTTTCGTCTTCCTCGTACCATATGATTTCTTCCGTAAATAATAACTAAATTTTATAAAATACATCATTACGTTGATGCAGGTTGGAAGCATGGAGAAATTCAACTTTTGTTCTGAAATATTCTTCAAAATATTTCTGTAAATTCTTAACCATGGGCTATTTAAAAATTAAAAAAATTTATTACCAAAATACTGCTTTTCCTAAAAACATTATCATATTCCAAATAAAACAAGCGCCCCCTTCCAGTTTTGTTTCAGTGGAAACAGAGATAGAAACTATACACATTAATATACTATAAAAGAGAAAAAACAAAAACAAAAACCGGAAGCCCTATTTATGCACACAGTAGTGTAGTTGTCTGTAAATCTATTGTTTGAGTAAATAGTATTTTGTTGGCTGCAGTTTGTTCCATGCTAACTTCGAACGACAGCAATTAGAATAAAAAAGACTAGTAAAATGCTACATTACTTCAATGATGTGGAAACTTATTTATTTACTTGTCCTTACCGGCTAAATTTATCCATAAAATTTAAGGCATTAATTAGGACAATATATGAAAAAAGAAATATACTTAAAGGGATGCCCGCATTACATCCGACATCGTTTGGCTAACGACAATTATGTATTGACTTCCTGGTGCAGATAAGCAAACGAATGAATTAGGTGAACAGAATTTTTCGAAGTTTACTGAGCCTTTTATTGCATTATATTTATTGTCACTATAAGGAAATATGAACGATTGTATAATAATCTGCTGCTCTGTACTATAAAATTTTTATATTTAGTGCACACTGGAGAATATACTAGATAAATATAAATGCAAGGTTATTTAAGTTTTTTTTATACGTTTTTTTAATCTTTTCTTTTCATTCCCTTGAGATCTCGAAACGAACGACAGTTTGAGAAGAAGAGCCTTTCTCCCTTGAGGAAGATAAAAAGAAAGAATTTTGTGGAATGGGATGCTGAGCGTAGCTACCAAGAGAGCGGTGCTGTTGATAGAAAACATTCAAGATCGGATCTCAAGCTTCTGTATTTATGGATGGGCTGAGAATCTGTAATTGGGAAACAGAGTGTTTTTCTAACCTTTAATATCGTCGGAGCAGTGGAAGGTACGCATTCTGCCACTAAGGATTTAGCGTAGGTCAGAATTATGTGAGGGCTGACGATTCTGTAGAATAATCCCATTAGAGAACGTATTAGGAGCAATGGCCAAGCAAATGAAAGAAATTCTGTTTTATAAGCTAAGCCGTCTTTTTACGGATGTGCTATTACGATTGAGTTCCAAGGAGTAGAAAATTGTTAAATTAAAAAAAAATCTAAATATGCGTAAGGAAGGATGTTTTGTATTAGACAAGAAACTTTTCTAAGATTATACAGTAATCTTGTGTAATTACAGGGGATTCACATTTAAAAACATATAGTAAAGTTTTAATGGAATCTTTAAATGAATGGTTTACAAAAATTAAACGAATCTGAGTATGGACGCTTTTACTTTAAAAAATATTCTTATATAAATAAAAGTTTAAAAAAAAGATGGATTAAAGTGATTCAATACTTGCATGCAAGATAATCATCTTACTATATGTAGAAACAAAATATTTAAAAAAATTATGAGTCATTGTTTGAATTCAATAAAATATGACGGTTAAATTAAATTATTAAAGTAGAAAATGTATCAATGATACAAAAGGGTGTCCCAAAATTAATGCACGATTTGAATTTGCCACCATTCTTGCAGTAAAGTTATGGCATCCCTATTAAAAAGAAACATTTGACATCTGATAGTTTAGGGTTAGTAAAAATGGAACGTTACGCCATAGAATAACGTGTTAACACAAGATTTGAGTTAAATAAAAAAACACATTTTCTTTCTTTGAATTGCTATCTTTTTATTGAATCGTAAAGTACATATGATAGGGTCACGTATGGAATAACACATTGGACAAATGACCTCCAAGGTTTTGCTGGCACATACGCACTCTTTTGTTGAAATTTTCCACGACAATTTTGCATAAACGTGTCTGAATTTTTTTGGTGCAGCGTTGAATTTCTTCCTTCAATACACGCGTGCTTGTTGGCTTCATGGTATAGATCAAGGATGGCGAACCAGTGGCACGCGTACCATCGATGGCACGCGACATAATATTTTGGGCACGCCGCTGATCAAAACGGTTTGCATTTTACGGTTTGCAAAACGACTTGCATGTGACTTCATTTGATAAACTGAACTTTTTCCAATTCGATTGGTTAGAAATCGAATAATTTGAAATGCAACTGATTGATTTCCAGTCTAGTTCAACGTAGATTCAAAAAGTTATTGAAACCTGGAAAAAGTTTGGATTGAAACAGAAAGGTTAACAAGCAACATAAGTAAAAATGCCAGTAACAAAATTTTGGAAACATGGAATTCGGTTCAAACATTTATCTGTTTGAAGAAGCTGGTTCATTCTATTTTAAGCATAATTTCATCTATGCCTGCGAGTCATTTTCAGAGAGGAATAACATTAAAGACTCGCTTAGAAACCGTTTGGCAGATGATTCCAATTTAGTGTGCAGTTTGAGCCTCTTACAATCCTAATATAAATTATTTGTCATCTAATCTGCAACAACGGAAGTCACATTAATGCTACTTTAATTTGAATTACTCGTATAACTAAAACATTTATTACTACACAGTGCAAAATGTATTTTTTCGCAGTAAATAAATAGTTTTGAATTATTAGTATTTAATTTTTTTATCTTCCCAAAAATCACAGGCCAAAATTATTTGACGGCACGTATATACTTCATTAAACATTTCTTTAGAAAAAATGGCACGTTGATCCATAAAGGTTCGTCACTCCTGGCATAGATCTTTGACTTCAAATAACCCATAAAAAGAAATCCAATGTTGTTAAATCACACGATATCAAATTCTTAAATTTATGAACCGTGGCCGTCAGACTTTCATTATTTTTGAAATATTGTTCAACAATGAAAACGTGCTGTTCTATCTTGTTTTTCAGTTTTACTAATCCTAAACTATCAGAGGACAAATGGTTTTTTTAAAAATAGGGTTACCATCAATTTATTACACTAATACAAATTCAAATTGTGCGTTAATTTTGGGACACCCTTTACTTTTAATATCTTCAATTATGCAGAAGATACACATCGGAATAACAAATAACTTGCCTCTTATTAACAAAGAAAGAAAAATATCTAAAATTTTGAAGTATTAAGAAATTATTCTAATATAAAAAGAAAAGGAAAAAGATAGAGATATTTTATCAAATTGGTTCAGTAATTTAAAATATAATGAAAAAGTTTCTATCCACAATTAAACTAAAACCCTCCCTACTTTTATCAATACATGATCTCTATTCCTTATATAACAGTGATGTAATAAAAACTATATTACTTATGTGTGCGATTTGCTTTTCATAGAAAAGCATGCGAGGTTGCTTGTTACGTAATGATGGGAGGGGAAAAAAAAATTGATGACATGAAACATTGAGTTGTATATCATCAATAGCTATGGCTTTTAATTTTCTCTTTGGTCTCTGAATTTGAGGCCATCTTTAAAGACGCTGAAGAATGACATGCCCAGCCGCTCAATGAGTTTGAAAAACTAGCAAAATATTGTGACAAGAATGTTCATTTCAACGAGTTAAAAATCTGACAGCATTCAGTAGATAAACCAGGCTTGCATATTCAAATAATTAAGCACTCTACATAAAGTTACCAGTTCATTAATTGTTACGATTTAATTAATCAAGGATTAAGTTCTAAACAACTTGTCTTAATCTCCCTTAAAAAATTGTTATCAATGAAAATATAACTTTCTTATGGAGATCTCAAATGATAGTAACGCTTGTAATGAAACTAAAAAGTTAGTCCAACATTTTAAATTGTAATTTTAAAGATAAAGAAGTTTGTAATTTTGATCTAATGAACGTAGTAGGTAATTGCCTTCCATCTATACTTATAATAAAGCTCAATGCGTGTGTGTGTGTGTGCGTGTGTGTTGGCGCTGTATATGCAGACCGTTCAACCTACAGCTACCAAATTTGGCACGTGTATACCTTGGGGGCCGAAAATGTGCACCTCAGAGCGATTTTTTTGAATTTTTAATTATAATTTTAAGTAATTAAAACTAAGCGAAATTTTGACCTTTTCCCGCTATAACTTCCGAAAATATTAAAGCACAAACTAGATTTTTACATCATATTGAAGATCAAAAATTATCTTTTTAATGATACTAATGTTTTAACCAATAAATTAAATTTCAATTTTGAACGAATTTTTTAAAAAATAATCTGATCATATTTTTAAACAATTTATTTCGCACACACACACACACACAAAAATTAACCTGCACGTGCACATTACGCGTGAATGGGAAAAATTTAGCTTTTATCAACAGGTTGCCATCATATTAACAAAAGCTGAATTGAAAAAATAAATAAATAAACTATTATTGCAAATTAAACATATAAAAATGTAATTTTCAGAACGTATCTGTATGAAATGAAATAATTATGAAATAAAAATAAAAACTGTAATTTGCTATCGCAAATTTCATGTTATCATGCAAGAGCATTATTATTTTTTAAATCATTGTTTTTATTACTTAATTCAAATCATTAACCAGTTTAAACCGATTTGAAACAATCACGTGATTATCAGATTACGCGTGCATCGATATTTAGAAAAATGATGTTTTTTTTTCGTTTTTTTTCGTTTCAAAATCGGTCGAGCTCTAAAACCTTTGCCGCCTTAAAGCCAGATTTTTTTTTTTTTTTTTTTTTTTTTTTTTTGCAAAAATATGGTTTACTAGTTTGAAATGATTTCTGACTATTTCATTGCAAATTCTTTAATTTTTATAAAAGCAATGTTTTTTTTCCTCCATCTCAAAATCTTTTGAGCTTCAAAACTTTTTTTGCTAGCTAGAAAATTGAAAATGAAAGTTTAAAAAAAGTTATTATCATTATTTTTATATTTTTATGCATACACCTTTCGATATCTCCCCTCGATGTTTCGCATTGATTTCCATTTTCTTCTTTGTGCTTTTTCAGGCGATAATTTCTCACGACCCTGCCCTTTAATGGCGAGACAGGAGAATCGGGTACAGCGCGAATATTCGGGCCAAGTTATAACTTTTTGTTGGCGATAAGTCAGCAAATGTGACAACCTGATTAATTATTTTATAATAACCCTAAAAGCGAAAAATTGATTCCTCAAAAGTGATAAATCGCCAATTTTCTGCCCCTGCATTTTTTGGCTTCAAAAGCCTCAAGTCGAAACAACATTATATTCTCACATGATAATGTATTATCTGAAAAATAAATGCAAGACAATATTTTCTATGATCTTTTACGATACCTTTAACTATTTACATTATTAATTCCACAAATCAGCTTAATTTAAGGAAACATGTTTTAATGTATACCCTTTCAATTCAGGACTAATTTGTAAAACTTTAATAATAGAAATACATGAGTTAAAATGGTTTAAATGGAGTCTATAATTATATTTTATGTAATTTGAGTCAATAAAGCTCTAATAAATTAAGAATGTTTAGTTTTTATATAGATACTCTACTCTGTGTGTCATATTTAACAAAATATCCTTGAGACACTAATATTTTAAATAAAAAGAATTGCTCTGTAATTAATTAAATCAATCACTAAAACTGTCTGATTTATGGAAATTTGAATACAAATATTCAGTAATAATGGGCAATCGCCCGTTAAGATCACTTCATCGAACGTTTCAAAGATGATACCCAAATCAGCACCCAGAGTTTCTCAAGACTGATTGGTTTAAGGTTATGAAAATGATGATTGTTTTAAACTATTCTATTCAAAACTTCATAAAGCGAAGCTTTATGAGTTAAATAAACGCGAATTTAATTAATTTATTTAAAAGTTGAACTGTCAAGAATATTTCGCAGAATACGATTCCTTGGTCTGTATAAAATTTAGACTTCATAACTTTTTGAAGTATATTTATAGATCAAAACAAAATAAAATATTTTTATGATACAGCATTTAAATTCATTTGAAGTAAAACAGAAACCGAATTTCATGATGAATCTGATAAAACTTTGTTGAATAATTCTTGAGATATTACATAATTTATGAAAGACATTCTTTATTACACATAAGGTTTAAATGCTAAGTGACTCTGTTTTCAGTATTTATATTTAAAAAAATGCTTTGTTTCAGTAAAAAATGTTTTTAAATTAATTGCAGTTTTATCATTTCCACTTTAATTTAAAGTAGAAGTTCTAAGAGAACTAACAGAAAATTAGAGATATGCATAGTACATTATGGCTTCAGGTCTTTATAATAGTATGAGTGAATTATATGACTATCAAAATTTGAAGCTTTAAAATATTTTGTGAAGAAGGTATTTAAAGTGGAGTTACATAAAATATTTCTGTTACCATCTGTTACCTTCAGAGGATCTGAAAAAAATGTACGACCTTAATAACTTACTCATATAGTCATAAGAGTAAAGTATTTTTTGAAGAACCTTTCTCACCAGTACTATTACTATTGTTTGATATTTTACTACAAAGCGATAGAAGCTTAAAGCAAAATATGCCATTCGTGCAAAATTCCACAGCATGAGAGACTGCGAACTTAAGAAAAACGGAAGCTTTATAGAAAAGTGCACAAGTGTGGAGACCTATAAAAAGCTAGTTATATAGATTGTTCCTAATTCCCCAATGCGAAAAATAATCGCGAACTTGAAAAATGATAATAATAAGAGCTTTGTCTCCTTATTCCCTTAGAAAGAAAACTAAAAATTAGAATTTTGAAAAACTCAACTCTGATTCATCTAGTATTGTAGAAGCTACTGGCAAAAGGAAAGTTATTCTCAATCTTTCAAAATACTTTTTACTGTAGTGAAAGAAATAGACCCATTAGAGATTGTCGCAAAAATTGAGAAAATATTAACAGAAATAAAGAATATTAAGCAGAAGACTCAACTCATGAAAAGTATGGAAGCTCCCGAAGTAGATTACTCACCTTCGTAAAGTCCCTTCACAATCGCCATCAGTTTGAAACAGATAAATGAAATTTGACACTTTCTTTATTTGGTAGCTTTGCTCACGAGATAAGATAGATCTCTTCATATGCACTGAATTTGTCGATGATATTCATATGACAGCTAGAAATTCTTTTGCAATCAATTATTAAATTTTTCTATTTCAAATTTTGATGTAAAATGTGTCGATTTATTTATTAATTAATCCTTTTAAATTCTGTTGCAATACTGTTTTTTATTGTTGAAAAACTACTTTAGTGCATTGAAAGGCCTAAGGACTTAGAATCTTTGAGTTGGTGTACATTATCTAAACCATGGGTCATCGGCCGATCGGTTTGCTTCGGAAGGATGCATCCGGAATTTTTTCAATTTAACAGAATCGATCTTTATTAGTTTTTTATAATAAACTTTCTTTACTTTTTTATAAACCAATACTTTACGTTTAACATATATTTAATAATAATATATTATTTAGGTTTCTCTCTCTTTTTTTTACAATACTGTCTTCCCAGCATATTTATTATAGCATATTAGATTCCAAATAATTTTTAAGTACAACTTCTTTTCCCCTCAACCACAATACAGACTCGTGTCATTCGTAACAACAACACAGCAATTCCAGGATAAATATCGTTCGATGATTTCTGATCAGATTATTTTTTTAAAATTGACATTATAAAAGAGAAAGAATAAAAATATCTCCAATCTGATTCGATTTCCACAAAAACGTTAATATTTTTTTTTTACTCATTTTGTACAATATTTACTTTTCGTAGAGAGAAATTCTTCTTCCAGTTTCTGGAAAAGGACACCGACCATCTGTAAAAAGTTTAAAAAAAAACAATATAAAAATCGGAACAACTAAGTTGGGAGAGGACTAGAAATGAAAAATGGATCGTTGTGCATCGGATGGCAGCAGAAATTGATGACCCGTTACAATAATATTACTTATAAAATATCTTCCTCCATCAGACTAGGATAGTGTTTAGTAGAATTTTAGTTTCTGGATGCTGTGCCAAAAAAAAATTATATATATATATATATCATTTTTCTGTGTTCATATAAGCGGTCAAAACAATTTTCTAGATGGAAGTTAAGAATTAAGATATGGTTTTGTCCAAATAGAAACATAAGAACTGGTGTATTGGCATGATTCCATAGTATTCTCGGATATTAAAAATTATACGTTTTACTTTGGAGCACTAAATGACATTTTGATGTTAAAGAACGGCAAAACACCTTCAGTAACTTAATTCTTTTTGTTAGAAAATGAAATTAAAATGACCCTTTTGGGCTGCGCTTTTGAGCGATGAGTATTTTTAAAAAAGTTTTTCTCTCCACAAAACACTTGAACGTAAGCTGTGCATGATTTTTTGGTTTTTTTTTTAAACAGTTGATATTTTTTGATATATTTCTATTTTTTCCCAATAAATGGAGGAAAAAAAAAGAAAGTTTATACATAATGCGAATATATATAAAAATATTCCGTACAAACAATGAAATTATTACGAACTGAATTTAAAAGGAAATTATCACAAATTGAATAATGAACGAAATTTTTGGAATGGTTTAATGATATGATGACAATTTTTCATGGGTGGGTTTTATTTTATTTTAGAAAAAAGTCTGATATACGATCCGATCTAATAAAAATCATTTTTACGAAATATGTCTTCAAAATTTCAATTTATGCGACTTTTATAAAGCTAATTGTGTTTCCTTCTTTCTCAATTAGCAATAGCTACTATTATTTATTAACCTGCATTCTCTTTAAGGTGGAGCTGGACTGAATTGCTTGAAAATATATTACTGTTCGAATGTTCAGAACAAATATTAATTTATCGCATACATACATCATTCCAATATTTATTGAACTTCGGACTTCATTTTTGTTGATATAAAGGAAACAATCCCTTTTTCATCCCCAAATATGGAGATGTCTGTCCACACTCCATTAAAAAAATACTTTTAAATACGCCCATTTATTAGTTATTGGCAAGAGATACTTTATACAGAGAAATATTGTTTCCATTCTTTCTGCTGCTTCCAAATGAGACGTTAATATAGCTTAAAGAAAGCATTTTTTCAATTTAACAATATTAGTATTTATTTATCAAATTTCACAAATAAAAAAAATCCTTTTATTAATAAATTCTATTTTTCCATATTCGAATTCGTTATTAAACCGAGTTCCCATTTGTTAAGGATTTTCTTTGAAATAATTTATCCAATGCCTTTAAAATAAGCTAAAATTAAAATAATATCCAAAGAAAAGAAAACAAGGTTTGAGAAAAGTTATTTGTTATTTAGACGGTTACTAAAAAGTTATAAGTTATTTAGACGGAAACTAATAATCTTGTATCATATAAATCCCCAACTGTTTTTATCTGAATATTTCAGATTAGAAGAATACAGTTTATTTTCGCTAGAAAATAAGTCTAATGACGCAACTATGTACAGTACATTGCTGAAAATGTAACTCTGCGAAATTGAACATCTTTATGCCATATCTTTACATAATTTAGAGAAGTTATACTCTATATAGTAAGCATATCACATAATCTCTAGGGATATCGTTTATTTATGTTTCGGAATTTTTTTCCTAAACTTAAGTAAAATATGGAATTCTAACGAATTTCCGAATAGAACCGGGATAATGAAGCTTTATTCTTTCTTTTTTCTCCCACGTAAATCAGTCCGTGTTCACCAAACTCATTATCGCTTACCAAATAAGTTAACGTGACTTGCAAACAAATGAACAATTTTCCTTCCTCTGAGACCGATATATTAAGTTTGTTCCTCGGTTTGTTTAAATAAAAAGATAAATGAGCAAATATATAAATTGCATTAAGCAGAAAGCTCTATTTACTGTCCTTTGCAGTCCATTTTTAATAAAACAAAGTCATTTTGTCTTATTTGAAAAACTTATAACGTAATATATTGTCCATACCAAAAATAAAAGGAAGATATATATATATATCTGGAGCATAAACATGCTGTCTTATAACAGAGTAAAATAGTATTAGTAAAATTATTCATTATAATGGATGAAATATATATATTTTAAACAGTTTAACTGCTATTAGAATTTACAATGTTCTTTATACACGAAATATTTTTAGCAACTTTGCATTTGATTTTAAACCTATCTCACAGACTAATGGAAGGGATAAAGATAATTTTGCATGATTGAAATGATTTTTTTTTAAGTGGGAAATTATTGTTATGAATTTGTAACATTGCTTTTTGAGCAATTAGTTTACTGATGAAGAAGAGGGCTGTACGAATTGGTCTAATATATATATGAATGGATACCGGCTTCGCTTCCGCGATTTTGGCGACAATATGGCGCTTTTAGCAACAAAATGAAAGGCGCAGAATATTCGAAAATCTTGGTGGTAGTTCCATTCGGATTTGAGTTCTAACGTTTGTTCTAGAACATTCGACGCTATAAAAACCAAAGTCAAATCAAGATGTGAGTTGTCCAGTAAATTTCATTTTTGGAATGGAGCATTTCAGTGAGTTCTTCGTGCTGTTGTGATTGTTTAACAACAATTTACTGCAAGTGTATTATTTGATTGTTGTTTGTGTATGCTTCGTCTATGTTTTATCTCCTCTGTCTTTTTTTTTCATGTAGAATAAAGCGCCATCACCCATTACTGAGTCAGTTAGATGTTTTTCGCTGTTTACCCACCGTTCGATTTTCCATAACAATATTATTAAGATACATTATAATGCGTTTTTGCTGTACATTCTTGGGATTGCATACAAAAGTAACACCATCCTATCGATAGAAAAATTTTGTATTAAACAAAGGACTTATGAATGGACAACTACATATGAAATGATCATGCAGTTTTCTTTTTAAAACTTAAAAGAATTCAGAACAATTATTATGCTAGAGAATTTAAAACGGTTAGCAGATGCATTAAAATTAAAGTTCTGATTTAATTTTATTACCAAACGTTATTGAATTCAGCCATTTTTTTGTATGAGTGCAAAAAAATATTTTAATTAAGCATTTCAAAACAAATTTCAAAGTAGAATAAAAAAAAGTCTGTCTATGAATTATGCTCCTTCAAATACTAATAAACAAATCACGAAAGAGTGCTTTTCTACATATTTAAATTTCTGAGTGCTTGAAAGAAAATTACTTTTTAAAGAATATTGATAACATTTCTAATTATGAACCGTCTCTCATTTTCTCAATGTCTTAACATGCTGCAGTTTTCAATAACAGTCTAATTAAATAAAATGAAAGGAAATATTCAATAAAATAGACAATAACAAACCTTTCCCCACCTGCACGTGAAAGCTAATTTGAGAGCTATTTGAGATACAAATTTAAAACTAGAAAGAATAATAATTTTTTTTCTTATATTTTCTTTTATATCACAATCTCTTTTCATTTCAAAGTTTCTTAATTGCTTGAAGACTAATTGGCTTTAATCAGAACTACGAAAAATTGCCCACAGAATTTTTTCCCCAAAATTCTAATTAAAATGGGAAATTCTTTGAAATTTGTGACAGTTAAGTTCAAGGAACAAAGAAATCGCTAATGAGGCTATCTTTCGGTTTAAAATTTTGCATTATACTAAGGAAATTAAAAATTAACGGAACTTAAAAACATGCACTGATTAAACAAATATAGAATTTCTTTAAATACACTATATTAAAGTAAACAATTTGTCATTATATCATTTTCTTCGCTTTAAAGAGAAATTAAAATTCAGTTAGAAAATATAAATTGTTTATCAACAGAATCGCTTAAAAAAAATGGGCCAGGAATATAGTATTCTTTAATGAATTGTTGTTCAATTAGATTTTTTTTTTTTTTTTTTGCTGTTTTCAGTGAGAATTTGTAATAATTCTCTGTGAAAACAACACAAATTACACTGATCAATCTATACAGATTCATCGGTATTTTTAATCAAAAACATTAAGAATTATAGAGTGAAAAACGCTGTTTGTCATACAAGAAAATTTCATTTTATTAATAAAAATATTTTAAACAATTAAGGAAAACGTCATAAATAATTTGATATCAGCATCTTAGAATGGCATTATTTAGAGTTATTAAAAATTATCGAAAGTAATTTTTTAAACAAATATAAAATAATAACCATATTTGGAAGAAATAAAGATGATTTTTTTTTTATAAATTCAAACAATTTATAGAATTTTGTAACTATTTTTTTTCTCGAATCATAAATATGACACAATTTTTTTGTATTTTATATAATTAGACGCTCATGATTATGATTAAGTGGCTAACAGTAAAAAATTTAAATAAAAAAATCCCCATGAACATTAATTTAAATTACTTTAAGTAACTGCATATTTTTTTAAGCCAATAGAAAATGATATGATGCATTGATAAAAAAGTTACCATTTTTATATGCATGCGACTATATAGGCAGATAGCTTGTCAATAGTTTGGCAAACGATATGAATCTACCTTTTACATGCTAAATCTGAGTATCAAATTTTATTTATTTAAGTTATTGCATTTTTGAGGCACTATGTTTAAATTCATGCGAAATTATGGACCAACAGACTGTCAGTTTGTTAATGGATTTGATTCTAAATTTGATACAGATCAATATTTTAGATGCCATAACTGTGAACCAAATTTTTGTCGATTTCATTATTTTTGCTTTATAGTTACGTGATTCACTTGTACTCGGATAGCGGCTAAACATATTTCCTGTTAATGAATTTCGTTCAAAATTTGAGAGAAATCTACAAATTTGATGCAAGGACCACCACTCATTAGATTTCATCCTCTAAACTCAAACCGTTTTCAATTATTACTTTCACCATCAGATTTAATTTTAAGACTGTGGTTTTTGGACTCAAAGAGGTCTGAAACGAGGAGATTAAATAAAATCTCAAGTTAGAATTTTTTGGCAATTACAATATGTTCTCTTTTTACATTTTGTAGGTGAGGCAAAGCTTTGACCCCTTACGACGCCTGATTAGCTCATTTATTTAAAACAATAAACCACACATTTTTTTTTCAAATTATAAAATTATGTTATTTCAAAGATTGTGTATTATTATAGTTATTACTCTAAACAAGAAGAAAATAAAAGGATTAAATTATCATGTTTTGAAATAAATTATTATCTATTACGTAAAAAAAAAAAGAAAAAAGTGTCATGCTCTTGTGCAATATCAGCGTTAATTAAAACATGAATATTCAGAAAAAATCATGAAAAAGTTGTTGTTTTTTCAAAATATTAATTCTTAAATATCCATTCTGTAAACTTTAATTTTTTTTTCTGAAGGGGGGGGGGAGAACGGAACTGAATACAGATTTTTCACATTTGAGAAGCGGCTAAAATTGATATATATCCATAGAGTTTAGTTTAGTTATATTAAAGTCCCATTTTAAAGCAACACTAGGGATATTTTGGGAGGGCCTCGTCATTTGAACCGCGGTCAGACGACGAGGACGACACCTGAGCTGGCACCCCCTCTCCACACCAGCGGGAGGGCGTTTGGCCCGGACGTTTAACGTGCACTAGACCCTCTTACACGACGGTTCTTCGATGGAATAGGGTCGCGAACATGAAACCCTCCGGTTCCGAAGCCTTACCACCAGGCCACCGCGGTTTCACATTTCCCTAGAGGGATAAATGTTTACAAACGCAGTTTCTTGAAACTTTTTCACAATTAATTTCCAAGTTTATAAATAAAATATTTAAATAAAATTTCATTAGTGATTTAATTGTTTTTTTAATCGTACTTTCAACATTCACTTGCAAAGTTAATTAGTTAAATAACTTTGCAATTAATAAATGTGTTTCGAAAAAGAATTACTCACTTTCTTGGTCATCATTAATTTGCACTCAAGTTATTACAGGATTTGTAGGGAAAGTAAATTGGAATATGATGAAATGCGGAAAAAATAAAGAATAAAAATCTTGTTTTCTTAAATTGTCCGGAAAAAAAAAAAGAATTAATTATATTTTTTGCTTTAAAAAAAATTAACATTTGTGTGAATATTATTTATCTTCAGTATTGTTTCGTCTGCCTCATTCCCCCCCCCTATTCATTACCAGTTTCGAAATTGATAAATAAATAAAATTTCATTAGCGATTCGTTTGTTTTATGAACGTGTTTTCAATTTTAATCAAGGGAAGTTCAGAGGATTATTTACCTAAATTAGAATTTTGGAACATTTTTTTTTTCATACGGATTTTTGATAGTGCTGGCCAATGTGAATGTGATTTCAATTATGAAATGCGTGAAAATTTTGAATTGGAAAAATAATTAAAAGAAAAGAACAATAAATGCAGATTATCTTTGTTGCACCACTTATTAGTTATTTGAGAATCGTTGATCTTTAAGAAATTTTTTTATTCGAAGGTAAAAAACGAGTTTCGTATAGTGAGATCAAGGGAATACATTGGCCATAGTAAACTCCGAATATATGTTTTGTGTGGAAATTTCACCCTGGGAGTTATCTGTCAACCGGCATATTATAATAAAGGAATAGACATGCGCTGTTGCATTTGAAATGGATTGAGCCTCTAGTAAGATGGTTCTCATTGATGATTCCGAGGAAAATGAAAAATCTAATTTAAAATTGGAAAATATTTAAAATATTTACATATAATTTTAGACTAGAAGTACATATGTATAATTTTATGAGGATATATCTGCCAATAAAATTATATGTAAATTATGTGTAATTATTTGTTCACATTTATCAAAATATTATTTTGTGAAAAAAATCTTTCAGCTTTTGATTTTATAATATGAAAAATTACTGCCGAAAAATTATTCAAAGTTCCATTTAAGAACTCTAAGTATGTGAATATTCGACAGACTGCATGAGCTGCGAAAATTCGACAAAAAATTTTTAAACTTTCGTCAGATTTTGACGTAACCGTACTGACAACATTCTGATAATAATAAAAATTTTGATAATAACAACAAAAATTGGTATTATATATATCTTAATATATATAAATTACGTGTCACGTTGTTTGTCCGTGATGGACTCCTAAACTACTTAACCGATTTTAATCAAATTTGCACACCGTGTGCAGTTTGATCTAACTTAAAAGATAGGATAGCCCTTTTTTTGAATTTTTAATTAGAATTTTAATTATTAATTAAAAACTAACTTTCCCGCTAAAAAAAATCTTTTCATTTTCCCCACCGCCAAATAAGTACGGCTTCAGTTTTTTTCCCAACAGTCATGAGGCTAGGCTTAAGATTTTTCGGCTGATTATTTCAAACGATTCTATTTATTTTCTTAATGTTTGATGCATTTAAAATTAAACATTGTTAATTAATCGATCTTTCAGATTCATTTTTAAGTACTTTTGAATTAAAATAAAACAGAATAAAGGAAATTAAAAATTTCTAATCTGCATAGAGTTACCTCAACTGGCGTAGAAAAACTCACGCATTTGCGTTACCGTAACTGGCTTTGAAAATTCACGCATGCGCATTGTGTTCTGATTGTTGACATGACAACCATTATCAACGGATGATTTAAATTATTTTTAGGTTAGTTGCATGTTTTTGTAATTAAATTGTATTTATGTTAGTTATATATTTTTTGTATACGCTTATTGTTTTAAGTACATCGTTTTTTTAGTTTTTTTAACCTGTTTTCAACCGATTATTTTAAACGATTCGTTTTATTTTCTTAGAGTTTGATGCATTTAAAATTAAACATTGTTAATTAATCGTTCTGGTCATAATGAATCTGAGAATATTTTGTTGACAAATTCTTGAAATATTACATAAATTAGGAAAGATATTCTTTAGTGCCCATAAAGTTTAAACGCTCAGTGACTGTTTTCAGTAATCATATTACAAAAAAATAATTTGTTTCAGTAAAAAATATTATTATGTTAATTGCAGATTAATTCTTTCCACTTTAATTTATAGTATAAATTCTACGGGAAGATTAGAGAGATACATATTACGTTATGACTGAAGGTGTTTATAATATTATGAGAGAATTATATGACTATCAAAATTTGAAGTTTTAAAATATTTTGATGAAGAAGCTATTAAAGTAGGAATTGCATAAAATATTTATTTATTAAAATTTTAACGAACATTAAGATTGGCGAACAGGCTGGTCGCCAAAGGCGGCTAGTATATATATATATAAATTTTATGTAAAATTTATTAAATATAACATAAATTATAGAAAATCATTGAAATAATTTATGTTTTATTAACTTTTATAACAATCGAAACCTAATAATTAATTAAGTAACTAATCGAATAAGAAACGACAATATGCGATGTAATAATAATTTTATTTTTGTTGAAATATCTTTTCCTTTTTAAAAATTGGTAAATCACATAATATTAGTCAAAGCACACAAATGAATATCACGAAAAATTAGAAAGAAAAAGAAAAGAATTAAAAAAAATTAAGAAAAATAAAAATAAATAGTATCATCTTGAAATGTAGATAGAAAATGAAAAGAAAAAAACTCTTATATTTCCATTTTCGACAAATATTTATAAGAAAAACTCTTCGGTATAAAAAGATAAAATCTGGTAAAAATATATACTAACCTGTTCAGCATTTCTTTCAAGCTTCCCCGAAGATGGATTTAATATTTTTGTTCTATCTTTCATCCTTTTCTTTTTATAAAACGACATAATTCACAAACCCATCATGATGAGGAAACAGCAGGTCTTCTGACATCATTTTTTTATATGCAGGTTATGTGTAAGTTCAGCTAAAAGCAGATCTCGATTATAGTCACTATTAGTGACAATAATCGACAAAAAGACATCTGGCTGTAACATCAATCTTTCACGCCGCATGGTCGGGTAGATTTCTCGAAAAATATTGATGGATTATTATTTTTTTTTTTTTTTGCTGGCAAGCGGACGCAGACTTTTTTTTTAAGGATTAGAAAAAATCTGTCTATATTTCCAGTTAACTAAAACGTTCCCTGTTCCTGTTTGGTTTCATGGCTTATAAGAAATTTTGTCGATGTTATTTATTTGTAGAAGTGTGAAAATGGCTTAAAAATTATTCCCTATGGACTTAAGTTAGTGTTGAAGTTTTTATTTAACTGAGAGAGTGAGATTAATTAATCAGAAATTTGAAGAAATTTGAAAAGATTTTTGAGATTATGGGACCTTGAAATTGCTGTAGTAAAATTCCTCAAGATTTTAAAAAGCAAATTCTCAAGTCCCATTTATAAGTATGTAAAAATACAGACTGGACCAACTTCTTGATGTATACAGTCCCAAATTTTATACGAATCTATATTTTAGAGTCAAACTTGTGAACCAAATTTTATCAGTCTATTTCTTTGCATTTTGTAGCTAACGCATTCATTTATATTTATATAATCAGACAAATAGATTTCTTATAAATGAATAAATGTGATAAAATTCAAATCAAAATGTGATAAAATTCAAATCAAAATGTGATAAAATTCAAATCAAAATGTGATAAAATTCTACAAAAGTGGTATAAATGTCATACACCAAATTTCATTCATCTAGCTCAAAGCATTTTTTTTAGTAATGACATTGATAGAGAGACATAATTCCATAAATGTATTTTACGAATTCAAAAAGGTCTGATAGTGGAGAATCGTCAAAATCTCGAGTTGGAATTTTTTGACACTATTTGTATATTTTATTTGTATATTTTACAAAACGTTTAAAAATCATTCGCAAGTGAAATATTATTGTTAGTAATTTATTTTCTCATCTTGAACGCAGGATGACAAGGTCTTTTTTCTTGCTACTAGCCTACATAAAGTAGTATCTCATATGATTTCCAATTGAATTTTCATAATTGGAGAAATGACGTGAAGAATGCTTACATAAGATCAAACGATGATTTTGATGTGAGATAAGGCGTAATTATTTTAATCAATTATGATCTTTTTCTTGAATTTAAAAAAATAAAGGATCTACTGTCCGTCAGCAGGCGTGATTTACTTTAAATGAATACCTTTGTTTGATTTCGAGTGACAGCGAAATGCAAAGTGAAACTCATAGTTGAAGGGTCTGAGTTATGAATTCATGTGAAGTTGCTAAATGAGCACAGAAAGGCTCACTCATTCTCGCGAAACTGCTGGCTTCTGCTTTATTGTTGTTTGAATTTATATACAACGAAGCAACACTGATATTTATTTTCCTATTAGCGAAGATTAGATTAAACACTTTGATTGGATTAAAGATTGGGTCATTATGATGTTCTTTTGCTCACCAAAATTTGAGTTCTCTACTAACTTGAGAATTCTTTCTCAAAAAATTGCAAATTGATTTTGGTATTATCTTCACTGATGCTCTTGATTCAGTGAGTTTGGATAGATTAAATTTTTTTAAAAATGTTTTCAACAGTTTTTTTCTAGAACCAGGGTTGGTTTTGTATTTCTTGATATAAGACATAAATTGTATGTAAACAAAGCCAAAATATTCTATTACGCAAATTGCATAGTTTTCCTTCTTTAGCTTTCTTTCTTAGCAAATTTAATTTCTTTAACTTTTATATGCTTTGTTTCATAAGTTTTATTTTATAACGTATATCTAATAAGATCTATTATATTTCTTTGATAAGATTTTTAAAAGCTGAATTACTACTATACTTTTAACTTAATTCAAGCGTTGATATACCCAGCGTTGTACGGAATTCAAATATCTTCATGTATAATATTTTAATTTAAAAAATAATTTTTGTATTAATTAACATAATATACCTAATCCTTTTATTGCATTACATTATTTGGTATTGGTACTTGAAAGATGAAATTTTTCTTTTTATCTTTTTTTATAAGAATTGTTAAACCGCTTCCTTAAATTAATGAAAAACTACCAAAAGATATAAAATAGAAATTAAAAATATAAAATAAAAAGAAGATTATCGCCTTACTGTTACTGTATTTAAAAATTGTCCACATTAAATTAAAAAAAAATTAATACGAAGAAAGCATTGCATAGAAAGGAAATTCGCATCACTGAAAAGGCAAATTTTGAACTTTAATAAGGTATTAAAATATTTTTAATAAGATAATTTGCTATGAAATTGTTGAATTTATTAAAATTTCTATAACAGCAATTTCTATTTATTTGTAATTAATTGAATGCTTATTTAAATTTTGAGCGAAAAGCTAATAGAATTGTCTTAAAGAAAAAGTACACAAAATTTGGTCGAAATCGGCCGAAACATTTAGGAGAATATATAGAACATTTACATAGTTACAAAGACTTTTATTTTCATTAAAGATGTATTTTGAAGAATTACTATTTTTCATTTTATTCCTTGTTAATTTATATTGTTAAGTGAATAAGGTTATTATATTGTTAAGTAAATAAATAAAATCTTAATTTTCATAGCTAGTTTTTTAACAACTGACCACATTTTGAATATTCGCGAAATTGTTTATTCAATTTTGTTTCCTGAATTCTTATATCAAATAAATACATTCAGCAAAAATATAGATTATAAATAACACTTTTTTACTAAAAAATCAAACACCTTCGCATATAAATAAATTTTTTTAAATCACTCTAAAAATGTTGATATTTTTACAGCAAAAGGAATACAATAACATAGTCTCTCAACTACGTTCCTAACTTTACTCTTTAAGAAGAACATTTTTCATAGTAATAATGATAAAAAAATCCTTATTCTCAATTGTGTGATCATGCTTAAACGATGAGAACTTGGCACAACTATTTTAAACAACACTACGTGATAAAGCATATCAACAAAACAGATTTTTCAAATGAAAAAAAAATCGCTAATCTTTTTAAGACATTCAGTTTCATAACTTTTCTAATGGGGCTCTTCTCCTGCCCTTATATTGCTGAAGTAAACATGAAAACCTTGGCAATAATATTAACTTTCTCCAATAACTTTCGGCAAAACTAAAACCAGGAAACTCTCTTCTTCCCAATCACACTTTCCCAGCCTATATTAGAGATATACACTACCAAATATACAACAGTTTCTGAATCCTATCTCCATTGCTCTCCGCTCGACAGAAGCAATATCTAGACGACTGCAGCAGTGATTCGCAGTCTCCCAAATATTCCCAAATCTCGTTCTTTATAGTTCTCTTGGGAGAACTGCTGTTCTTAGCACTCTGTCTTTCATCTAGAAATCTTCAGCGAAGGAGAAAGAAAAGGGGAAAAACAAATAACCAAAGAGCTGTCCATTTATTTTTGTTTGTTTCCTATGGTGCATCTTAATGGCAAGATCATATTTGAGTGGTAGAGGAGGGGAAGGACAACAGATAGGTACACTTTCTTCCCTATCGTTTATAGTGTCCATAACCGTAACTCTCGATACAAAAAGAAAACGGTTTTACCTAGCGTACTTGTTTGTTTTCCTCGGCTGTAAATTTTCATTGGCTAGGATATTCCTGTGCTCAAACATCGTTCCATTGTATTTTATTTTTATATTGGAAGCTTTTAAATCCAAAAATGATATGGCCTTTTGCCATTTTGAATCAATCTTTTTTTTTTTTTTTTTTTCAAAGAGGATGTAGGAAAAAATTCCTTCTACGATGGATATTCTGAGATTTCAGACAATCGACAACAGAATACAAAAATCCTTTAACTAAAATATTAGTTACAAATAGCATCTTTCTTGATAATTTCAGCTAGTATTTTTTCTGCTTTAAGAATTTTCTGTTGTTTCTCCTTCTATGGCGGCTAATTTCTTTATGACGAAATTCATTTGAAATATATTAAATTATCTTTTTTGCCGTTTTTTTTTCTTTCAATATATTTTTATCAGTTGTTTTACCTATGAAACATAATGGATTAAAATCCTGGAAAACTTATTGTCACATTTCAAGATATATTTTACTATACGAATGAAAAAAAGAAATGCCGGCGTCCTGGCTTAGTGGTAGCGCGTCTTCTCCGTGACGTCCTGGGTTAGAGTCCGGGTTTGGACATGGTTGTTCTTCCGTTGTTCTATCTGTGAGATGTGTGAATGTTCCCTGCTGTAAGAAGGGGTTGTGCAAGCGAAGGAGTGATGCGTGAGTAGCAAAGTCGCACTCTTGGCCCTAGTTGGCCCTACTGAAAAAAAAAACAAGAGACGCTCCCCCACCGGCTTAAAATCACTGTCTTCGTAACAGCGGGCTTGTCCACGGCAAGTGCCATAAGAAACAACAACAACATCGTAAAAGAAATTCTCTTGTTTGCTTTGCTTCAAAATTGGTAACTAATTATTAGAAACTTCTCCCATTTTACTGCAGAACTTTGAAACGAATTCTTATAAATTTATCTGGTTGTCTATTCAACGAACTATATAGTATGAATATCCAGGCAATAAATACAATGCGTTGATTGATGAGTTTATTATTTGCATAAATAAGTCATGTTATGTTTTTTGGTATAAAATACGCAGGCTTTGTGTGTACTGCTTTGCTATCTTTTAAAATCTGCATTTTTTAAATTTAAGTTTTTATTTTAATTTCTTGCTTTCTCTTATCACTGCAACACTCCTATAATGTACTGTATTTAACGGAATTGAACAATATTAAAATGAAGGATGGCAAGGAAGATGAGATCGCAATGTATTTTCAAAAACTAAATTTGCTTCTGCGGGTGCTTTATTAGTGGTTAGTACCCGGACGAAAAGAGTTCTTAAATAAATGAACATTTAAAATAATTTAATAAATGTGATTTCGTATATATTTGTTGAACCAAATATTCTCTTTTAAGCACTAAAATATAAAAAGTAGTAGAATTTAAGCTATTACAACGCTCATGTTGTAAGAGAAGCCTATTGTTACGAAATTTCCGGGTTTAGTTTGGATAGTGGGGGTTATATGGTGTGAAGAACGCTCAATCACCAGGCGGCATTAGAAAATAAAACAACGACGTTTATTTACACGAAGACACACAGGAAAGCACAAAGACGACAACTATATACAGCACAGAAGACGATTATCTTCAGCCGAGAAGTGCAGCATACAACAGACTCTACTGCAGACAGTAGCACACAGCTTATTCAGCATTAGCTTCACTCCGTCGCTGCTCCGCTTATGGAGCTTTCTGGAAGGCCAGTTCTTTACCGTCGATCCCGACTACTCTCCGGCAGCTGCAGCTCCTTTTATAGGTCTCAGAAGGCGGGGCTAGAAGCCTCTCAATCAATCAGGAACGTTCGAGGCGTATCTCCGTTCCTACTCGACGGATCGGGAAAATTCTCGATGTTTCGGGTATAATCTATTTTGGCGCCAAAGTCACCAAATTCGTCGCCAAATGGTCGCCAAGTTTGTCGCCAAGCTCTGAGATCTCCTATGGAACCCACTATGCTGGGAAGCCGCATTACAGATTCGTAACACTATTCTTGAATTTTTGAGTAATGTATGGATGAAAATTCTGAAAATGCTTCTTGTATTTTTACGAGCAATTTACTTTAAGGAATTACATTAGATATGTTTATATTATTTAATTGGAAATTATATCTGAAGATGTCACTTTAAATATTTTTAATTACATGGTAATGGAAGTTTTAGCTCTGAATTCGTTTTGAATTTTCATAATAATAAAATTAAAAATGCTAATAATAAAAATTTTTAATATGTTAAATAAATACTTTATCAAATGAATAAAAAAAGAAGGAAATAATTTGTTCAATAGGTTTGTCTATTGATACATCTTAAAAAATTAATGAATACTCTAAGTTAACTAAAAGTGCAAAATTACTTCTTTCATTGGATATATTGATAATTTCCTGAACAAATCGCCGTGAATTATTTTCAGTTTATCGAATAAATTGTAGTTATTCTTTATTCTATTAATTTTAGTTGAAAAATTTTCTACTCTTCTTTCATCAGTCCTTACTTAGAAAAATATTATATATCTTTGTACTACTCTGTAACAAATAGAGAGAGGGAATAGCTAACGGAGGTCGCTAATTTTTAAAAAAGTCTGCAAAGAAGTTCCACGGTCCATCGAGAAATCTAGTCTCTTACCACTTGCAATAATGACAAACATGAATAAGATAACTATCATAATATAACTGTCGTCAAGCGATTTGATCTACTTTAGACATTTCTGATATATGATCAGTTAAAAAAAAAGGTGTCTTCAACATGCAAACCATTTTACAAAACAATTAATGTCTTTTTTGCAGGAATACTTTTTTCAGAATCTATATTTCAGAATCCCTGAAGTATATCAATAACTTATAAGAGCCGTTTTTAAAATAATATTAACTTATTAAATTTTTATTGAAAATAACAGCAAAGTTCCAATTGGATGGAGTGAGAGGAGATATAGATAATCCATTGAAGTAATATTTCTCATAAAATTTCATTATCTTCTGAGAGAAGATAGTATTGCATTATTAACTATCCATTATTTCTCTGTTAAATGATTATTCAGAAAATTAAAGCCAAATAATCACTGTTTTTCTAGTCTTTTTTTTGCAATCTATTCTGAAATGAGCAATCTTTCTTTTCAATAATTTTTTATCCAAAGAAGTAAATTTTTGGATTTTTATTTATTTATTTTTTGCTTTTGGTGCTGTAGTTAAATACATGTAATATGTCAAGAAACAACCGCTTAGAAAGAGGAAAAAGACATAAAAGCAGATCTCTTCGTTACGT